>NC_142790.1:6952660-7287201 GCF_988280905.1 Pimephales promelas
ATGACTTCTAAACTGGATTTTTTCATCGTCGACCTTGGCAACATTCCGGTATTATTTTCATGTCACTATGTGCTCTTTCTTTCTTAAAGGTATAGCGGAGGATTTTCTTTTTCCGGGTGGGTAGTCTATACTATTGGTCCACCTAAGTGTCAATCATTCTGGTGATATGTTTACGTAAGGCCGTCGTACGTGCTCATCCCTATGTAGTTTTCACTTTCAGGTGTATTATGTCGGAGTTACGGTTTCGGGTCGAAAGAGAAAAAATGTATACGAAGTGTATGATAAGAATATAGAAACAAGACCAGAGTGATTTTGGGTGAATATCACACGCTGGCGTGCGCTAAAAGCACAGGTTGGGCTTCTCACTGATGCCGCAGTCGCGAAGATTCTACTAGACAAGTAAAGTTTGTCATGCTATTTGGAGATAGCAATATAGTCCTGGCACAAGTCATGCACCGCATAGACACGGTACCCAGACAGCAAACTGACATTGAATCAACGTGGAAACGACGTCTCTCATGACATTGAAACAACGTTGATTTTGCTCATCGAATTAACGTTGAACCAACGTCAGACGCGGCATTCTTCAAAGCTAAATGAAAATCGAAAATTGGTTTGCTTTCATAACGTTGAAACAACACGTTGATTTTAAGTTGATTTTCCGTTAGTTTTGAAAGAATGACGCGTCTGACGTTGGTTCAACGTTAATTCGATGAGCAAAACTATGTCAGATCAACGTTGTTTCGATGTCATATTTCCACGTTGATTCAATGTCAGTTTGCTATAATAATAATAATAATATGTTTATTTTATATAGCGCCTTTCAAAGTTCTCAAGGTCGCTTTACAGTAAGTATCTATCTGGGTAAACATCTCAATTTGTCTAAAGTAGCCTTTTGACCAAATGGTAAATGGTATCACGCTGAAATATTCTCCTTTTGTGTTCATGTGTTCATATTCTAAAACCTTGTGTGTTTATTATTACACAAATGCAACAAGCTACTTCTCCATTACATATGCAATGTATAAAAATTACGTATTAATACCTACGTATTAACAATGAGACATATTAGGTTAAGGACCAACATAATAGCACTGCTTATATGTTGCCATGTAACGTAATAGCGATTTGCAAAATAGTTTCCTCAGAACGTATTTCGTGTGATAAGGGTTGCACATATCATGTCTTGAGTCCTCGGTCACTCAATCGATCAGTATAGACGAATCCGGCGAAACTACCGGAAGTAAGCGGGGCGCCATTACTGAGCTGTTGCTGGGTAGAGTTGCGCCATTGCCTCCTATTGTTTTAGTTGCAACTTGCGTCCACTGGAATAAACAGCCCGCGATTTACGACTGTCACTAACGTTACAACGTTACCCCTTGTATAATGTCGAGTGGGTAAACAGTTTCCGTTATAAATTGTTTCAATGGTGGCAGTAAAATTTTAATTTTGAAGAGAAAACATTGTGAATACCCCGGGTCGACTGCCCCTGTCTGGTGCCGTACGGTTTACAGATTTCCTGGGCGAGTACAAGACGTGGACATTCGCGTATAATAACAATTATTTAATGACATGAGTAAAAAAAATATAATAAATATGTGATATAGTGATCAGCAAAATCTCCTCTCTTGCTATTTTTTCTATTCAATTAACATGCTATGGTCATTAAATGTCTTTCCTGAGCTAAATGTAACGTTATGTGACATAATTGTTTTCCTGCTGTTATATTGACCTCTTTCCATGGTTTAAAAACACTAATTGGTCGATATTATGTATACTTTCTAGCTGTAACGTTACCTTACCCTTGCCTGTTGCAATGTGAAAATGAGATAAATAATGGACACAAATGAAAAACATGAATTTGTTTATTTGATTTCATTCATTTATTTATTTATTGTTTCCAAATGGACAGATCTTTTTATAGTTTCCTCGTTAGCAAACGTTAGCCTAGCTAGCTTGCCAAGCTATTTTCATAAATAACGTTAATCTGTAAGATTGTTTGTACCTTCATCTGTGACTGGAGGCCACTGCAGTCACAGATCAAACCAACAAGTCATTCTGCCTGGCTGTAGCTGTCATCGAGGGTGAGTTCGCGTTATCACCGAGGTTTGTTTACATACCTGTGCATATGTCTATATGCCTGTGTAACAGCTCAGTAATGGCGTCGCCACAAGATGGCAGCCTACACAGAACGCTCGTCGGATTCGTCTATAATAAGTAAATAAAACACGGAAGGGCATTTGACTTTTGTCTTTTTTATGAATGTTTTTGAGTTAGTTTATCATTTGCAACATAATAATTGTGTAAGGCGTAATAGGCGTTCCCTCTCGGGAGCAAGAGTGTTGTGTTTGTGCATGTGCCTTTATTTTTAAAAAATGGAGAAGGCGGGTCTTCTCTAATATTCGGAAAGATCCTCCACTATACCTTTAATATCAATAGTGCTCTACCTTTTTTAATATCAATAGAGGCATTATCTTGTGACTTCAAATGCTACAACGAAAAATACAGGAAATCGCAATGGAAGATGATTTCAATATATCTAAATATGTTTAGATCTTCACAGTGAAAGGTAAAACTTCCGAAATCTCTGTGTAAACAATGAGTGACATACACGATCGAGACATCACTTCCGGCGCATGCGCAGACCGAAGCACCCGTGCCGTCAGATCAGTTGGACATGGCTGTGGCTACACAAGGTAAAAACGATATAGCTAAATACTGTTCGTTTTCTCACACAAACCGCTCGTTTCGTGTCTTAGGCCATCAAGGTGTACCGAGATTTTTTACCGAGTCATTCAATCATGTTTAATCTGGACTTCTCTGTGCATGCTCTTTGAGGTGAACCGAGGGAGGACCCCCTAAACCTCAATTATATAACTGACAGACAACAACGGTTTGACCGAAAAATGTCAAAATTGAAAATACTGTGGAAACAGAAACACCTACATCTTGGATGCCCTTGAGGTAAGCTAAAACATATCAAAAATTAATTTCAAAGTGAACTAAGGGAAACACAATGAACGACAGTTGAACGTAATCAGTAACCAAAGAGATTAACTAAACAATCAAGGCTAAAATAAACTGAAGGGCAAGAAACAAACACATAGGAAAAACAAGACACAAAAAATAAATAAAACAGAATTCTGAAACTTTGTTCAAATGTTATATGGTCTTTAATAATGTTCTTAAAATGTTGCCACAAAAATATTATCTATGCATCTTTTTTTTTCCTGAAAATTGTTTTTAGACCCGTTCGTCTAACATGTTTAAATGTTACTTCTTGTGTTGTTCAGAGAACATTCAAAAGTAACACTCCTATAGCAGAAATTCATGTTCCCTTAACATTGGCATAACCAAGAAATAATGTTTTTTTAATAACAATTATCAGGACATTTTGAACATTCAGAAAATACATTATGATTTGTTAACTTTCTCATTAAGTTTTTGGAATGTTTTATTCCAAAAACTTAATGAGAAAGTTAACAAATCATAAAGTATTTTCGTAAATTGGAGATGTTGTCATCTGGATAATCTGGCCTTTATACTTTTGTAACTGATATGTTGAATTGGTCAACTGGATGGTGTAATTTTTTTACTAATTATAGCATATAAGATTGTAATGGATAATATGTGCATACAAAACATAACCCAAAGCTAAACATTGCACAATATCCATCCAGAGGCTAGAGATAAAAGCATGGCTTGCATAACTCGTTTACACATTCATTCTTTGCTAAGACATGCAGAATCCTGCCCATGAACGCTTACTGCAGCCTGAGTGTACAATATTACAGAAACTATGACTTACATGCAAAGAGATCATTCTCTGTTTCATTCTATTGTAATGTTGCTACCATAACTGCACAAACTAGTTCATGTTCTATACATTTTTGGGTCAAAAATTGACAAACTCAGCCATTTGGTTACATTTTTTAAATTATTTTAACCCAATTTTTGAGCATGTCCATATTTTACCCAAAATTGGATTAAAACAACCCAGCATTTTTTAGAGTGTATGAGCCAGTAGGATTAAAGAACAGATCTTTTACAGTAACTTCACTGATTATTCCAGCTGCCTGCAGTTCTTGTAAACTAATAAAACAAACTCAGTAATCTTGGTCCAAACTACCCAACTCTTCCCCACTTCCTTCTTATTATCCCGCATTCAGCAAATCATTTGTGCAACTGGTTTGAATTAATGCACATGTTAACATTTTTACACACAGTCATCTAGCTTGTCTGCTACAGAAATAAATTAATTCCTCAAATCAAGAAGAAGTGTACTTTTCAAAGTGAGATGTAAGTTTTTTTTTTCTTTTTCTGGTGAATAATAAAATGGACAAAAATAATACTGAACGGATTCAATCCGTATTAAAAGCAGATTATCATAGAGTACTTTGCCAAACCCACTCAAAACAGCTTACCAACCACTTAATTTGGCAACACCCTGATAAACCACCAACCCCACCTTATAGTGAGGCACAAAAACCATTCACATTTATTTCAGAAAATGTTACTTTTTAGATATATTAAGTTACATTAACACCCTAGCAACCACCCTGAGTATTGGCAACCACATAGCAACACCCTAACCACCTTAAATACCCTAACAGCTACATGGAAACAACTTTAGCAACCACCCTGAGTAACCTAGCGACCGCATAGAAACACCCTAGCAACTCCCCAAGTACTCAAGCAACAACTTGCAAACAATTTGTCAGAGATTTAAAACCTTCAAACTTTGAGTGTTTAAAACAGATTCCCCCCGCTCTCTCTCTCTCTCACACACACACACACACATCAAGCTTTTACAATTAGGCCTACTTCAAACTTTCTCAAACCAACACAGAGGTTTGTTCATATTCTTTTACTCAGGTATTTTTTTGTTTTTTCTTTTATTTAATCTAAACATATTTACTTTATTTTTTAATTTTGAAATTATTTTATTTTATATAAAAAGTAAAATATATATACAGTATATACTGAGTTTGCATTTGGATTTTATATGAACAAGACAATACAACACAAGTGATGAAAAAGATGAAAACAAATGATACTCTGTCAGACAGGCGGGCAGAGTCTGTACCACCAGCACCTGTGAGTAGAACAATGCTGTGTCTTCTTGTTTAAATGAAGCACTGCCGTGCAGCCAATCAGAGAGCTGTTTATGTGCTGCTACACATGGGGAAGTGGTTACTGCAACTTCCTCTCACAAGATGTTGAAAGCATCTAAGTTTTCAACAGGAAACAGATGACACTCTCAATCTCTATCTTGCTACAGTATCACAGTATGGTGCTTCTCATATGTCTCTTATCTATTTTTTTTTCTTCAAACAATTGACAACATGCATCAATATATCATCAATACACGTTCATGTTAAAACATACATGTGTTTTGTTTGATTTATGCTACGTAGATTTGATGTGCCACAACAGGAAGAAATGAAAAAGTAATATGCAGCGCAATATCCTCCTCTTTTCTTTCTCAAGAAGGATTTTTTTTTTGTTAAGTGTCATGGTAACTGTAATTTCCACATCAATCCTCTCTGTAGGATTTCAGGCCTGGAAAAGAAATTAGCTCGTTGTTTCCTTTTGTTTCACAATTACATGTGTTTTAAATTAAATATCGAGGAAGTTATTTAGTCATACTGCAATCAAAGCAGGATTACTGTACATTCTGTGTCCTGAAACTTCTCAATTTTGTTGATGGAACTGTTTGATTTGATTAACTCTATACTTTAGAAGAATATTAAGTGTGAACTGAAAGTTTCCAGAAAGTTTGCTTCTTGTTATTTGCAGTTAAATGAAAAAGCATTACATTTTATATGTTTAATAGATGCAGACAGCTGAACTTTAGAGTGAAGACTTTTTTAATCTTTATGTTATTGTCTTTGACATGGCTAAAGTTTATTGTCAAATGTACTGATAAGCATTTGTGACAAACTAAAAGACAAACTAAATATATTCGTATTTTGTACATTACATTTGTACTGATGAAGTTTCAATTTAATTTCAATGAAGTGTAACTCTAAATACAGTGTTGCATAAGACACTACTGTTAAAATTGTAATCAAGTACTTTACATGTGCTTTAATATGTTAGTCAACACATGAAAGTGTACTTCTTTAAAGAACAACAAAAGATTACTAAAACTTAATGATTTAAAATGTGTTAATAAACAGTCATGAAAGTAAATGCGCTCTCTTTAACTGGCCTTTAATTTCATTGGTTGCTGGGTGGTAACGCACTGGCCAAGTCAAAACAGTCCACTTTAAAGTCTCTGTAATATTCTGGTCTCTAAATATAGTTTATGGGATGTTTTTGATAAGTATTAGGAAATAGTATAATAGTATACAATAGTATGTGAAAGTCTGATCACTATACATCTTTCTTCAACAAACAATTTGAGGTGTCATTCATTTCTGTAACATGAAAAGTGTTTGCCAAAGTTTACTTTAGAGTTTACTATTGGCTGATACAATAGTACTAGTGGTGTTTGCTTTAGCAGGTATTAATACAAGTTGAATCCTTTATAAACCGACAAAACATTTGTCAAAAACAGGACTTTTTGATATTTAAATGTCATTGTTGAGGCTGCAAACTTGTTAGCATTTCCCAAAGGACTGAATGCTAGTTTCAATAATGTATTTTACAGCATTCCATGATTCAGTAAAGAGCAACAGTTCATTCACAGTTCTCTGAATAGCCTAGCAGCTAATGTTGTCACAGTAATGCTTTTTAAAACCACTGAGATGCTATCATTCTTTAGCAGTAATTTTAGTCTAAGGAAAACAGTCATTAGAACTAGAAAGACTGTTGGCTTTAGGGTAACCTGATAGAAAAACAGTCTCCTGTTTGTTTCTTCATCAAACACTTGGGCAGTGTTTTAGTTCAGCTGGTGTGCCGTTCTATGATTCCTGTTACAGTGCTGGTATACTTTAACATGTGAGATGTTGTACTTGAAACACTAAACCTCTTTATGTGCGTTGAGGCTAAAACTTTTGCTTTTGCAAATCTTTTTCTGTCGATGAGATGGAACAGCCCAGAAACAGACTTAATTCAATGGCCTTTGTACAAATGACTGTTATTTGCTAATTTAGAGAACTGACAGCATGTGCTATTCCAAATGAGACAGACACACAGTAATCATTGATAGAGACACCAGACAGCTGAGGACATAATTCATAATTCAAGCAAGCCAAACAGCAAGAGTTAAAACTCTAATCTTGAATAAATGTTACATTTACCATCCATTCTTCAAGTCAACATGAAATGCCATTTCCAACTTACTTTACCTCCATACTGTGGTATATTTCCAAGTAAACATATTATTTAATGAAAACAATTTCTAGAAGATTTGATTTTATCCATCTTATCCATCCATGTTTCAGAGAATTGTGGATGACTGTTGGTTAACATAATAATAATAAAGTTTGATTAAAGTTTATGAAGACAATGAAACAACAAAACTGGGAACTTACTGAGCTGTAAGTAGAATCCATTTTGATGTCAACTTTTAGATCGGCTAGTCCAAAACTATTTGATTCATGTTCTTTTAGGAGGTTAAATGATAATATCACACTGAAATGGGTGTGGTGTTATTTGTGGTGTATTAATACCAGTGTAAATATACCATTAATTCTGGCCAGTCGCAACAATATAATTAATTAATACGATTTTTCCCCCCCCCCACAAAATTGACCTGTTTGATAATTGTTAAATGTAACAGGTCAAAAACACACTGAACCCAGTCCTAGTTGTCAACCACCCTATTTGTTTGAGGAAAAGCATCACTTACCTTGGTTTATCTGTTTATCTTTCAGCTTTAATGCCTTTCAGTAGGTGATGTGGTCATAAATAAGTTTTCAGTAAAATGCCTCTCTTTCCTGTTTAACGTTAGACACCACCCAACCCACATGCAGCAGGCTGAGAGCTGTGCGCTTGTGTGTTAGTCACTGACAGTTCGCTTACTTCCTGCCTTGTACGGAAGTTCAGGTCTAAACCTGTCTCTGCATTCCTTGTGACGCTGAAAAAGCAGCGGAATACCAGTGCACAGCTTAGATTGTGTATGAGACAGGCTAACCAGTGCTAGTTTATTATTTTAAGATTACATATTGGTGAATGATTGATAAGCATTTCTCTCTGTTAATGATTAATGACATTGTTGTGCATGTTTGCTTTTTTCAGTACTGTAATGATATACCTTCCAATAAAGCTATGTAGTTTTGTAAACCTAGTTGATATTTGTTATGAAGCAAGTTGCGTGCCTGATAAATATTAAAGTTAAAGGTGTACTGAGTATTTTTCTCTTAAATGCCCCTTTGATCGTGTCTGTTTTTCATCACATGTAGTGTGTAATATAGCTGTAAGATCAAAGTTCACGATAAATGGAGTCAATGTCTCCCAAAAGAAAGAATCGATTGTGAACTTCTGAAACGAGTTGTCAGTAATTCCAGTCTCACTGAAAAGAGGAGAGAATGGATGCTGTAATGTACACTTCTTATCAGAACAGTGAAGTTTTCTTACCATTGTTGACATTTTTTAACACAGTCTCATCCCAAGACGTCATACAACTGACACTTTTGACCATATATCAACATCCGCCGTTTTAGGGTACCCTTAGACGTCGGTTATATGACGATCCTGGGGTGTCATCCAACGGACGCTTTACCTTTAACGTCAGTTAGGTGGCAGGGTAGATTTAGGTCTGGGGTAGGGTTAGGATAACGTCATCTAATCGACGTTTAAGCGTACCCTAAAACTGCGGATGTTGACGTATGGTCAAAAGCATCAGTTGTATGACGTCTTGGGATGAGATTGCTGAAAAGCAGGGTACTTTAATAAATATAGTAGATTAATTTGGTCATTTTTTTCACTTTTAGGAATGCACTAGCATACAGTATACTCTTAAAAAATAAAGGTTCCAATGGGTTTTCACAGTGATGCCATAAATCAACTATTTTGTTTATTAGACACTCATTTTGGAAAACTACAAAACGATCCAAACTTTACTCTTTCTAAAATAAAGAGGACGGAACTATCACCGTTTGCTACCAATTATCTGCTCTTATAAGACTTTTTTATGTGGTCTCATTCTGCCTTTTCATTTTCTTTAGAAGCCCCGCACCAGCTTCTGTAGGAAAAACAGACCACCCTCCATGGCACGAGTCAACACTGACACCAACCCAAACCATCTGAGACCGGAAATCTTTGATGTAAGGGATAATCTGTGGCTAGCTGTGATTTTAATGCAAGACTGGAGGGGAAGAACCACCCGACGGGAAGCAGCGTGCAATCTAATCGTTTAATGCACAGCCAGTCGTGGATTATCCAACTTGTGCCATGGTCATTTGCCATCATCGACAACTTAAAGATGTTTGCAGCGCAATATTTGCAGATTTGCAGGCTGATCTCATGAAGTAGCGTGTGTATGACACGCCAATTCGTATTTTCATTTTTGGCGTGCTATCAAGACGCATAATCGCCTTTCAGCGTGTTTATGAACGCCGTTGACTTAACGTTATATGACTTACCTCAACCCCGTCCCTAAACCTAACCGTCACTGGGGTTAATGGCATTTATGACTGTTCCCTTACCATCCTAGGTAAAAAAAAGATATGACTTACCTCAACCCCATCCCTAAACTTAACCGTCACTGGGGTTAATGGCATTTATGACTGGAGATTTGACTGCGTGTACGGACACGCGGAATGACGCGGACGTTAATGGCGTAGACATATACGCTTACACGTGGATACACGCGGATAGCTCAAAATGCGTAGAGATAACACACCACCTGACTCGAAAGTGGCGTATATGTTTACGCAAAAGTCATGATGTCATGTTGATATTTGACAGTTATTTTCATCAGTTATGGCTCATTAAATCTATAGCATTCTACCTGCTTTAAATCAGACACAGAGATAAAGTAGTGCATTAGATTATAACATTTTTTGAATTCATTATTGACAGAGAGAGAGGGAGAGAGAGAGAGAGAGAGAGAGAGAGATGTGCGTGAAT
The DNA here is from genome assembly GCF_988280905.1 of Pimephales promelas. Classification (NCBI taxonomy): domain Eukaryota; kingdom Metazoa; phylum Chordata; class Actinopteri; order Cypriniformes; family Leuciscidae; genus Pimephales; species Pimephales promelas. Next base: position 6,962,681 of record NC_142790.1, read on the forward strand.
TACCTGCATCTATTCAGCATCTCTCTCTATTAACAATGAAGCTTTTAGTGTACTTACTTTGAAACGAGCAATGTTACCCCATCTTTGCTGAGAAATATATTCAGTAGCAAAACTATTTTATCAATAAAAGTCGCGTTGATAAGTTTCTGTGTGCAGTGCGATCTCCGAGTGACGTATGTGCAGTGTTGATGTAACGATGAGGCAACGATGAAGCGGAGAGACAATCCAAATGCAAGCACAATTTCAATAAAATAAACATCCAAAGTAAACATCCAGGGCAAACAAAGGAACACGGAACTCGGAACATGGAGACAGCTACAACAAGTAACAACGACGACAACCAAAAACTGAAGCATACACAGAATACACAGACAAACAAGCTAAACAAGATAACAAGGGGGAGGGGCTAATAGAATGACCTGGGGAGACTCATCAACAAGAAAAACTACAAAGGACTACAAAACATGGCACGGAACAGGAAATAACTAAAGTCCACACAAGACAAGGAAAACGTCTCGGTTACGGATGTAACCCTCGTTCCCTGAGTAGGGAACGGAGACTTTACGTCAGAAGTGACGGAGATTGGGGGTTTCGCATAGAAAGCCAATCCTCTTCGAGTATTTAAAAACGAGCCAATGGTGTGCAATGCCTTGGGGCTGCGGAAATTTGCATAGCGTACTCCGCCCTACTCCGTGAGTATAAAAGGAGGAAATGAACGCAACCGCAGTATGTCTTCGCTGAGGAGCCAAGATTGAACTCGGCGTCTACCCAGCGATACAGCAGAAGTGGCAGGGAGACGTAACGTCTCCGTTCCCTACTCAGGGAACGAGGGTTACATCCGTAACCGAGACGTTCCCTTTCGTAGTCACTTCGAGTTACGTCAGAAGTGACGGAGATTGGGGGTCTGTGCCATCACGCCATCTTCAAGCTGTCTACCAGTGCCCTGCGAAAGTCTGGACCCCTCCTTCTTTTTTCTTTTTTTTTTTTTTAGGGATCCCACTTTCACACAGGATTACCAAGGTACACTGGGAAACATATCCCGGGAGGGACATGCTACCAGCTGCCTACCAAGGGGAGGACTTACAATTACACATATGGCCACATAGGAACGCACATGGAAACACTGGAGCACCAATCGAGGTGGCTACTAAGATTTAACTCCAGGGGTGGCAGATGGCTTGCCAAGGGAAGACACATGCTCAGAGAGGCTTACAGCGGAAATACACATGAGACGGTTACCAAGGGGAACCGTGCACATGGAGGCACCTAGCCAGCATCCAGAGCAACAGCAGTGGTGCCCGCATCGTCGGTGCTGGAGGACTCAAGACTTCAATGGAAGAACTGAGGAGATATCACACTTATCCAGTCCGGGGAGTGGAGTGGCGAGCAAGCGAAGACACCTAAGCGGGTCCAGTACCGGCGGAAACGAGTACGTGAGAGGACACCGGCTCAATTTGCAGATTATAGAATCTGGCGAAGGTGTTGGGTGTCGCCCAGCCTGCAGCTCTGCAGATGTCTGTTAGCGAAGCGCCGTGCGCTAAAGCCCAAGAGGAGGCCACACTCCGAGTGGAATGGGCCGTCACACCAAGGGGGCACGGACGGCCTTGCTGCTGGTAAGACAAAGCAATGGCGTCCACTATCCAGTGGGACAGCCGTTGCTTTGAGAGAGCCCTTCCCTTCTGGTTCCCCCCATGACAGACAAAGAGCTGGTCTGAGGTCCTGAAACACTGCGTTCTGTCGACATAGGTGCGGAGAGCACGTACCGGACAGAGCAGTGCCAAGGCTGGGTCTGCCTCCTCCAGGGGCAGCGCTTGCAGGTTCACCACCTGGTCCCGGAAGGGAGTGGTGGGAACCTTGGGCACATATCCAGGCCGGGGTCTCAGGATCACGTGAGAGTAAGCCGGCCCGAACTCCAGGCACGCTTCGTCAACGGAGAAAGCGTGCAGGTCCCCCACCCACTTGATGGAGGCCAATGCAACCAGGAGTGCTGTCTTCATGGAACTCTACTGATTGCAAAAGCTCAAAGGGAGGCCTCTGCAGAGCATTTAAAACTACCGAGAGGTCCCAAGAGGGTACGAGGGGAGGACGAGGCGGATGCAGCCTCCTCGCTCCCCTCAGGAACCTGATGACCAGGTCGTGCTTCCCTAAGGACTTACCTTCCACTGCTTCGTGAGAAGCGGCAATGGCCGCGACGTAAACCTTAAGGGTGGAGGGCGACAGCCTGCGCTCCAACCCTTCTTGCAGGAAGGAAAGCACGACCTCGATCGAACATCCCTGGGGGTCTTCTCCGCGAGAAGAACACCAATTGACGAAGAGGTTCCACTTCAACGCATAGAGGTGTCTCGTGGATGGCGCTCTTGCGGAGGTGATGGTTGCCGCCACCGCAGGTGGCAGCGAACTCAAACCTGCCTCGTCCCGTCCAGGAGCCACACGTGCAGCCTCCAAAGATCGGGACGAGGGTGCCACAGAGTGCCCCGTCTCTGAGAGAGTAGGTCCTGTCTCAGAGGAATAGGCCAAGTAGGTGCTGTCGCGAGGAGCATGAGCTCGGAGAACCACGTCTTGGTGGGCCAATAGGGGGCTACCAGCAAGACCTGCTCCTCGTCCTCCTTGATCTTGCACAACACCCGTGCAAGGAGGCTCACTGGGGGAAACGCATACTTGCGTGGGCCCCGTGGCCAGCTGTGCGCCAGCGCATCTGAGCCGAGCGTACCCTCGGTCAGGGAATAAAACTGGGCGCAGTGGGCTGAGTCCCGAGAGGTGAACAGATCTATCTGTGCCTCCCCGAACTGGTCCCAAATCAGCTGGACCGTCTGGGGATGGAGTCGCCATTCGCCGGAGATAGGACGGACCCGTGACAGTTCGTCGGCTGCCAGGTTCCGGTCGCCAGGAATGTATACTGCACGAAGGGACCTCAGGTGCTTCTGACTCCATAACAAGAGGTGGCGGGCGAGCTGCGACAACCGGCGTGAGCGTAGACCCCCCTGGTGGTTGATGTACGCTACTGCCGTGGTGTTGTCTGAGCGGACAAGCACATGCTGGCCCGTGAGCAACGCTCGGAAGCGGTGCAGGGCGAGCCGTACTGCCAGCAGCTCGAGGCAATTGATGTGCATGAGGCGCTGGGTTCCTGTCCAGGAACCGGGGGCTGCATGCCCATTGCACATGGCACCCCAACCCGTGGTAGACGCATCCGTGGAGACAACGAGATGCCTGGAAACTCGCTGAATAGGGACGCCGGTCCGTAAGAAGCTGAGGTTCGACCAAGGGAAGAAGGTTCGGCGGCATGCTGGAGTCACTGGAACTCGGAGCGAACCGTGATGCCATGCCCACCTCGGGACTCGATCGCGAAGCCACAGCTGAAGCGGTCTCATATGAAGCAAACCAAGCGGCGTTGCCGCGGCCGCGGATGCCATATGCCCCAGGAGCCTCTGAAATAGTTTCAGTGGAACCGCACTCTTGCCCTCGAACTGTCGAAGACAAGTCAGCAGTGAGTGTGCGCGCTCGTTCGTGAGCTGCGCGGACATGGCGACCGAGTCTATCTCCATGCCGAGAAAAGAGATCCTCTGCATGGGGCAAAGTTTGCTCTTTTCCCGGTTGACCCGAAGGCCCAGACGGGCTAGGTGCCGGAGCACCAAGTCTCTGTGTTCGCAAACCTGAGCTCGAGAGTGTGCCAGTATCAGCCAGTCGTCGAGATAGTTCAGGATGCTAACCCCGTGCTCGCGAAGGGGAACAAGGGCTGCCTCGACGATCTTCGTGAAGACGCGAGGGGACAGAGCTAACCCGAATGGGAGAACCGTGTACTGATATGCCTGGCCCTCGAAAGCAAACCGAAGAAACGGTCTGTGTCGAGGCAAAATGGAGACATGAAAGTACGCGTCCTTCAGGTCGATCGCTGCAAACCAATCCTGAGACCGAACGCATTCGAGGATGCGTTTGGCTGTGAGCATTTTGAACGGTAGTCGATGGAGAGAACGGTTCAAAATGCGCAGGTCCAGGATCGGTCGTAACCCACCGGTCTTTTTGGGGACAATGAAGTAGGGGCTGTAAAACCCGGACCTCATCTCGGCTGGAGGGACCGTCTCGATTGCACCCTTCGCCAGCAGGGTCGCAATCTCCGCTCTCATGTCCGGGGCATTGCCACCGACCATCGTGGAGCGAACTCCCCTGAAACGGGGAGGAGACCGTGCGAACTGAATCGCGTAGCCGAATCTGATTGTTCTGATGACCCAGCGGGACAGCCCAGGAAGCGCTAGCCAGGCTTCCAGGAAGTGAACCAGCGGGGTCATTCGAACCACAGATGTCCCCCCCGGAGGGGCAGAGAGGCGGGTCGACCGGCATGCGTGCAGGAGTTACCCCGCCCGGATGCACCGTCGAAGCCCGCTCCCCGACAGAAGAGACCAGGGAAGGCAGAGCGTTCCACGGGGGTCTGTTCTGCCGGGGGTCTGGCGATAGAGGGGGAAGGGAGTGGCGTAGCCCGGGGACGACACTCCCTTCCGCGCCCTCAGAGACAGAGAGGAATGAGTGGGCTGACGCACTGGGACGTCGAGCGCACCCAATCCTGTCTGTGTGCTCAGTGATGATGTCAAGTCTTTCTTTAACCAACTCAGGGTGCTGCCCACCCGTGGGTGAGCAGCGGGGAGCTGAGAACAAAAGGTTCTCCCCCAGCCCTCCACCGGGGGAAGGAGGGGGCCTGCTACCGCCTCCTGGGAAAGACTCGTCTTCATCACTGAGCAGCCCGTCTCAGGAACGTCGCTTAGCCTGGCGTTTAGCGGGGCGTGCGGCCTGAGGGGGCTGTGACGCCTACCTGCGGCCTCCTTCACGCCGTGGCCCGGGTGAAGGCTGCTGCTGGGGCCGGGCGGGAGGGAGGGGAGCCGCGGGGGGGCGTCCTCGGCGGCGAGCAGCAGGAGGCATCTGTGCCGACGACTGGGTGGAGGCAGCAGCTGTTTGCTGTTGGAGAGCAAGGTCAGTGGCGGACCGCAAATCTTTGAATGCCGTTGGATCAGTCCCGCCCTCGTGCATATCTCTGAGCATCTTCGCTTGGAAGACCTGCAAAGTGCTCATCGCATGCAAAGCGGAGGCCGCCTGTCCCGCTGCTCTATAGGAACGCGCTGCCATCGCAGACGAGAACCTACAGGCTTTGGATGGGTGCTTAGGAGGACCACGGGAGGAGGCGCTCTGTGGACACAGCTGCATCGCAACAGAGCGCTCCACCAGGGGCATCCCAGTGTACCCACGGGCGGCCCCACCAACGAGGGGGGGAAAGGCGGGGGAGAGATCGCGCTCTCGAGTGGACAGGGGAGTCCCCCAAGAGCGCGATAACTCCACATGCAGCTCGGGGAAAAAAGGTAATGGAGTTGGCCGTGGCCTTGCGGCGGCAGCTTTGTCCAAAAAACAGTTATCCATCCGTGAGAGATCGGGGCAGGACGGAGGGTTCCATTCTAACCCGATACTCCCAGCGGCTCGAGACAGCATGGCCGTCAGCTCGGGATCCGACGCGGACAACGCTGGTACTCCCGAAGGAGGCAACGCAGCCGCATCCTCATCTCCCGAGGACTCTAGCCCGCCTAGTGATGCTGTGATCGACATCGCATCATCATCTGGAGCGCTGCCCGAAGCAGCCGGTGCCACCGAAGAAGCAGCCGACTGAATCGAACTAACGCTCGCTGGCTCTCGCACTGAGGCGGGAGGTGTGGCCCGAGGAATTGTCGGGGCTTTGTCCCACACCATCACCGTTAAATCACCAGATCCCCGGGTCGACAGGCCCCCTTTCGTGAGGGAAGCCGATCGAGTAGGGGGGACCGGGACTCTCACTCTAGTGAGATCATTGAGTCTCGACCTCAGTGCAGAGATGGTCATGTCCCCACAGAAGAACACGGGCAAACCATCTTTAAAAAGACGTGCCACGTGCAGCTTTTTCAATGAGAGGAGGAAATTCACTCTTTCAGCGCTGAGGCAACCAGGGAGAAGCGCAAAGTCTGGCAGACCACTGCTCAGATCGCAGGCGATGCAGAATCTCGCTGGGTACCGCCGTCACACCAACACTGAAGAGGACGCTCGTCTCGAAGAGTCTTGAACAGTGAGAATGGCTTTCAGGAGTGAAGAGGTTCTCTTGGCTCCGAAGCGAAAACATACTGCGGTTGCGTTCACTTCCTCCTTTTATACTCACGGAGTAGGGCGGAGTACGCTATGCAAATTTCCGCAGCCCCAAGGCATTGCACGCCATTGGCTCGTTTTTAAATACTCGAAGAGGATTGGCTTTCTAAACCCCCAATCTCCGTCACTTCTGACGTAACTCGAAGTGACTACGAAAGGGAACACAAGGCAGAAATCGTGACAGTTGAGGGCTAACTATGTAATTTTCAAAAAATGTCTAATTAAATTACAGTGACTTATGGAAATATTAATGATTACAAAGAGATTCAGATCTGAATATTTTCTGTAAAAAGCCAGGGCATGTTGAATAATATTAATTTGTTGCTTTGTCTATTTTTGATGTGCATGATGTTGCCTGCCATTTAGTAAAGTGCTGCTATATGTCACTTTTTACTGGCTCTTTTGTTTGAATTTGCAGCACGCCATGCCTGCCAATTAATTCAATCCGCATTGCTCACATTTAGGCTACAACCTGTCTGAGAGTTGCCACCATCGCAAGAGCATTGCATTCCAGCGCATGCATTCCAGTGCTGGAAATTTAAAAAATCATTTCATCCAGAAATCGCATTAATTTAAGTACAACTGTAGAACTGTAATTAAACTGACTTGCATTGAATGGTTTTATTGCACACCTTCCAGACAATCAGAATCGAGTATTAGACCATTGTAGAGTTACAGTGACAGACCAAAACAGTGCCATATTCTTTTGATTTTACTGTATAAGTTACTGACATGCAGTTAAATGTCAAACACATTTTGTTGACCCAATTTTAAAGTCAACTCAAAATTTCAAATAAATAAATAATGTGTTCTGACATAGTCCATACAAAGAACACAAACGGGTAAAGTATTAAGAAAGTAAATAAGGGTGAATTTGATTTGGGAGGACTTTACTAGACAAGGTCTCATTTGTTAACATTATTTAATGCATTAACAAACATGAACAATGAGCTATCTCCTTACAGTATTTATTTTTGTAACAATAAGTATTAACTTTGTAACAAAAATGTTCATATTCATGTTAGTTTACAGTGCATTTATATGCTAACAGATACAAATTTTGATTAGTAAATGTTGAGATTAACATTAGCTAAAATTAATAAATGCAGTGGAAGAATTTTTAAATGCCATTTCATGTTAACTAATGTACTGTAGTTAATAAATGTTCCCAAATGAAACTTTATTGTAAAGTGTTACCGTTGATTTTATGTTGACTTAATAAGTGAACACTGTGTTAAGTTTGGTGATTCAGTCCAATTCAGCATGTGCTTTTACTGTATTTATACCCAATTCTGCTCATAGTTAAGGATGTGGGAATCTGTCAGCCATTGGATTTCTGCTCTTATTGATTGTGTGACTCCAATCACAAAGGCACATTCTCATATAACTGATCATATCCCCTCTGTTACATTTATAAGCGGTGATTGGAAACAGACCACTATAAACAGCTGGAGAGGTGGACACATTTGGCATAAAGTGAAGGCTTAGCTCATAATAGGGTCACAACCTGGTCTGAAAATGAACAGACACACTTCAACTCTTTATAAAGAAAGTAGGTCTCAATTGACTCCAGCCCATATGGTGAGGTGTGAGGGGATACGCTCTTTAAAAAAACATTATTGGCCACAGTTAACTCATTATTCTGGTTTAATGTATAGGTCTAACACTGTCAAACACTCTGGTCATTCATATAGCAGCCATTATAATATCAAAAAAGATTTAACCATCACTGTTGCCTTTTGAAGTGTCTTAGCATCTCAAACTTTACATTTTAAATCCAGATACTGTGCAAATGTATCCAAGGATACAAATAGCACCCTCTGCTGAAATCATCTGAGATAAAATCAGAATATCAAACCAGCTAACATGGTTAAACATTCGTAAATGAGTAAAATAATGATAGTAAACCCTTTTGCAATGCACTTTTAGGCATTGTCTTTTAAACAACCATCTTGGATGTCTTGAAGTAAAAATGTGAAGTTGATTTGATACAATATTAGTCTTATTTGTTGCTTGATTGCAAACTGGTTATATAAAGTACAACATGATCGCCAGCAATAAGAGAATTTGCTTCATTTGGTTTTGTATATTTATTTGGTTACACTTTATTTCGATAGTCACTTTAGACGTTCTACTAATTATAAGTAACTTTTCAACTACACTTCAACTCTCATTAGAGTAGTAGTATATTATAGTAGACTGTCAGTAGACTGTTAGGTTATGGTTAGGTGTTAGGGTTCGGGTTAGGAGAATAACTTTACTTGTAGTCGCCAAGTTACTTATTGTCAGTTGAATGTCTGTTGGGGGACCAACAAAATAAAGTGTTAGCAGATATTAAGCTGACAGTCTACTAATCCTCTAATAACAGTTAGTTGACATGTAGTTGAAAAGTTACTTATAGTTAGTAAAATGTCTACAGTGGACTATCGAAATAAAGTGTTACCATTTATTTTAATTAAGCATTTTCCTATAGAAGATCCATGAAAAAGGCATGATAATGCAAATGAAAGCTCTTCAATTATCAGGCACCAAGAGCTCCGGATTCCCATCACTCCTCTCCAAATGTGTGTATAGCATGAACTCTAGCAAATAAACTCTGACCCTTTCAGACTTTTTCTTCTGCGTGACAGATTCTGAATGACAGACAACAGCTGTTTAAACAATCAAAAGCCTGTGTATCTTTAAAAACCGACATGACCACAAACAAAGGTGACATAGGTCGTAACACAATTTTCCATTACTCATGAAGACACCTCTATTAAATCCTTGCACTGCAGCCACTGAGTTCCTGTCCGCATCATATCCTTATATTGGAGGATATATTTAGCTTAAACATAGGAAGAGCTTTGCAAACCTTTAAATGTTGCAGTGTATTTTGAATCTTAAAAGTATATATTTTAATAACTACTTAATTACGGCCTACTAATAATTACTACTTAATTACAGCCTACTTGCAGGTAATATAATAATAATAATAATAATAATGAAATACTGCAAAATAGCACTTAAGTTTAAGAAAGTACACTTTCATGCCTGTTAAAAAGGGCACTTTGTAATAATACATATATGACATACACATTTCAATAGAAATGTTTTTTTTTTACTACCATAAATGCTTGTTGTACCTTCTTCAGACTAACCACATTTTAGAGACAACAGGATTCATTGATTTTACTTATGAAGATGTACTTAGTACTAGGTGAGCCAAAAAGGACTCATGTCCTTGTATAAAATGTATAAAACATTTTCATGTACATGCAATAAAGTGTCCAAAAACATTGCAAACAGTTTGCACTTCTTGAACTAATATTATTTTATTTTCGTATGAAATGCCCTTTTTAAAAGTACTCTAAAGTGTACTTCTTTTTCACAAGGGAATACCAGACCTTTTTTGTTGTCTAGACTGACTTTTTCAGTATTTTTGTAGCCCAGTGTTTTGGTGTTAAAAGTGTCAAGTCGAATATTGTACAACATAGCACTGTTAAATAAAAGGGAAAATAAACATCAAAGGAGTAAAAACAGATGCAAGATAGGGAGAGTGAGGGGTTAAACTCAGGCTAGGGAAACCTGATGCTAATTGAGTCTTTGGAATGCCACATACAGGCTGTGTGTCGAAACATATCAAGCCCCCTAACTAGACAGCATTTCTAGCCATGATTTGCGGATACAGCAGTTTTTGGCATTATTGGCCATTATAGGCACATGTGGAGCATTTGTGGACATCATACATGCATATTATTTGGGCATTATGCATGCAGCAATTTGGGGCCTACTTGGCACAATTGGCACACATACATTTGTTTTGGGCATTATATGTGTGTGATTTTTCTAAACACTTCTGGAGGAGAATGACATAGACTACCTCAAAAGACTGCCTTTGTGGGCATCATGCATTCCTAATTGTTTAAGAAATGCAGCATAGGACGATTATGTCCAAAACTGCTGCTTACATTGCTCAAGAATTATGTAAATGCACATTTGATGCTAAAAAATATTGCATGTGCACATAAAAATGATTGATTATATAAATGATTATAAACTGTTGTGCATCTGCTTGTGATGGCCAAAAACGCATCATACACAATAACGCGATGCAGCGTAAAATGATTATTCTTAGAAAGACTGCACACATCTATAATGCCTACATGTAGCCTATATGATTCCCAAAGAAATGTTGCCTACATAGGGAGCTCACTGGTTTTTGAGACACAGCCTAAAACATTCTCCTTCAGAAGTGTTTAGAGTGGCTCACACACACACTGCACTAAAGGAGAGATGCTCACCTCCTGCTGTTTATATTTTAACTGACATTCCAACAGAAGGCAGCTGCAGGTAATACAATTCCACTGTTTTTAGTTTATCTGCGGATTTAAACGAAATCCAAACATATTTTTATGTTTCAAAACAGTTGTTGACGTAGCCTAATTTATTTTAGTTCAATGAACTCTTTCAAACGAGGTTTCCCGCTTGAGTCATAACTGTTGTTTTTTTTATTTTATTAGATAAATGAATTAAAAATGTCGTCATCCAAAAAAACACTATTGCTGCTGGTTTATGTATTATGCACGTTCCGCTCCGCGCGTTCGGGGGACTCTGGACACGCCAGACCCTGCTCCGGATCACACTGTCCGGGAGGCAGATCGCCCAGACCACCGCGACAACACAGTCCGACAACACAGAGCAGGTCAATTAATCAACATCATGCTCCCTTCAGCCTTTCATCTGAACATCACGCCACGTTTCTGTCCCAGCGCGGGCGATCTGGAGACCAGACAAGGGAAACCGTCCAGACGCGCGTCGCTGAAGTGTTTGATCCTGTGTGCGCAGACTGCGTTACGCCTCAAGGACCAGATCATGTTGCGAACGACACTGGGGAATGTAAAGGAATCGAGTGCCGTCTGCCTCTGAGGATACGACAGAAGCCCCGGTCGAGACCCTGTGCTGGAGACGGATGTTTACCCGAGCCCAGTCAACCAACCCTCATCCATGTGGCAGACAGAGCCGCTCAGTTTCTGGGGGAATTTCCGGACATTGGATATCCCGCATCAGAGGTCGGGGCTCCTTTGGGAGTTCAACTCACGTGCGACATCAAACCAGGTGAATTGAAACAGTTGTTCCAGCTGTTCTGTCACTTCTTGAATGAAAGCAAGTAACACTTAATCAGTAAGCTACTAACTAGCCTATAGAGTATTAAAAAAGGAAATCCAGCTCAAATTAATTTTTGCCACTTTACACAAGGTACCATATGCTTTGTCGAACATACCATGGTATTATTTTGAAACGTAATAACTAATTTTCATTACTTTTTCCACGTTTTTTTTATTATTATTATTTTTTTAGGCTACTGGTAATGCCATGGTATTCTTCAAGTACCCTGCTGTGGAAATTGCATTGTAAATTAATATGTAATAATCATCAATTAATATGATATAAATCAGGTGCTTCCAACCTTTTTATTCATCTGATTATTTTAGTTTTACATATTATAATTTTAATTCTTTTTTTTAAATAATTTTTAATAGTTTCATTTATTTGATAATTATATCACAATCTTACAAAGCCCCTCAAGCCATTAGGGATTACCTTAATGAATCACTGAACCATTCCCCACACTGAGAATTATTATTGATGTAATAAAAATAATGTTGTCTAGAAGTCTAAAACACAGAAGAAATCTCTTTAATGCTTGTGCACATGCAGTAAACTTGAATAAGTGCCATTTTTTAAGTTTAAGAACTTGCTGATTATTATTTTGTACTCATACATTTTAACTGCTCTTAACTTGAAATATTGAGTAAGCTTTAACTTAATTTTAATCTCAACCGAAATATTTGTAATAGTGGAAACGTGGCTAGCTTTAACTAGCTAATTCAATAAATGCTATCTTGCTAATTGGTAACACAATGCTTTGATAGCATACAGTAGCATAGCATACACACACACACACACACACACACACACACACACACACACACACACACACACACACACACACACACACACACACACACACAAAACATTTTAGTATTTGAAAATTTTAGCATTCACTCTTCCTTTTAAGTGTCATGGAAAAGCATGCTGGGAAGTAGAAATCCAAGTCAGTTTCAGTTAAATTTAAGATTGTCTGAATTAAAAGAAACAAGTTAATAAAACTCAAAATAATGGGAAAAAAAATCAGATTACTTAAAATCTGTCAGTTTTGTTAACTCAAAAGAAAAATTAAGTTCTAAATACTCATAAAAGTAAATCTGATTGAACTAATTTGTTTAATTTAAGTTGGCTCTGCTCAAACCAATTTATTATTTTTAGCATTAGGTTTTACAATTGGGTAATTTAAAAAGACATCACAGAGGAATTCTCTCTGTTGTCCTTGAACAATATGAGAGGCATGCTGCAGGGTGGGGAGTGTACACAAACTATCAGGCTCTGTAATAAATAATACATTACTGCTGGTATTTTCATACATCAATGAATAGGGGAATTTGACAGCCCAATAACTATTATTGCAAACACACACATCTGCTTGGCTACACAGCGTATTGTAGAGCTGCAGAACTGCTGGCAGTCAACTGTCAAGAAATTGCAGACAACTTTAATCCATTTCCATATGACTGAAATAGTTCTAGCACAGAAAATAATATAGTGCGTGGTTGTAAAAATTATGCAATGAAATCACTTGGACATTCACATATCAAAAAGCTGTTCACTCTACTAATGATACTAATTTACTAATTCCTTGTTTAGATATCCTTTTTCTCACTTCACACAAAATTGCATCCAAGCGAGAGCATGAACTGCATGTCTAATTACTAACAAATAATCCTTTTTATATCGAAATATAAGGTTGAATGGACAAGAGTAACTATTAATGGAAATGTACATGTCATGCTTAAAGGTGTACTTTGCAGGATTTTTAGTTCTAATAGTAAACGACGCCCTACATCAGGCATGCAGTCCAACCACTGCAAAGCGAATTGTTTTGTGTTGAAACTGAAGAACTTAGCGAAGCTTCCCGAGCTTCAGGCCCTGTTTACTCACGTGTGAAAACGTAAATATATTTTATCGGATGTGCCTTTCGTTTACACGGCGACAGCGTTTTTGAGGCTTAAAAACGCAAAAAGTGAAACCACCCTCCAGAGTGGAAATCTTAAAAACGCTCCACCGCCGCGTTCCCGTGTAAATGGTAAAAACGCAAAAGTCTGCTTGACAGGGAAGGTTGTACGCAGGCGTGCAGGCTTGGTGTTGTTGTAGTATGCACTCACAGCCGCCAGAAGTGCATACTACATTGAATTTCATACACTTTTGCGTCACCATGTGCATGTGGATTTCCCACACAAAACGCTTGTCTAAACACAGAATAAAAAGTGATGACGCAACACCACTTTTGCGTTTTCTCTTCAGAATCGTTTCCGTGTAAACACGGCCTCAGACAGACACAACAAAGTCCCCACCCTCAACTGCGCCGCACGCCGTTATTGGTTAAGCCAAAGGTTGCAGCACAGAAACTTCCTGAGCACAGTATTTCTGTAGATATGTAATTATTGAGATTGTTTTTGAGTCTATACTTTTATTTTGATGTTTTTCTGAAAATCCAAGATGGTCCTCACTGCAGAACACGAAATCCAGGGGGAGGAGTTGGATCCAGATTACATTTACCTAATCCTACTCATCTCCACGCCCTGATCCCTAAACCCACACCTAATCCTACCAATCTCCGATCCATGAACCCACCCCTAATCCTACCCCTTAGATCTGGATCCAACTCCGCCCCCTGGATCTCGTGTATTGCAATGATGTGCTACTGGAAAATCCTGCATAGTGCACCTTTAAAGCGTATCATACGCTTTTTGAGTTAATGCCACTTAGTCTTGTCTGTTTCGTTCTTTCACAAGGAGAGAATGAGGTCCCTGCCGAGGACGCACTTATCCTACACCTACAGCTGGCAAAGGGACAAGAGAAGCTGGTGGAGGCTTTGAGAGCTCAGCAAGTGGTGATTCGTGATCTACAGCAGAGGCTGGTGGAACAGCAGGGAGCCCTCCTCTCCCAGCAGCGTGAGATACTCAGCCAGCAGCGCCGCATGTTCGAGCAGATGGATGTGGTGAAGGCTCAGTACGGTCTGCTTTCTGAGACGGTCAAGCAAGTCTCTTACCAAGGTCTGCAAGGAGAACTGCAAAGCCATTTCGAAAGTCACCTGGCCGATCTTCAGAACCAAGCACGTAGCCACCTGCAAAAGTCCTATGCTGTGCATAAGGTAGATGTGGACACCAAAGTGATGAATGTAGCTGGGGACACAGGAATACCATTGTTGGGCTGTCGAATTGCTTGTGGACCTGAGGAATACTGTGACTTCCAAAAGGATCCACCGCAGTGTGAAAGGTGCACTATGTGTCCCCCTGGATTCTTCCTGGTGTCACAGTGCTCGCCCACTGCTGATAGGATGTGCCAGGTGACACTGTGGCAGAAATTGCATTATGCATGCAATACATAAGATTTCAGTAAAGAGCAAGCAAAGGTGTATGTATTAATCTTTAACATGTCTTTGAGTAACAAATATCTATCAACAGGACAGGGATGAATGCCTTGAATTACCGAGCTTGTGTGGGGAGCAAGTAAAATGTCTTAATACCCCAGGTAAGCAAATTGAAAACATGATGCAATTCCAATGTCTGCCTTGAAATGGTCTCTCCTGGGATTCACCAAGCTTATTTTTTTGTTGTGTTCATCAGGAGGGTTTCGTTGTCTTGGTGTCTCTGAGAGGGAGATTTCCGAGGGGCTGTGTGGCCATGAGTACTTCTACAATAAGGAACTTCAGGAGTGCCAGGCTTGTTCAGACTGTGATGGTGAGCCTGTTGGCATTCCCTGCACTTCCACCAGTGATGCTGTATGTGGATCTGTGTCTGAGAACATGCTCTCACAATCTTGGGCTGCTTCGATTGCCATACCACCAACAAAATCGAAGAATACTTCCATCTTTCCAGGGCTACAGCTTAATATTCGTGGCAAAGAAGGAAACGACCTATTGACCAACCATGATGATAACCTCAATCTCCAACAACATGGACTGGTCTGGATAGACTACAACTTTGCACTAAAGCACAGCTGCAGGAACTTTCTCCAGGTCGGGATACGGATAAACGGCAGCGAAGAGGAGGCTCGAGACCTTAGCGGGGTTCGAATTGAGCAACCGGAGAGAAAGTTCTTTCAAGGTGTGACTGTAAGTACTGCAGTTGAAGTGGAACCCAGTCATATACTGACACTCCTGCTGAAGAGTCCCAACCAATACTGCAACCAGAGTAAAGATATTCAAGTCTATGAGCTTGGAGGGGCTTCGTTCAGCTTGCTGTGGTTATCCCATGACACCGGTGCCGTGGCCATGACTGCTCAAATGTCAACAGCAGCCCACTACCAGAGTAACCATCGCCCAACCTTCCGTATAGCCACTGTTTCTGATCCCTACATAGTGGCACTGACCCATGATAGCCGCGGGGTGCGTTTCATGGAGAGTGGCGTGGTAAAGTTTGTGCTCCAGCAGGCCATCTATTCCATGGGCCATGCTTGTGTTCGAGAAGGTTTCTCACTGATTGCCTACGTCAACCGAAATGGCACTAACCAGGAGGTGCTACGCTCCTTTAAGTCTGGTGTTAACTACAGGGACACTTCCATCACCCTTTCCGGAGCCACAAGGGTAGACAGAGAAGACTGGCTTAATTTTGAGATTGTTGCCCCATCTCAGTGCAATGTCCGCTACTTTGGCGATAATTCTGGGATTAGTATGCTAAGCTTGATTTGGATCCCCACCACTGTCTCCTCTACATTCACAGCCACTGTCTCAAGAACAGGTTTTCCCTCTGGGGCAGTACGAAATAAACCCCTGCTTTTCAGGCAGATGAGCCCGAATACAGATCAAATGCGGCTAGCTGGTTCAGGTGAGGCACATGCCCAGAGGAACTTTGTGTTTTCTGAAGCTGGCACGGTCAGTGTGGCCCTCAACCTAAAGCTGATCCACTCCTGCAATGTGGTGAAGCTGACCCTTTACCGGCAAGGTAAGGATGGAGGCCAGGCCACGTCGTTGGCCCAGCAGGTGGGTGGACATATGCCTGAAGGTAGTGAGTGGGCCAGCGTGGGGCTGAGAACTTCATTCGATGTACAGAATGGTACTGCCATCTATGTTTTTTTGGACTGCGTTCGTGGGCGAATCAACCAGATCACCCATGATGGAAGCACCAACATCTCCATTCTTTGGTTGGCATCATGATCCCAAATAGGCAGATCAATGGTTTTGGAATTAACTGATTTAAAAAAATGGTGCTTTCATAAGGTGCAGTCACACAAAGTAGAAGCAATGCAGATGGACTTTGGTTCATTTCTAATAGCTGAAATAGCTGAAAAGGTGCTCTTAATACTCCTCTGGTATTCAGATTCTATGTTTATTGGAATTATGTGAGGAGGAATGAACAGTTCAGTTACAGAAATAGAAATTGAAATATGAACATATTTCTTTCTTTTCTTGTATGGAACAAAGAACTTTAAAAAGTACTTTTTAAGTGCTTTGGCTGGTTGAGCAGTGACCAATTTTTCACAAGAGCTTTTGTTTGATTTGGTATCGATTTAAATTTGCGCAAACAGTATTTACGTGTGTTTGTTACAGAGTATGTTTGTTAAAAAGTTAGCAAGAATGTGTTTTTTATGTGTATTTGTGAGCTCATGGGATGATTTTACTGCACTTAATCGTAGTGCAGAATGTTGTACAGTGCACACTTTTGTGTCTTTTCTTTTTAAACCGATTGGGATTCAAATAATATAGCTTAATCTATATGAAAGATATAGATGCATTATTGACATATTTTTTGATTTAATATTTTATAATAAGAAATCAAATAACGAAATTCTTTTGCATCTTTCAGATCATGAATATTTATATATTTAGTACTATGAATGAATACTGCTGACCATAATGGCCTCTCATTGTAATTTATATATATAAGAAAAATACCAAACAGACACAAATTTGTCCTAAGTTACAGTATAGCGTTATTAACTGTAAGTGGCATATGTCTTCTATTATTCAAATGCTGATGCCATGCTGCCTTGCATACCATGTTTAATTGCTTTTGTATGTGCTCAAACTACAGATCACAAACAGTGCAGTGAACAAACATTTGGCAACATTAATGCCATGTCTGCTTTGGACTAGTGCATTTTGATAGTGCATAGTGTGTGATCTTTGATAAAACAAAATTAAAGTCATAACAGTTTTGCCAAAGAACAATGTTATTTTTATTATTTTATTAAAAAAGCTTTTTTGGTGATTCCAGAATTTCTAAATTACTCCATATGGACTGAAACCTGTAATATTATACTTTCGAGAACCTGTTCCAGAAAAATCTAAAACATGTCACATGTGGTTGTTTTTGATCTTGTATTAGTATACTAGTTGCTTCATAAATGCAAATATATTTAGCTGTTTTTGCTTACCCATATTTTCAGGATCAATGTTTCCACGCATTGTTGATTCCAGATGGGTAACAGGAAACCTTCTATTGGGCACAGCGTCAACTTAAAGAGGGCAGCAGTTTGATGAAACCTCAGATGGCAGTACAGGACATCTTTACACTGAGCTACTTAAGTGTGACAAAGAAAGAGTCATATCATTAGAGCAAATAGTGTCCGAGACATATCTGTCATATGCCTAATGCAAACGTTTTTCAGGAACTTGATAATGAAAACAATTGAATGTCTGCCGAAAGATGACTAATAGTGCTTAAATTAGCAAGAAAACTGATTGTGAGAAACAAAAGAATGGGAATGGAAAGCAGGTGTAGAACGAGAGGTGAAAAGTAAAAATACCACCATCTGACATATGAAAGTTCCAGATGTTTGGAAAGAGATTTTTTGGTTAGTTTTGATATGTAGTCTTTTTGGTTTTTTACACCATGGAGGAAGTTTTATAGCGCCTTTACAGTATTTTTTTTTTTTTTTTTTTTACAAATATGTTTACACATATTTTATTAAACTCCATCTTTTGTGACACAGCCAATCAAAAATACAGGACTTATATACTTGTCAAAATGTTATGTGTTAAAACCACGCTATATATAATTTGAGATCATTTTTCAAATGTGTGTACATGTGATTCAGGTACGAACATCTGCACAAAGAAATTAACATGCAAACAAAAAACAAACATACTCCCATACAGCTCTCTTCCAGATGTGAAAACAGCATTCGCCTGCTTAGAACCTGACTAGCTAATCACTTTTCCATATTAAATACTTTTTTTTATCTTGTCATTGTCATGGATTTAAGTGTATGCACACTATAACAAAATCTGTGCGTACACACGTTTTATAAATGTCATGCTTTAGATAAGCTGTGGATTGAGAGCATAATTATTTTGAGATATCTTTGTCCATATACTCAACAGTTCACATAAAGCAGAACAACAACATTTTTTTAGAAGATCTGCAAAGAAACTAATATGAAAGGACAATTAAAAAAAAATACAAATACAACCTCAAAAACAAATACAATTTGATTACATGCACTCACAAATAAACCTGTAATCCTGCTCTGTCAATGATTAAGATGGAAGTTTACATTCTGATCAGACATTTGTTTACTTTAAAAATATATCCAAAATTAAGTATTTAAATAAAAAGAATTCTTGGGATTAAATACACATTGGAATAAAATGCACATACTGATATACGTGCAAAAAAAAAAAAAGAAAGAATACTTTTACAGAATCCATAAAATTCTAATCTATTTAACCCCTGTATAATATAAGAAAGTAAATTAATTAATAAAACCATTATGGCATTTATTGGTTCACATGTATTTCATATTGAAAAAAAATACACAAAATCTATTAATCAGATCTCTAGATGCATACCTTTATGTTTGTAATGAGCTCAAGACACAGAAAAAGTATACACTACCTTTTTATATACATATTATGTGATGATGCTTTTTACTGCTATCTCTCACACACCTTATTTTTATGGCCAGCTTCGTCCTCTCACACTTTTTCTCCTCCATGTCATCTCTGTTTGCTCATTAGGCTGTTTACTGAGGCATGTTAATGAAGGCCAGCAGGTCACCACGCACAAACAGAGAGAAATTTATAGTCTGCAGCTAATGAAAGCCTTTTCAGTCTCACCAACCACAAAGATCTTCCTCACACTCAGCAACATTTTCCAATGAACTCATAAAGATGAACTTACCGTGTTTCCTATGGAAAAAATATTAGGTGTCTATGCGGTATTGTAATCATTACCCAGATATAATGTCATGGCACCCATTTCACACTGTTGGATTTTTGTTAGAACACTGACTAAAATTTATCACATTATTTAAATCTAGATTTAATAAGTGAGTTTGTTAACATGTAACTATTGTTTTGGCACGGGCCTTGTTTATTTTTAAGACATCACTATTACTATTACTCATACACAAGGTTAATGATTTCAACAAACTTCTTGGTTCTAACGCTAAGCATTAAACTTACCACCATTTGTGCGTCGACAGCATCGAGAGACTGGTTCTCTTATCATCATGGAAACTTCTTCCAAATGTGTTTTTAGTGGGTCCTGCAAACTCTAGAGAGAGGCTATAGAGGCTAAGTTTCTCGTCCGCCACTATCCAAAGGGTTCCTTCCCACAGTGGTAGGCCTGAGCATGCTCTGGTAATGGAACAAGTAGTAACTCTCTTGGGAAGTAGGCCATAAAACAGGTTCCTCTACCCAAGAGATAATCCGAGTTCTACAGCCGGGGGTTTGCGTCCAATCTTAGATATGTAAATTAAATTCTATGGTTCAAACGTTTAAGTTAAAAATGCTAACGCTGAAACAAATCATGACTCAAATCATATCCAAGGACTGTTTTTTTTATTATAGATCTTTAGGACGGAAACTTCCATGTATTCCATAATACAGGAAGTCCCTGAGGTTTGCTTTCGGTGGCTGAGCATACAAATATCAGGTCTGTGCTGTGGTCGTGCCCACTTTACAACCTGGCATACCAAATCCTCAGAGCAGCTTAGATCCCTGGTCACCAAATCCAGGGAGCAGACATCCGGTCGAGGCAGGGGCTGAGGCCCAGGGAATGGAGGCTCCACCCCGAGGTGGTGGAGAATATATACAAAGGGAGTTTGGCCAGGCAGAAGTGGACCTATTTACGTCTCAGGAAACACACTGGCTGCTCTGGTTCTCCCTCACTCATTCAGGTCAACTGGGGATGGATGCCGGTGCAGACGTTTTTCAGGCATTCCCCCCAATCGATCTACACAGGGAGTTCTAGAGTGTGGTTCTCAGACCTATGTCTCTCCTCAATGGCTCTCCATGGGAGATTCCCATCAAGAGTGACCATTGCCCAGGTTTGTGGGTTTGGCCCCTGGGGTCCAACTCATGAACTCTGGTCTCTTAACCGAGGTTGTTGAGACCATCCTAACTCTAGAGCTTCCTCCACAAGGGAACTATATGCCTATAAACTATTCTATAAGAGTCTTCACTTCATGATGCAGAAATTGCCAGCTGAACCCAGTTGTTTGACTGGTTTGTTCAGTGCTGGAGTTCCTTCAGGATCGCTTTTCTGCTGGGTTATCCCCCTCCACACTAAGGTTTTCATGGTGGCCAGAGCTATTTACAGTACTATGCACCTGGGTCAATGGATATCTAAGGAGGACCCTCTAGTATCCTGTTTCCTGTGTGGCGCAACCCGGTCTCACCCCAAGACGTCATATAACTGACGTTTTGGGACGTCTTTTGACCATACGTCAATATTCGCCTTTTTAGGGCCCCCTTAAACGTCGGTAGATGAGGTTATGGGATCCTAACTCTACCCCATACCTAAACCTAACCCTAAACCTAACCCGTCACCTAACTGACGTTAAAGGTAAAGCGTCAGTTGTATGACGGCCCGGGATCGCCATCTACCGACGTTTAAGGGGGCCCTAAAAAGGCTGATATTGACGTATGGTCAAAATACGTCCCAAAACGTCAGTTATATGACTTTTTGGGATGAGACTGTGTTATGTGGCGTGGAGGTTAAGACCTGCTACACATGCGGGAGTTCAGTCGCTCAGTAGTCTTGCAGGCTTTTTATCCTCCTCCATTCATGTAGCAGGGCCAAGGGAAGTTCAAGGGTCTCGGATACTTATGTCCTAAGCTTTGCTCAACATGATTCACACAAGCGCAGGTACTTATCAGTATAGTGTAGTGGGAATTATCATTCCCAAAGCGTCGCTACTTCAGACACAGCATGAGTTGCCTCGAAAGGGAACATCTCAGGTAACTATTGTTCCCTGAGAAGGGAACTTTGATACTTCCTGTATGCCTGTGAGCAACTTCAGCCAATCAGAAGCTGACTTTGTTTGGTCCGGGTCTCCTTTATAGCACCAATGAACAATTGCACAGGTTCTTCAAATCTACAGAACAGAATATCATAGAGACTTGGAGGTGGGGTCTTTTTGCTTGGACCAAATAGCAACTATTCAGGTCCCACCACAGCCACCACGAAAAAAAGACTCAGAACATCTTGAATAGTAATGACTTATATCATTGTGGTGAGTTCGCAACGGCAGACACAGCTCAGATTTTCTTCTCAAAGTGTAAACCTAGTTTTTAATACAAAACTGGTCACAGTAACTGGATGGCATTGATTGATTTGCTTTAGCTGAGAAGGAGCCAAGAATATAAAACAACAAAACAGAGTGAAAAAAGGCAATGTATTAGCATTGTTCCAAAACATGTCAGGAAGAACGCCTTTTCCCTGAAACAATAGGCAGCTCAAGCTCTGACAGATGCAAGGTGTATGGTGTACTTTTAAAGAGCTGGGATCAGAGCTGTTCCCCTGTGAGCACTGAGGTTAATTGCCTTCAGCAGCAGGAACTGAGAGATTAAGTGTGTGTAAACAGCTGTAAACAAATTACCTTCAGTAGGCCTATACAGTCACAAGCTGGCTACTCTGAGCACAGTATACATTGTGGTGTTAGTATAATAGCTTATAGCTTATGTATAATCACAATATTGTAAAATATTATTTAAAATGTAATTTATTCCTGTTATAGAAAAGCTGAATTATAACGTCGGCATGACATGGAAGTTGAGAAACATGCACTTTTTGTTGCCTACTGTGACATAGCCTTGTATGTGCGAGTGAAATTGCATTTATAAACAACGCATTCTCACCCCAAGGCTTCACCTTTGACCATGCTTCAATATTTGACGTTTTAGGCGCCCAGTTACATGACGCAATCCTACGGCGTCATCTGACTGACGCTAAAGGAAAGCGTCAGTTAGATGACGCGGTTAGGTTTAGGTCTGGGGTGGGGCTAGGGTTACACGCGATCGAAAGGGCGCCTAAAGCGTCAGATATTGAAGCATGGACAAAATGCTTCCCAAGGCGTCAGTTAGGTGACGCCTTGGGGGTGAGAATGGGCTGATATAAATCATTGAACTCTGCATAATTCTATTAAAAACAGGAATTGTCCATTTTGATTTCATTGTGACTGCCTAGCACTACCCATAACTTATACCTAAAACCTGAGAGAAATGATTGGTGAATAACACAGAAACACCTAATCCTGGTTGTCAGCCAAAACATGACATCAATTGTAAATTTGCCCCTAAAATCTTACTGGTTGATTGAAATGTTGTTTCAGGATCAACAAATATGCCATGTGACACTGCAGTCATGTCACCTTCATTTAAATAGTGCTGTGTACAATATAGATTGTTTCAAAGCAGCTTTAAATTGATAATAGAAAATGAATGCAACAAAGATTGTTTTGGCTTTACAGCAGCTCTAGAAGAAAGTCATTATCTAGTTTACGTAAGTTTTTAATTGATTCATTTGTGTTGCAAAAATCATTAGCTATTAACTTAGGGGCCGCTTACTCAACACTGTTTTTAACAAAAAACGTTTAATGCATTCTGGCTGTTCATTAGCTGGCAACAGCGTTAGGCGCAAACTGTTGGGTTTTAAAGTGCTGTGCAAAGAGACCATTCTCAAGCCTCTTGCTTTAGGAAACACCACTTAGGTTTTATATCATATATCATATATGCACTTTACGTCACAGAAAGATTTTTAACCCTAGCGTTCAAAATCAATACACAAAAAGTGAAGTAAATACTTTGCAGTGGTAGAACAGGCTCTGAGGACAGCCTTTTTGTCCTTTATGAACACTGATTCCAATTCTGAAACAATTCTGACTTTTTTTCTCAGAATTGCGAGATATAAAGTCTGAATTGCAAGTTATAAAGTCTGAACTGCGAGACACAATCTCATAGACGTTAATCAGGGTAGCACCATATTTACATTCTGGAAGTTCAGGACTGAAAATGAGGTTGTGATGGATAGAATACTGTCAATAGATTATACTGTTGTTTAAAGGCATACTTTGTTCAGCTGACAAAAAAAAAAAAAAAAAAAAAAGGTTTATAGTGTTTACTCTGAAATCTGACTTCTTGAACCCATGGCCAGAGTTTTTCTGCATGTCAGGAGATCCCTCAGGAAGTCCAGGGGTGACACCACATCAGATAAACTGCTGCCACGCAGCGGGCCGAGGGATGAATCTTGTCCTGTGAGGAACCTGCACCTCACATCTGGTTTGGATTAACTGCCCCGTACGGCAATACAAGCAAAAAGCAACAAATGACAGTACTGCCTAAAACCCTTCTGGAGAAGACAGTCTAGGGCCTCTACGCACAGATTTGAACTTCAAAATTAAAATTTATAAAAATGGTATTTGACGTGGAACAGCTTAGTGCGACGTCAGGGTCTAAGCAGATGTGCGCACTTTTTCTTGTGCCAGAGATTCGCCGTACCGCAGGTATTTTGAAATAAGCAATTCTTGCCGCTTGCAGTTCTCAAGTAAGGAGCCGTTTACACAGCACTCTTTTCAACTAAAAACACAAAACGTTTTATACTTTTTATAAAACTTTTTTTATATACATTTTGGCCATTCATGTACACAACAACGCCATTTCGGGGGCCTGAAAATGCAAACCTTTGAAAACAATAGCATTATTGTCTCTGTGTAATCTAGGCTACTAAAACACGAATTTGTGAAAATGGTGATGTCATGTGCATGAGTATTACATTCTCAGTCTATATCAACGCATTCTCACCCCAAGGCGTCACCTTTGACCATGCTTCAATATTTGACGTTTTAGGCGCCCTTTAGCGTCACTTACATGACGCGATCCTAGGGCGTCATCTAACTGACGCTAAAGGGCGCCTAAAGCGTCAGATTTTGAAGCATGGTCAAATGCTTCCCAAGGCGTCAGTTAAGTGACGCCTTGGGGGTGAGAATGGGCTGTCTATATGCAGTGTTTCTTTACAAAGTGACATCGCCAACTACTGGCCTAACAGCAGAATGCAATGTTTTTTGTCATTTTCACAGATCCGTGTGATAATTTTGACAACATTTTCATCTGTAGACTAAAAAAGCTAATATATATTTTTTAGTATATCTTTGTCGTGTACACGTACCACAAAATATTTGAATGTTGACTGGTGCTATTTTATATGTTAATGACATTAATTAGACGGCGTTTATAAGGCAAAAATCTGAAACCTTTCAGCTCCGCTCATTTTTTTGTGTGTGCTTGTGTTTGAGAAATGTAGGACAGTTTCTACTAAACATTTTATAAATGCCCCTTAATTTTTGTCCTGTTTTTATCTTTACTATAATAAATAGATTTTCTAAATGAAACTCTTTATGCCATCAGGGTTTGGGTGCTATGGAAGCATGTTTCTCTACAGAAAAAAAAAAAAAAAAAAAAAAAAAACATTTTAAAAGATACTTTTTTTTCTCTCGCAATTGCTAGTTTCTATCTCACAATTCTGACATCATTTCTCAGATGAAAATTTGCAATTACCTTTTTTATTGGAAACAAGATCCCATAGGGTGCTGTTTGTTCTTCTTTTCTCAAGAAATCTTTTACATCTGTTTTCTTGTTGAAGGTTATATTAAAGTGTAAAAATAAAAAGACACTTGAGGCACCATTTCCTCACGTCGTCACACTTCAAAAAGGACATGAGGAACAAGCTGGAATCCATTAGTTCTTACAATAACTCCAAAGATCAGAACTCTAGAATCTGCAGGATTAAAATGTGTAACTTGAGATTGAAATGTACTGAATACTAACTTTCAGAACACAGGACATGCATTTAAACATTCTGCATACATCAGAGGCCATTACAAGCCGAAAGTAAACTGTTGATTAAAATAATTTCGTACTTAAATCAGGACAAAGTAAATGTGTGAGACTATAAAGCAAACACTGTGTGGTGATGGTTTCTGATCATAGCTGATGCTGCACAGACATGAGAAGAAACAGGGCTGAACAGATAACAGCGGAACTGATGGTTTTCTATGTACAGCTGCCTGAGACAGATTGCATGACTATGTGGGGAACAAATTTGCCTTGGTAAGCAGCAGCAAAGACAGCAACTTAAAAATGAGGAAAAACCAAAGAGGAAAGCTGAGAATGCTGGATGTCTTGTGAATTTAAACATTGTGACTGTCTGTCAAGAACAATCTGGAAGAAGAAAAAGAACAAAGGGCAGCATGGGAAATTAATTTCATGTATACAGAGAGAGAAGGAAAACAAACTGGGTTCTTTTCATCACTAAATGTGACAACTGTGTGTTTTTTTCCTGGTACTGACAACTGTGCAAATCCAGCGTAGATCCGTGAGCTGCCAAACCTCAGTAAAGCTCAGTCTGTTGACGCATTTATATTTGTATATATATATATATATATATATATATATGAGGCATTTTGGAAAATGCAACACATTCTCATCCCAAAAAGTCATATAACTGACGTCTTGGGACGTCTTTTGACCATACGTCAATATCCGCCTTTTTAGGGCCCCCTTAAACGTCGGTAAATGGCGATCCCGGGCCGTCATACAACTGACGCTTTACCTTTAACGTCATTTAGGTGACGGGTTAGGTTTAGGTCTGGGGTAGAGTTAGGATCCCATAACCTCATCTACAGGGGGCCCTAAAAAGGCGGATATTGACGTATGGTCAAAAGACGTCCCAAAACGTCAGTTATATGACTTTTTCGGATGAGAAATGCCTCTCTTCTTTCATGTTTGCATATTCTTGCATTTATTATGTCATTTGTTCAATATCACTTGAGTTATGTTTTCAATGTGTGTGAAACTGAAATGTGTGTGAAAAAATAGAATTAAATTTAAGTTGTATACATACTTTTTACAAAAATACATAGTATTTGTTTATTTAAGCTGACTTATTTTTCTAGGGTTAATAAATAGAAGAAAATCACAGCTGGGTATAGCACATACAATTGGGAATGAGATATTTACTTTCAACAGCTATAAGATAATATTGGTATGTTATATAGTTAAGCTTATTCAAGATTATATTAATTTTAATTTTAATAAAAGCAAGTTATTTAAATACTTATAATATTTAGATATAAGGAAAATAATTAGTGGCCATTTCAAAGAGCTTTTTAAATTGATAGATTAAGGTTGAGGTTTTTCTCTGGTTTAGTTTGGACTTCCGGAGAAGACGGTGATACATGTTTTATGGAAGAATTTCACTCAATTGGGATTCGATTTCAGGATGTCGACATTCAAAATATTATAAAATATTATGGTATTACTAGCGCAAAAATCAGTCAATTGTTATTATTATTATATTTTACCAGTGATATGCTCTTTAAAAATGACAAAGCGCATGTTGTACTGGAGTTCACAGAGACACCAGTAAGGTCACAGTGCCCCCTGTAGGTTGATATCAGTCAGTTATTCAACTCTCAAAACAATTGGTTATTCCAGTCACATCCTCTGGGAGCCCTACTACATCACAACACATCTTACACACCCTGATGAGATGAGATGTGAAATTACATCCCCAATGACTCGAAAAATCATGGCAATCTCTTTCCAGTTTATTAATAATCTACCACTACAAGTCATTATCAGTCGAATTATGTAGAATACAGATGAATGGATGGAAAGATGGATGGATGGACAGAGATAGAGATAGAGATTCAGGTGCTGTGTGAGTATTTCGTGGTCATGAGATGCATGGCGGCATAACACCAGCTCTCTTTATGCTCTCTAATATTTACTGAAGAACCTCTTCAGAAACCACTTCACTTTATATGGCTTTATGTAACTTTTTGGGATAAATTTAGCAGCATGTTCACACTTGACAGCGCTTTATGACTTTTAGTTGGATCTACTGTAAAAAGAATATACAGAAAAGTAATGGACTAATGGTGAAAAGTTTAAATTTGAATTACATGAAAATATACTTTAGTTTACTATAATGCTTGTTAGTACATTTATGCATATTAACCATATTTAATAGACAATAGAATTATAAAATATACTTAAAAAGAGTCCTACTTACATGGGTCAGAAAGCACTCCAAGTTTCAGCTAATTTCATTTAGTACCATTTTAAATGTGTAATGTATAATGGATTTTCATATAGTGTTAAAACTGACTGAAAATAATGAGTTTGCATTTTATATATTTGTACAATATTTTTCGCTTTTAAAAAAAAAGGTGGATGCTATTTTGTTGCTAGGGTGTTCTGAATAGTTGTGATGGCATTGCTAGATGGTTTCTAAGACCCTGAAACAGGGGCGTAGCCAGTTTTGGGCCAGGGCGGCACTGGCCCGTCCAGTCAAGTTTGATAAAAATACATATTTAGTTTATTTTTATTATTCAAATGTATTTAAGAAAATATATTACTATATGCCTGATTTATTGTTGACTGCTGTGTGTGTTTAATTTGTTTCCCGAATAAAATGGAACTGTTGAAGCAAGTTGAAGAAAGCCTCCCTCCTGAACATTTTACAGTGCCTGGGCCAGACCTGGGCCATGTCAATAAATAAGAGTCATTTTACAGGGTTAAGGCCATATCTGGCCCAGAGGAAGTTGTTTGAGTCCGTTGTCAGTGTGTTGGGCCTGTTTTTGGCCAGAACTGGGACAGAATTTAAGCAAGAATGAGGCCCAGAGGTGGGCCAGACAAATTTTGCTATCTGGGTTGGTTGCTATGGTTGCTGGGGTTTCCGACAGGAAAACTCTCAGCGGTGTTGGTGCCATAATAATGGCTAAACAACTTTCTTTAATGTGCTATTTGAAAAAAGCAAGAGTTAAGGAAGAAGACACGCTTTACTGCCTTCATCTACCGAGTCCACACAGGCCAGTTCTTCAGACTCATTAACCCACAAGAAGACTAGTCAGGTGCTGGCACCGGCCGCTTCTTGCTCTCTCTCAGCCGGTCAGCCTGACGCGGGTTTACCCGCCGATCTAACTGCGATATTATTATTTTAGCTTACTTTAGCTACTTGCGGTTGAACTGTCAGCAGAGATGTATAGTAACAAAGTAGAACTACTTAACTGTACTATGCTGTATCTGTACTCTACTTTTACTTTTACTTTTTTTTCTACTTTTACTTCAGTAGATATTTTCGATGAATTTAATACTTTTACTTTGATATTTTTTCTAATGTTCTGCTAGTTACTCGTTACAATTATAAAAATTTTACGAATCATTTGTTGCAAGTTGTCTTTCATGCTGCCTAAATCACACGCCAGTTTTATAGGGTAATGGTATTGATTGACACACACATTGACGACTAATGCAGGGGTTGTCCTGCAATGACATTTTTTTGGCGGCCACCAAAGCAAATTTGTATCCCGCCAAAGCGCCTTATTTGATTGCTAGTTCAAACTTTTGACTGCTTTCTTTAATAATTACATGACACAATACTTGTACTTTTACTTTTAGTTAAGTAGTGAATTTTAAAATAAACTACTTTCAATACTTAAGTAAAATTTTGAATACTTTAGTACTTCTACTTAAGTGTGGTGCTTAAAGAGCACTTCAACTTCTACTCAAGTCACTTTTTTGACAGAGCACTTGTACTTTTACTCAAGTCCGGGTTTCTAGTACTTTATATACATCTCTGACTGTCAGACATGTTATAGTTTATAATAGACAGGTTATTGTCTACTGGTTTGTCCAGCCTTTATAGAGCTCTGTTGTTTGAACATGATGATTTGCCGAATATAAAGGTGTAACTGTTTTTGCAGTCTGTCTATTAATTTTTCTACTCTCTAAGTTTAATTATTATTGAAGTCATTTTTTTTCTAAGAAAAACTATAGGCCCACTCACATTTTCACTGGCCCACCCAAAATACAATTTCTGCCCACGCCACTGCCCTAAAAATGTCTCTTTTGTCCACTTCTGTCCTGCATTTCTTCAAGGGGAGGGTCTATGGTCAAATTTTGGGGATTTTTCAGATCTAATGGACAAAATAAGCTCACGCAACGTACATTTGAACATGCTCGAAAATTATGGAAAAACACGCAGAGAGAATCAGCTTTAGTTGATTAGTATTCTTTAGATGCTGTGTGTGTTAGAAATCAGGAATGGTGAGAGAACATTGTGCTCTGTATGTTTTTCGTCTTCAAACCACTCTTGGGTCCAATAAAGTTTAAATCCTGTCTGTCTAGTGTGTCTTTCGTAATGTTAATGTGTTATGTCAGTAGGCAGAGAGTAGGCGGGCTTTTGTGGCTGTTCGAATGCATTAGACCACATGAGCATTTACACTACAAAAGCGATCCGGTCGAAAGCTTTTTTGACTCCCTCTGAAAGTGGTTGAAAGCTCAAAACGTTTTAGACCTTGTTTACCCCTGTATTAACGTCGTCCACTTGTGATCCGAGCGACTGAAGCGCATCTTAATAGCAGCCGTAAACAGGGAGGATGCTTAGTCAGAAGAGCCCACTGTCTTTCAAACAGTCAAGATATGAGGTTTAATAAAAATCCAGACAGACTTGTTTGGCAGTAACATTTAATGTTGTTTCCCATGAAAGTAAAACACTTTTCAAGAGGGTTATCTGTTATCTGCCTCTCTATATAATTTCAACACACTAGTTTATAACTTTCATCTGAACGTCAGTTTCCCAGATAATCCCTTTTCTTTCAAGCAATGTTGGGTGAGAAAGAAAATAAATGATTTCACCCAGTCACATGGATGACCCTGAACCTGTTTGGTCTGGTTCGTGACAACACATGAGTTCCTCGTACGACAAACTGATGGACAATGATGGGTAGCCGTGAAACCGCAGGAAAACACTGCTTTTAAAGGTCTGAGAGCTGCTACGGGGCAAAGCAAGAGAGAAAGACACACAGGAAGAAGAGAGAGTGCGATAGAGAAACATTGAGACTTTGAATATGCTTATACAGAGGCATGCCAAGAAACTACACATAGTATTAAAGCTGCGGAAAAGCGATAGACAGAGAGAAAGATAGAGATACGGTTGCAAAAGCATACGACTTCTAGCCACAGAACATGCTTGCTTAGCAGATAAATACATTGGGTAATGCTAATACAGAGTGAGCAAGCTGGCGACAGTGTACTATATATTTGAAGCTAAGCTATCCATTTGCCACTAAAACTAACACAGGTTACACTATATATTTATATATGAATATCTGGGATTGTATATCACAAGCTCGGAAGGCAAGGCGTTCATGCACGTGCAAAGAGAGCAGGTTTGTAGCAGCAGCGGCGGGGAAAGACGGCACGGTGGGCGTTCCAAGACTACCACGTCGAGGATGTCAATGTGTTTGTCATGATTACAACTGCTTAAAATACACAAACTATGTGACACAGCTTGTCGATCTGATGAAAGAACACTCATATCTCAAATATTACGAACTTAGCATTCCTTCCATGCTGAAAAAGCAAACCGGCTCAGACCAGATGAGACTGGGTTCAGTTGTGGGTTTCCAACCCGATCTCACGGCAATTCGTACGAATTTTACGCGGTGGCTAATTCATACGAATTCACAAGACCTTACTCGAATTTTGCTAAATCGTACATATTTTACGAATTGCCCAATTCGTATGAATCTGTATGGATAACCTACACCTGACTCCACCCCTAAACCTAACCATCACGCGGGTTTCGACAAACCGTACGAATTCGTACGAGTGAGGTCATAGGAATTCATACGAATCAGCCACCTTTTACTCGCTCACAGAATTCGTCATGAGATAGCGTTGGTTTTTCAGCAAGGTCGACTGTTACGTTACAAGGATACAGGTAGTAATGTAGCATTAGCAAATCTAACTATAAAGCAACTCTCATCCTGAAACGAACAACCAAGCTGGGACACATTCAGACAACGCTCAGTTTCTTAAAACATCAAACTATGAACATCCATTGGACAGATCATCATCATACATATAAGCTAAAGTGCACACGCTCCTTTTCAGGAGAACTAGACAATACTGGCAATTAATACTAAGGCAATACAGTTACAAACACACAAAAATACAAATCGGCACAGGATGTCAAGTTTATCACTTGGGCACAAATACAACCAGTATTGGTTCAGAAATGGCTCTCATAACTACCGAAATGTGCTATAATAATCATTTCAAGTCAGTATGTTAAAATGCAGTGGCTTCAAGAGGATTTAAAGCCAGTTCCTTCATACACATATCTTTGCAGTTACATAAGTCATCATATTCAACACATCTGACACGCGCACACACAACCATTTATGATTAAATATTTGTTGAATAGAGAAAATAATATATATATTTTTTTTACCACACAAATAGACTCTGCCTTATATACAGTACAGTGATGTATTCACATAGATATGTAATTGATCAAGAACATCTTAAAAGTCTATTTACACTATCATAGGTACAGAACACTATTATGCTTATGTGTTGTTTTCTTTTTGGAGTTTATTTATAACATTAAATTTAGCTCTGTTAATACCCTGAATATCTATAATTCTGTATAAGAAAACTAAATAAGTACATGAACGGGTCGGTAAATTAAGAAATCTATTGCTATTATGTATGTAGAAAAGCGTGTTACTGCACGTTTAGAGTAAATTTGTTTTAATTTAAATACAGTATATAATGTGCATGTGCTGTTATTGTGTATTAAATAATATTTGATTTCTTTTTATATGAATTTTCTTAAAAGTGACCATTTACCCGGTCAGCGCCACGTTTACAACGAGTTTCCAAGAATAACTGCCATTCAAATGCTGTTTTATTGCACTTTTCCAAGAAGATACATTTTAATTAATTTTCTTTTTTGTTTTCATTATTATGATTTTAATTTTAACTTTAAGAAGCACAGAAGCATATCAAGGGGGCATGTTTATATAAAATTACTGTTCAGGAGCCTCTTGTCAATATCAATTTCCAGGCAGTCAAACTTTAAATTTGTGCTCATTTTTGCGCATACTTTTATTACCTTCAACTATTTATGAACTTCTTGGTCAAACTCGATACTCAACAGCTCAAAAGTCTTCTGAATCTTGACATATCAATAAAAGATAAGTCACACATTGTGATTGCAAAAGCTTAAGTTATGATGAAGTGTTTTTGGACAATTATGTGTCTTTACTATTATAATATAGTCATATATATTAACGAAACCTGGCACTTTGAATTACTTGTCAAATAGAAACTTATGACCTGCACTGAATAGAAGCAAATAACTCTTCATATTCATATTCATTAAACACATGTAAACAAACAAAGTAATGTCAAAGACACTAAGATAGACAGTAAAAGCAGACGGTAACACTTTTACAGGGCTTTGGAGCACGAAGCCCACAACAACGCTACAATACTAAAGTCTAGATATTTTCATACTGTCATTTTTTTAAATCATACTATCTTTATGTGACTTTGGAGAAGAGGAATCAAAGATTTACCGTTACATTCACAACAAATATTCGATCCATCCAGGGACACAAGAATAACAGGTTTTGGTGCGGTGAGTTTTTAAAGATCCTGCCCCAATCGCTCAATCTCTTCAATGAGGAAGTCAATGTCTTCAAAGGTGGCGGCTGGGTTGGAGATGACCATTCGGAAGAAGTTGACCTTGTCTCCTTGCGGCTGATAGCTCACCATGGTCGTTCCATACTCCATCATTCTGGCTTTGATTACAGGGGCAACCTGTGAGAGAACATTCTGTTAGCTTTGGGGTATACTTTGTACGATATACTTTGTGCTTCACGTTTTCGAATTTTTTTTACAGTTTGCCCTTGCAAAACTTGCTAGGGACTGCTGGTGTTTTTCATGGCATTGCTATATGGTTTCTAAAGTGTTCAGCGTACTTTTTAACACCACGCCTGCACACATATACAGTATATTCAAACACAGTACCTACAGACTGAACACGTAATACTAGTCCTTTCAAACGATTAAAATATTTAATTACGATTAATCGCATTAATAGCATAGTTAACTTACGATTAATCGCAATTAATCACACATTTTTATCTATTCTAAATGTCTTTTTGTCACATTATTTTTTTCTAATTTTAATGCTCTTATCAACATGAAAAAGTGGATCGGCTTGCTTTGTGCAAATGTTTTTTATTGAAAACAACATTGACATATACTGTGTTCAATTTCACACTAAAACATTCTCACTTGGAGCAAATAATCTCTCACACAATGTATCAATAAAAGGGTGAAAGAAATACTGACGAGGTCCAGATATTGACGAGGGGGAGGACAATTCGCATCAGCTGTGTGTGTGCTTGGCCATCAATGATAGCTCAGTTCACAACTTTTTAAAAGTACACTTTCTATTCAGAATCTCATTGGCATCCATTTCGGCGTCTCGCGCTCGTCATCCACTAAAAAAGTAAAGTTAAC
The DNA here is from genome assembly GCF_988280905.1 of Pimephales promelas. NCBI lineage: Eukaryota > Metazoa > Chordata > Actinopteri > Cypriniformes > Leuciscidae > Pimephales > Pimephales promelas. Next base: position 6,996,540 of record NC_142790.1, read on the forward strand.
CTACTATTTGGACAGCTCGCAAGTGTGTTTCTGGTCTAGCTAGATCCGGCACTATGCCTTATTTCAAAACTTTTTGGATGGCAAAAAGTTTCTATTGGGCGCGCTGGTAATCGTGCGCCTGTTGCAAAAGCATGTACTGTAAAAAAAACCTACAAAGTTTGCTTGGCCAAAAAGGCTGTTAATCTCGCGATTAAAAAAAATAGTTGTGTTAAAATGGGTTTGCGTGAATGCCGTTAATAACGTGTTAAACCGACAGCTCTACGTAATACGCATGTGCACGTCGTCAGCGTTTTCACAGATTCGCGTTTTTGAAGTTTACGCGGAAAGAGTTTTTCGTAATTTTTCTAAGCCTTTGTACATTGGAACCCAAACAGTATGAATGGTTTGTGTTCTCGAGCCACCAGGCACTGTTGTTGTGCGGATGAGCGGGCCAGAGCGCATTAAGGGGTTTCTGTTAGAACGGTGTCGTGTAAGCAGCCCCTAAGTTCAGTGGTGGAGGAAGTACTGAATCTCAGTACTTAAGTAAAAGTACAAATAATCAGATAAATATTTCCTACTTTAGTAAAAGTAGAAGTAACACAATGACAACCATACTTAAGTAAAAAGTAAAAAGTACCTGATTTTAAATGTACTTTTAAGTATTAAAAGTAAAAGTACTTGCATAATAATTGATTCTCTTAATGACTATTTTCTAATGATTAATAAAACATTTAATTCTAACTCATTGAACCTAATAATCCTATAATGATGTTCAATAATGATGGAAAAAATTTTTTGTCACCATTTCTGAAACAAGCTTGCAATTGGGCAGCCATTTCCTTACTATATGTTAATAACTATGTTTGGCCGTAAACTCGATTAATTTATGGTGTAATTCTGAACCTCTTGGCTTGCCATAATCCTAACCAAACGTATATTACACACGGTGCGTTTCCTAAGCATGTAAAAACAAATTTTCGCGTATAAATTGCACGATAAACACACTGCGTGCAAGACGCATTTAGTTGATGTATCTATGGCAACCAAACGTCACTGGTGAGACAAACGTGCAACGTTTACGTTTTGGCAGGGGAAAAAACTGATCAGGAAATGTAATGAAAATGTAACAGAAGTTGTAGAAATGTAGTGGAGTAGAAAGTATAATAATTGCTGCAAAATGTAACGAAGTAAAAGTAAAAAGTATGCACTATTTATTCTACTTAAGTAAAGTAAAGATACGTGAAAAATGTACTTAAGTAAAGTAACGAAGTATTTGTACTTCGTTACATTCCACCACTGCCTAAGTTAATAACTAATGATCTCTGCAACGGAAGTGAATCAATCAAAACTAACTCTGAACAATAACTTTGTTCAAGAGCTGCTGTAAAGCCAGAACAATCTCTGTTACTTTAATTTTCAATTCCAATCACTGTTGCTACTTTGGAACAATCTATTCTCACTATTAAGTTGCTTATTAGCATGCATATTACTAGGATATATGCTGTTTATTAGTACTTATAAAGCACACATTAATGCCTTACCATATTCTACATCCCTAATCCACCCAATACCAAAACTAAACTAACTATTAATAAGCAGTAATTAGGAGGCAAAAGTCGTAGTTAGTTAATAGTGAGAATTGGACCCTAAACTAAAGACTGACCCAAAAAAGTAATATTTAAGCAAATACAATACAACTGCTAAAAGTGTTATATTCAAAGAAATAATAATTCAAAACATAATAATAAAATTTAAATACAGTCACTATTTACTCACTCTTGTGCCATTCAACAATTGTTTGTCTGTACAATAAAAGTCAACGGGATCCATAAAAAACATTGAACCCCATTGATTGTCATTGTATGGACAAAAAAAAAAAAAATAATCATTTTTGAAAATATGTATTATATTCCAGAAGAAAGAAAGTCATACAGGATTGTAACAACATGAGAGTGTGTAAATAATGACAATTTTCATTTTTGGTGAATTATCCTAGAGAAGGTCTTTGATACGGGACACCTAAAGGAAAATATAAGATGGGAGGAAAAATTATATGTCAGTGCTTTTGTGTTCTCTCGCAAATGTTTTGCTTTCCTCCTAGACACTTTGCATTCGCTCGCAAAACTTTTGAGTTCTTTGCAAACGAACAGAAAATTTTAGAGAGGGAACGCAAAGGTCTTGCGAGCGAAAGAAAAGTTTTTCGGGGGGAAAGAAAAGCATTGACATACATTTTCCTCACATCTCATTATTTTTTCCATTCCTTTAGGGGCTCCATAATTTGATAGCATAATTCAAAGCATAAAATGCGTTTTTTGCATTTATTTGGATGTACATTTAATATAGCATATAATATACTGTAGTATCAATGTGAGAGTTGAAAGACAATTATTTTCGAGTCAAAGCGAAGTCTCTATGTTAAGCAATTCAAGCTAAATTCATTGCAGAATCCTGTAATCAGAATAAAAGACACACAGTCAGTCATCACCACATAATTACACTCACTTCCCCTCAAATCTGTTGCAGGTTTCCAGCTATTAACAGCTGGCTTGTATCCAACACCTACAGTAACCTTCCATCTCTTTGAAACAAGCCTTGATATACTGGAACCTGTCCAGTGTCTTTTCATAGCATCAATACACAAACATATGTGTGTATCTTGTTAACTGAGAGTCTGCAGAAACCAGTTTCTATCATTTGTAACAGATAGAGCATGAGCATTCTAGTTTCAGGTATATGAGGATGGGTTTGTGGGTAGTGTTAGATAGAGAACCTCTTTGTATGACTAGCACGTGCACCATCTGTTCGGCCTAATTGCGGGTTAGAGCTTTGCTGGCATGGGAGTGACTGAAGAGCAGCCAGCCAATTAAAGGACACCTGATGAGCAGCCCCTCCCCCCACAGTGACATCACTGCAGAGATGTCATTTTAAATATATTTCTGCTTTGAATCATAGACATTACAAACAGACATCACCTTAACTGTCATGAGCTGAGACTTATTATTATGTTTGGGGCCCAAGTGCTATAACAGACATTTGAAATTACCATAATTTCCCTCTAGATTATTTTAATATCCCTCATGAAAAAGAACTACACTTTAACATACTTTTAAGAAGAAGACTAATTATGGAACAACATACTTTAAAAGAATATACTTAATTGCATGTTAATTGGAATGAAATGAAAATTTATATTTAATGCAATTAGCTGGTCTTTAGATTGCTTTTTTGACCCACTTTTAAAACTTAAGTACATCTTTGTATGTAAAAGTCTTTGAAATATGGTTAAAATGTACTGCCGGATGTACTGGCAAACATTTATGGTAAACTAAAATATTCTTTAATGTCACTTCTACTGAAACTTGTATGTCATGTATTTAAATGAAGAGTTCAGATGCAAAAGCCATTTGAAATTTTCTTCTGGAATGATCATTTTTATCAAGCTTGTATATTTAAGTTCAGTGATTTCACTTAAATGGCAATGATAATTACATATTAATTGTTATTTAAGTGAAATTACTCAACTTAAATATTCAAGTTTGATAAAAATCATTATTAAAGAAGAAAATTTCAAATGGCATTTAGAGGCTTTTGCATCTGAACTCTTCAAATATAGTTGTAATTACACATTTGTAATGATAAAGTCCCAAATTAGTACATTTAAAATAAATAAACTTAAAATGTTATATTGAATTACATACAGTTAAAAAGTATAATAATAATAATAAATACTTTTTAAATAATAATAAATAATACTAATAAAAATAATAAATAATACTAAATAATAATACTTTACATGATAATGATTTAAATACACTTTATTTAAACTATTAACCATTTTGAGTTATTTGAATATTTACATTCTGTATAAATTGAACATATATTTTATGTATTGTATAGGCTAATGGAGGATTGTTTGTTCTTTTGTTTATAATCCGTTCTTATAAGATAATAGCATGCAGTATCAACCTGATATCTCAATGTTAAATATGTTTTTGGGTTCGTTTAGATGATCTTGGTGTCTTTTAAACCACCCAAACCCAAACCGAATGTACCGCAAATGTACAGCAAAAGCAATATGCATCAGTTGAAATGTAAAAGTTCAGTTCACATCCATTGATTGAATCGAAGCTTTCTCACCTTGTGCAGACGCTTCGTCTTCTCCACTTTGTCCTCCAGGTTGCGCACACCCGGTGGAAGGTACCAGAAACACACATTGGTATGCTGAGGCTGCAAGGACACGAGACAACCAGATAGCATCAGCGTACGCACATGCAACACACACACAGACCTATCTCTCAATATAACGTACGACACACGCTTGCATAAATAGAGCACTCTGGGGAGTCCATTAAAGATCCGTGACGGAATATTCGATTAGGGACCGTCTGGGGCCATAATGGGAATTTTTTGTCGCTGTCAGTTTGGAAGCAGCCGTGTAATCTATTCAATCAAAAGGCTCTGCTTTGAGGGCTTTGAGCGCTTGAGCAGGTATAGCTCATAGACAGACACTACAGTCCATTAGAGGCCCTCATGGCCATTATGTGGCTCCAGGGGCCATGCCGGAGAAGAATGCCTCCATGCACCAGTGAAAAGGGTTCATTAGCCATTCAGATGGTGGGACACACAGACAAAACACAGATCGAGTCCTACACCACTGTGCTAGAACCAAAAAAGAGCTGGCTAAACATCAAATCGAGAGCTGAAATGTTTTGTTAAATGTCATTCGATCATACTGCAACACCGCAACCTTCCTCGCCTTGCACTGCACTGACTTCAACAAGAGCGCGCTCACCGAGAAGCCTCCAGCCAAATCATTTTGTCACATTGGCAGCAAGCACAATTTACATTTAAATGAGCCTCGAACGACTGCTCAGTCATTTCAAGGGTGAAACATTTCATGTTAGCTAAATTAGTGCACACAATCAGCTCTCAAAATTACTTAGGGATACAGGACTTGCATTTTATTTTAGAGAGGATCGCTGTTTTTTTAAAAAGACATCAAATGTGATTTAGAAATACTGTGTGTTTTGTATCTTTGGCAGATGTACTATTTCCTGACAATTTAAATAAAGAAATTATTAACTGTATTAATTTCCAACCCTACCATTCAATTCTGAATACATTTAAATAATTAAATAATAAATGAACCAGGGTACACAGTTCAGATTCAATAAAAAATTAAAAGAAAATAAATATGATTAAAGCAGTATCTATGAATTAATTAGCACATACATACACAGACACTAACGTTCAAAAGGTTGTGGTCAGTATGATTTTAAAAAATAATTAATACTTGTTTTCTGCAAGGACATTGATCAAAAGTGATGGTAAGGTACAAACTATTTCTATTTAAATAAATAAAATAAATTATGAATTTTTATATTCATAAATAAATCCTGAAAGAAATACGATGGTTTCCACAAAAATATGATATATGTTTCTTGAGAACATATGAAAAATATGTTTCTTGAGCAGCAAATCAGCATATTAGACACTGAAGACTGGAGTAATGATGCTGAAAATTCAGCTTTACCATCAAAGCAATACATTTTATTTTAAAATATATTCAAATAGACAACAAACCCTATTCATAAGCCTAGAGAAAGTGCACGCTTTTAATTAATGTTGTTGATTACAGACTCAAAAGTTTTGAGTAGTATGCATCTGTATCATGTTTAGCTCCGCACAGTCTTCTGAACATCAATATAACGCCCAATCAACACTGCAGATTATTTATTCAGGAAGAGATTTTCTCTTTTCTCTTTTCTTGAATTCTACTGAATAAAGTTTCTTGATTTCTACTGAATAAAAATCATTGATCATCAGATACAAGAGTAATCCAAAATAATTGAACACATCTAATGAGACTTACCTTTCCATCAAACACCATCTCATATCCTTCCCTGTCCTTGATCTTGTTGTAGAGATATTCTGAAAGCTCCAGACATTTGTCAATCTGAGACTCAAAACCAATAGTGCCCTTCAGAGAATAGAGAGAGTATACATTGTGATAATACATAACCTCACTGAACAATCAACCAATTTGACTGTACCTTGTAGCAAAACGACTGTTCCAAGTGTATTTAAAGGGGTCATTTAGGGCAGGACAGCTGTGATGCTGGTTTGTCTTAGCGTCAACTTAAATTCTTGTCTTAAAATAGTTAGGATAAAACGAAGTTTTAAAACGAAGTTAGGATAGCCTATGATAGGATAGTATAGGACGTAATAGGACGTAATAGTACAGGACGTAGGATAGTATACGACCTGAAAGGATAGGAGAGGTTAGCCTATAGGATAGGATAGGACAGCATGGGACAGGAGAGGACAGGACAGGATAGGATGGGATGGGATGGGATGGGAAAGGATAGGATAGGATAGGAAAGAATAGGATAGGATAGGAGAGAATAGGGTAGCCAATAGGATAGGGTAGGTTAGTCTATGATAGGATTAGGAGAGGTTAGCCTATAGGATAGGGGTCACCGTGATTTTGCCATGTAAGACATGGTCCTGGATCAACATATTTTGTTGATCCTGGATCAACATTCCTGTCCCAAAGTCCTTACCCGATCTCTACCCCTAAACCTAACCCTACCCATAACTTTTCCCTAAAATCAGAAGGTAATGAAAGGTGAATAGCACTGATGTTTAAGTACTTCACCCTGGTTCTAAGCCTAAATTTGACATAAACTGTAAATTTGTCCCTCAAATCTGATTGGTTGATTGGAAAGTTGATCCAGGACCAACAAAGATGTTGATCCAGGAACATGTGGTACTTGGTGAAATCACATTCACCATAGGATAGGATAGGACAGGATAACCTAGGAAATGATAGGATATAGGACAGGACAGCGCAACATGAAAGGATAGGAGAGGTTAGCCCAGGATAGGGTAGTACAGAATAGGACAGGACACGACATGAAAGGATAGGAGAGGTTTGCCTATAGGACAGAATAGGATAGGACAGGATGGGACAGAACAGGACAGGACAGGACAGGACAGGATAGGAAAGGAAAGGAAAGGAAAGGAAAGGAAAGCATAGCACAGGATAGGATAGGGTAGAATAGGATAGAATATGATAGGATTGGATAGGATAGGATAGGATAGGATAGGATAGGATTAGGAGAGGATGAGACACAACGCGACATGAAAGGATAGGAGAGGTTAGCCTAGGATATGTTAGGATAGGACAGGACAGGACACGACGTGACCTGAAAGGATAGGAGAGGTTAGCCTATAGGATAGGATAGGATAGGATAGGATAGGATAGGATAGGAAAGGAAAGGAAAGGAAATGAAAGGAAGGAAAGGAACGAATAGGATAGGAAAGGAAAGGAAAGAATAGGATAGGAAAGAATAGGATAGGATAGGATAGGATAGGATAGGATAGGATTAGGAGAGGATAAGTTAGCCTACAGGATAGGATAGGTTAGCCTAGAATAGGATTAGGAGAGGATAGGTTGGCCTATAGGATAGGACAGACAGACAGACATTTATCTAAACTATAACTCATGTTGTTATAGAGGGTGTGTGGGTGATGTCACCATTGGCCAGAGTGACTGTGGTCACGCCCACTGGGTGGCAAAAAGACTGAACGGCAGCATTAGTTTTCAACATGAATCCAGATGAATTTAGTGGTAATCTAGATCACTGGATCTTTTGTAAGTAGACAGGAACACTATATAGAATCCAATCTTTAGTTTAAAGCGTTTTCGCAGTTTCCCCTATTAAATCCAGTCACGCAGCAGCTCTTCTGCCACTCAGTCCGGCTGAGGGGACATGTCCCGGCGGGAAAGCGACGTCAATGCATACCCTCTATTTGTAGTTATAAGAAGTCTTTCGCAATATCAAGCAACATTTAACATAAAGCTGTACAATACCTTAGCTCTCCACATTAGCCATAGTTTGAAGATGTCCACATGGCGGCCGCACTGCAGGGCCTTGTCCCCTGTGTCATAGGACAGATCATAGTGCTTGTCCTGCTGGAACAGATAACAGGCCTGCATCTGATTGCAGCTCTGCATCAGTCCCTGGATCAGATAACAAGAAGACGAAGGAAACGAATTACAAAAAATAAAACAAATTTTTGTTGCAATGATTCTCACATGTTTTTAAGTATGACTGTGCATGTTTGAATACTTTTGGGGTATACATTTGTCATGTGATCATATGTTAAGTTTTGGTTTTGATAGAAAAAGAAGAGCCTCACCTCCTCTCGAACCAGTAGAGCAGAGCACTGCAAGGGCACAGCCATCATTTTATGAGGGTTCCAGGTCATAGAATTAGCCCTAAAATTGTATACAAAATTATTAAGATAGCACATGAATTAAATAAATAACCACAAAAAAAAAAATGTATTTTGATTTAGACCACATTTCTCCCCAAGGCACTGTGTTGTGCAGTAAAAAGTCTATAGAATAATTATCAAATCCAAAAAATAATGAAGTGTTGTCATGGTGGACTACTGTAGATATGTCACGCTGGTAGTGCTACATGCTGGGAAAGTACTAAAACTTGTTCTGTTAAACATGCTTAGACAAGAATTTAAGAAACATGCAGTAGTAAGAGTAACCCTTCGTAGCAGATTTAGACAGGTGGTGCTGAGGACGAGGAGGGATAAAAGGAAGAATTCTCACAGCTCGCACAGAGAATGTGCACTAACTAGATAAGTTGGGATAATAAAGAGTTATGTAGATGAAGAAGTGTGACCACAAGGGCTTGGCACCAGCACTGAGAGAACCAATCAGCCCACAAACAGATGTTCATAACTGAACTAGACATCTAGGTCGATAAGAACTGCAGATTGTACTGACCTCTCGACTCCATTCAGCTTCCACCGGTGTTTCCGGGACATTAGTAAACTTCCGCCCCATGCTCCCTGTAGGAGCACAGAGACAACAGTCAGAAAGTTTGTCTTTCTCGTTTTTAAAAAAAGGAAGGAAGGTTTAATCTAGATGAAGCTCCAACCATTTAATCCAATTGGCTGCAATGAGCACCACTTGAGAAATGACTGAAAGCATAACACTCATCTTTATTATTACATTTATAAAGGCAGATCGGTAACACTTTAGAATACTGTATCTTACTTACTGCAGAATTAATAAGGAATTATTAAAGAACTAATAGGTAATTCTTCATTAACTACTTCTTCACTACTGTTAACTACTAAGGAAGATGTGTTAACTAATCAGTATGTAATATAATTTTATGATTGTGTTATCAGTTAGTTAAACAATAAAAAATGAACTCTGTCATACCTACTGAAGAACTACTACTAATTATAATTAAGTAACTACTGAACAGTCATACAAAACTAACCTCCTATTATTTGTATATTTTATATACAGTACCGTGTGTGTCTGTTTTCCTCAGCATAGAATGCCACTGAGTAAATTCATGTATTTGAGGCAACGACTGAGGGAAACTGAAAATATAGAGAACCAGTGTTGTGCAAGTTACTTCCAAACTGTAATACATTAGGTATTACTTGTTACTGTTATTTAAAAGTAATTCATTACCTTACAATATTACTGTCCCAGAATTGTAATGCGTTACATTACTCATGTATTACTTTTGACTTACTTTTACCAAAATAACTAAGTAGAACTTAACTTTTGGGCTGTAACGATATGCAATATGAAACCGAAATCGTGATTCGCCACACGACTCAGATCCACAAACCTACAGATTCGCGACACACCTCTTCCAACTCCAGCGTTATTCTCCTTACCGTCCATATCCAATGCTGCCTTATCTTTAAATTAGGCTATTAGTATTATTATTTGAAGTTAACATTATAAAATACGTAGACACCACAAAACTAGTTGAGGATAAATTATTTAAAATTGGGGAAGTCCAGCATTATGGACATGACATTTGCAGTCAAAACTTGAAAATAAAAATTCTCAGAAAATACATGTATTGAAACGTATATAGACTACTTCCTTAAAGAACTCCAGACATTAGACAAATATCAGTCTATGTTTTATTTTTAATATTAGGGAAAAGATTTATGAGTGACAAAAAAATAGGAGGCAAAATATATTTTTTGTAATTCTGTTAATTACACTGCGCAAATCGGGTGAGGAAGGGTTGGCTTTCCAGTCTCCATAGTACTTAAAATATTCATTTTATTTTAGTTTTCGTGTTCGCATTTATGAGGAAAAAACAATGTTACAGACGCGACCGCTCTGAACTGGCACTAAAAGACTGCTTTAAAACTTTCACATAGTCTGTTGCCTTTAAGAAGTAAAAGCAGACAATACACTGTAATACAACTGTAATACAAGCCTCACTGAACATGTAACGAGTAAAATATTACTGAAAATTGATTAGTAATGTCTTACACTACTGCGTTACAGCAAAAAGTAATATGTTACTGTAATGTATTACTTTTGTAATGCGTTACTCCCAACACTGTAGAGAACTTATTAGTAATTAATAAATAAGTATCAAAAAATTCTGCAGGAATTACTTAGAAGCTGGAACAGTATTCTAAAGTGAAAATATAGGGAACCCATTAGTAATTAATAAAGAATTATCAAATAATTATCTTGGAATTAGGCTACTTATAATCTGAAACAGTCTTCTAAAGTGAAAATATAAGGAACTTATTAGTAATTAATAAATAACTTTTTAATAGTTCTTCAGGAATTACTTAGAAGCTGGAACAGTATTCTAAAGTGACAATACAGGGAACCCATTAATAATTATCAAATTAATTATCTAGGAATTAGGCTACTTATAACCTGAAACAGACTTCTAAAGTAAAAATATAAGGAACTTATTAGTAATTAATAAATAATTATTAGATAGCCCTTCAGGAATTACTTAGAAGCTGGAACAGTATTCTAAAGTGACAATTTAGGGAACCCATTAGTAATTAATAAAGAATTACCACATACTTCTGACTCAAATCAAACTTACTGTAAATAAAAAAAAATATTAGCCTATATATATTAACGTAATCATCTAAACCTTTGTAAAATACACGACAGTTACTTGCGACAAAGGCGAAGAGAAGTGAAAAAGGCAACAGTGGCAAGAAACCAAAACTCCATCAGGTGACAGAATGGAGAAAAAAAACTCTTGGGAGAACCCAGGCTCAGTGTATGTGGCTACCGCCATATTGCCGGAACTTGAATGGTGCAAAATAAGTTTGAAATGTATAAGAACTAAGTATAATAATAAGGTGTAATATACATGAGATGTTTTTGCTTATTTGCAGATCATAGCCTATAGGTAAATGTCTGCACTTATTTTTCTTATTAGTGCTGAAGAATGACAAACTGACTACTGTGTATGACTGTTAATTAGTAGTTACTTCATAGTTATTTTTCTTGAACCTTAATTAATAGATAATTAATAGTAGTAGTTCTTCGGGAGGTATGACAGAATTCATTAGCTATTGATTAACTAACTGATACTTAACACAATCATAAAATTATATTACATACTGATTAGTTAACACATCTTCCTTAGTAGTTAACAGTAGTGACTTAAGTGTTAATAAAGAATTACCTATTAGTTCCTCATTAATTCCTTATTAGTTATGCAGTAAGTAAGATACAGTATTCTAAAGTGTTACTGGCAGGTCTTATGTTTTCTTTCATGATTATATTCATATACATTATATTGACAGATCATTTGAGATTGCAGAGGAGTGGGATACAGGTCTCATCTGTACTTCATGTCTAACTGCTGCCTTGAGTTGATAACTAAGACTAAGTACATCCAAATGTTATTTGTGTCTTTGAGCTCCAGCATGCCTACACAATATGTCCGTGTGGCTGTTGAAATGCCAGAGGTGTTTCCATTGTAATATTGAGGATTTATATCAGGTGCATAAGAATGAATACACACATGGACACACTCACTCAGACTGATTCCTTGAAGGTAGATGAAGCTAAATTTCAAAAGCTACATTTAATGTATTGCATGCATGCCAAATTAACTCGATGCCAAATTTCAAACACAGCTGGGTCAATAGAAACAAATCATGAGATTTTAAGAAAATTCTGGGTGGTCCTCTGCTGGTCAGAGTGGGGTTTTTTTTTTTTAGCACATTTGTTGGTTACTAGGAAATTGCTGTATCCACTAATTAAAAATCAGAAGTTTGACTGCTTAGAAACTAACAGCAAATCTTTACTCAACAGTACAGGAGTTCAACATGGCTTCCTTCAAATCCCTGACTTTATGTATAAACATTAAATACCCTTTTCTTAAAACCTATAGAGCTCACCAAGACTCAATAGTCATACGATACAGTAATGCAGAGCAACCAAGAAGGTCCTCAGTTCTCCATCCAGAGAATGATACTTAGGCTTTGCCAACACTGAGATCACTCTTGGATCACAGTCCACTGTCTGTATTTCACAGGTGAAACGTTCAGGAAGTTCATGTAAGTTCAGGGCATCAGATCTACTCACATCCACATGCATCCAGACTTCATGCTTCTTGCAGATGTCCGCTATAGCGATCAAAGGATCAAAGGCGCCATAAACCGTAGTGCCGGCCGTGGCGCTGACGAAGAACGGCACGTCTCCCTGTGAGAAAGAAATCAGTGGGTTATTCAAGGGACAGATTACTCAAACAGACTCAAGAAGAGAGACACATGAGACGGTCGTGGAGATACGGTTATTGAAATTACCTTCTGCTTGGCTTCAATGATCCTCCTCTCAAGGTCGGAAGGAATCATCTTACCCCTGGCAGAAATGAGAACAGTAAAGCTGAAGTCATATGGTTTATTATGTTAAGACACACATTTCTCAGTCGTGCAGTCATGAAGTCATGCTTCAGTTGTGACAATTCAGACTAACCTTTCATCAGCTTTAATACAGATGACACTTTCTGTACCGATTCCAAGTGCGGCTGCTCCTTTCTTGATTGAAAAGTGACTCTGAAAGGCATAATGATAGAATAATACACTGTAAAAAAATGATTGTGATTTTAACAGTAAAAGACTGTAAAAATGCTACAGTGAAAAACTTAATTGGTTAACAGAAAGTTTCCTTACTATATACGGTAAATAACTGTGATATACAATATACTGCATAATGGTACATTTAATGTAATTTTACTGTAAAATACTGTTAAATTTACAGTATTTAAGTCTTTGTATAATTTACAGTAAAAAAATGTAAATTGATATTCCCACAATTCCCTGCGTGACACTTCACATTTAATGTATTTTAACTGTTTCATCATAATTTTCTTATCTAATCGGTTATGTAGCCTACATTAGGGTTTTATGTTACATCTAATGTTGTTAAATTAATGCTTATTGCATTTTTGAAATTTCAACATGTTATCATGATGGTGTTTAATGTTTGTGTGAATGACACTGTGCAGCTTCCATATAATAGTATGAACTTCCTTGTGGAAGAGCTGATTATGATTAGCTTTGATTGATCATTTGACTCTTATTTCTCCTGTGATTGTTGGCTGTCAGTCTATTACAATTGAACAAAACAGATATTAATACTTCAAAGGTCAGCAAATTAAAATTACATCAGATAATGAAATACGGTTTATTGCTGTAAAATTAAATACGGTTAAAAATCTGTAAAACCTAAAATGTTGCTACCGTATTTTTAACAGGAAAACTCTGGTGACCACGTCCACAGCTGCCAGTTTTTCCATTAAATTTAACGGATTAAACTGCACTCAGAATATTATTGTATTCATTTGCTGGAATTATTAATAATAAAAGTAATCATATTCATTTTTGCCCAATTTAATTTCATCTTTATTTATTTTTTAATATTTCACAAAATAATATTTAATGCAAAATTGACATAAGATGAACAGATTGAATTTAGGCTTTTATTCACATATAAACATTGATCAGAAAACATAACCAGAAGCTCAACCAAACCTGCTTGACGCACAAGAACATCTCCCGGAAGCTCAAACGTGCAGTAACACGAGAATGATCCTCATTGGTTCTCACACGTCCGCTACTGATGTGTGCGTCAATGAAAATTGATGTGAATTAAAGCCTAAATTCAATCTGTTCATCATTTCATGTTTCATATGGATTAGTTTTACGATCTCTTTATATTGCCTATAAGCATCAAAGTGGTAGTTGCATTGCTGTCAACAGAGGGACAGAAATGTCGCACATTCGGTCAAAAAGACCTTCATTTGTGTTCTGAAAACAAACGAAAGTCTTAGGGGTTTGAAATAACTCGAGGGTGAGTAAATAATAAAAGAATTTTAATTTTTGGGTGAACTAGATTTAAATCTCCTGTCTGGTTTGTTTGTCGGACAAAATGGCGGATTCAGCATTATGATTGGTCATATCACCTGTCAATCAAACTGTAATGTGAAAAACGAATTGGGGTCTGTATTCACAAATAACTGGTCATTTAATAATGGCCATAAACCATATTGCATTAAAAAAAGGGCTACTATTTGGACACCAAGGATTGAGTCATGTGCAGTGACTGACAACATTTATTTGTAATTGAGTAACTTCTCTGTGTTCTTTAAAATACTACCCGAAAATAAGTAGAATGCTGTTAAGGAGTCAAGAAATAAAAAATACAGTAAGTTGACTTGTTGCTTTTTAGGAGAAACATCTTTACTACAGGTTGTTGTTAATTATTAAAAATACATGAGAGGGAAATAAAAATGGACGTACATGTTCAGATGTGAAGGCCACCAGTCTGGGTACGGATGACATTCCTTTCTCCTTCACCTCAGGGAACATTTTATAGCGAGCCAGTAGCATGGCATACATGTTGGAAATGGCGCCACCTAGAGAACGATAAAGCAATCCTTCCATTCCATCACTCAGGCAAAGCTTGACTCCTGTCAGTTTTTACTCAAGCCTTCTCTGCTCTAATTCTCCACATCCCAATTGTGATCTGTTTATCAGTGCCTAAAATCTGAGTCAATTAAAAGGCTTGTTTTTTTCCATAGTGGGGCAAAGAAAAGCAGTGCAGAAATTACAATCATTTGCATCAGTTTCACATTTTTGTTCTTTAATTTGTTTGGTTAGAGTCACGTTCATTGTTAGATAACACTTTTACAACCCAACAGCACAAATAACTGAGATTCTTCCTTTCAAGATCCTCAAAGAGTAACAGAGCCCTCATGTCTTAAAAACTTCAGACTGTTAGCCAATTCCTGCGCTTGTGCTCCCATGGCAGCAGAAACACTCAGCGCTAGAATAAGGCAGGTCACTCAGATTGACAGCTTCTTACCCGGAGAGAATATGCCATCACCGCGACCGTCCTGCCAGCCAATGATCTCCCTCATCTTCTTCAGCGTGACGTACTCCAACAGCACGAAGACTGGAGCCACCTCATAGGTGAACCTGTTTGCACAGAGATCACATGACCCAGTTACACAAGCCAGAAAAAAATGTCACGACAACCTGTTTCGCAACTGATGTTTGAGGGCAATTGTGCAAGAGTCTGCAGGTTTTACAGCCGTGTGTCATTGCCAGCTTAAAACGATGATGGAAATAAAATTCTAACAAGACATGAATTTTTATAATATTTAGATTTCTTTAAACAAATTTTCTACAATAATACATTTGATTTCTAAAATAGCCAATTAAACAAACTGAAAAACCTGTTATACCCTCTCAGAAACTGTTACATTGTTATTACATCGTTATTACATTGCATCTGTTAAATTTAAACTTTGACTACCAACATAAAATACCTTTTTATCACCCTGAAAATGAAATTCCATATTATTTTCTCTTTTAGAATGAATCTGAGCACAAGATGAGAGAGGGGATGTTATATTTGCTGCTCTGATTTCATCTGTGCTTTTCATTTTATTCCTTTCAACTGATATCTATCAGGTTAAGGCCGCCACCACAAAGACCAGGTCAAAATAATGCTTATGAAGGCAGAGAAAACGGAAATGATCTCAACCTGCTTTGTATTTTAATAGAAAGAGATACACACACTCACATATTGGTGTTGGCAGTGGATGTGAGCCAATCTGCAGCCAAGCCAACCATGTCTAACCCAGTGGAGAGCTGATTGAAATACCTGGGATGTGCTGAAGATTGACACAACAGAAAATACAAAATTAATAAATTGAATGACTTAACATATTTATGCCCAATTGATAGTCCACAATTTATTTATAATCACTTGCGCTTAATGTAAAAGCTCAAATGAATCTCACACCAGCGTAGACAGCCATAAATCATCAATCAATCTTTCTGATCATTCATATAATTCCCAAAGCGAAAACCACTTGTCAAAATAATTTCTCTTAATTAAAATGCCACCAGATAAAATAAAATCGTCCCTTGACGCATTCATTTAATATCACGTCATGTTCCGATCTGATTCGATTCGCCTTCAGGCACACACTGCGGTCTGAAATAATCTGTTTTACAAGCGAGGCAATCAATAAAACAATTGTTATAATGTATAGGCTAATGTATATTAAAAATATAGGATATATAAAAATATATGTATATATATTTTAGTAGCCTATCTATATGA
This sequence comes from Pimephales promelas, assembly GCF_988280905.1. Classification (NCBI taxonomy): domain Eukaryota; kingdom Metazoa; phylum Chordata; class Actinopteri; order Cypriniformes; family Leuciscidae; genus Pimephales; species Pimephales promelas. The sequence continues at coordinate 7,012,993 of NC_142790.1, forward strand.
ATCCCATTGTTTTCTAATTAAAACACTCACCAGTTTTGATGGCGTATTTTAGCGTAGCGCGACAGCTGATCAGAATATCATCCAAAGTCTCGGGTTCGTCCGAAAGCTCCCAATTATTCCTTTGGAGCAATTCATTTGGATAGTGAAAATCAATCACTTTCGTTGATCTGTCAAAAGATTCCACTATATAAGCCAGCAATATATCAACAACCTCCTGCAGAAAATTCAGAGTCTTCGCGTCCCCGTCCAATGCAGGTAAAAGATCTGTAAATAATAATAATACAGAATGACTGCATTACAATAACAGATGATGGTGTTTAGTGCAAAGAGCAAAAGTGAAATCGCATAATTTAACCTTGAATAAAAAAAGGACAATCAGCATGATACTAGCCTTTTTATTCAATAATTTACACAACAATGCACAGGCACGATTTTATTTAACTTAGCCTATTCTTTATTTTTATTTTTTTATATAGGCTATATAATTGTATTAATTCACAATAATGAAATTTAAAAATGGCATATTAAAATAAGTAGCCTTTGAAACAGACGACGTCCAAAATCAATAAATAGCCTATTATAGCCTATTAAAAAAAAAATATAGGCCTAATAATAACAGTATTTTAACGAAAAACGCCGCCTCGATGAACATACCACAAACAAAACTGACACCATAAAGAAATCGAATAACCAATATAACCATGATTTCTAGACGATGTGTCCCTTTATTCGGGTGTGATCTGTACCGTGATAGAGATGTAATATGAGGTGATTTACCTGTTGAATAGAGATCAGAGAAACCCACGGTGGCTTTGGAGCAGTTACAGGGTTTATTACAGGCGCAGCTCTCTGCTGTAGACTCATCTTCGGCTTTAACTGAGGCTTGAGCTGCTTTCTCAGCCTCTCCGACATTTAATAGAGCTACAGGAGAAACCGTTACTCTATTAACTGAGTAAAAAAACAGAACCTCAATTGTAGGCTAGCAAAGGGTTAGTTTTTTTTAACGGCACCTATAATTCGTGTAAGAGTTTTCAGAATCTATAGACTCCAAAAACGAAAATATGCTTTTATAAATGATTTACACTTCACATTTTATGAATATAGGTGACAGGCACAGATAAAGATGTTAAATAGGCTAGACTTCATGTTAAAAATAAACGTACCACATAATTTGGAGCCGATCCCTCCGGAGAATTTCTGGGCCGCCGCCTGACACCATGCTCTGGCTGAAACGATCAAGTGCGTGATTTAAACACCAGATCCGTCACAAAACTTCCATTAAGACCATCAATTAGCCTATCCATGGCATGGAATTTGCCTTAAAATACCGAACTAAATTCGGTTGTTTATCACACGACACACCTGACATGACATTTCAAGGTTTAAAATAACCTTGAGCATTCAAGACACAATAAATGTCGCATTTCTTTGTCTCATAGCCACTAATAAATAAATAAAAAAAAAACACAATTTCAGGATTCCTTTTGACGCCACGCCACTTACGAGTGTTCGGACTTTGACTGCCATCTCCAGCCGGGTTTTCAGCACCCATAAACCAAAACCCGTGTGATGCCATCGCGAACAGAGCGGATCAGAGCAGAACCAGAGAGACGCGAGCAGCAGCCATCCAGACGCGCGTCACGGGGGAACGGGAGCTCAATCCTGCCCAATGCGCAGAAAATACAGCTGCGTATTCACAATCACACCTGTACAAACGCGTCAAATTACCTTACTTTCTAAGGCGCTCATAAAAAGATGTTCAAACCCCTCTGATGGAGAACAGCCGAGACAGAGTGTCTTTATTCAATTGGTGCGCCGTGCGCAATGATTTGGAGCAGCCGTCACTGAACTCACGGAGAAACACTGGCACTGATGGAGACACATGCATCCACTGACTCTCATTCTCTTTCACGTGGCTCAGCTGCAAATGCAAGTTGAGGATGCACAGTACATTTACAAAAAACGCACTCGTAGCAATCCGTAGCGCGGGCTCTCCAACATGCAAACTTGCAACTTTAGTGGTAATAAAAGCTTCTTGTTGCGTAAAGATAATCCGCCTCACGTCACCAGAGAAATTCCGACGCGATTCGGCTCATGACGACACTATTTTGCGTCGTTAATCGTGACCACACACACACACACACTAGTTTATGAACCCCCTGGCGCACCACCCGCATCTGTGCTGAAGGCACAACCGGTTTTTTTTTTTAGATTCTGTAATTGCTTTACTCTAATATTGAACAGACCTCATCAGAGGAAGGAGGAGCAGACGGGCTGCTATGGACCATGACATTCAGATCTGTGGTCTATATCCCTGCCCCCCATATGAAAATTGAAGATCCAATTTCAAACATGAACGGGATAACCTAGAATTAGTCAAAACATTAGGTCTACTCTGAATTTATTTATTATCATCAATGTCAGAGTATGTTGTTTGCTGTGATCGTGCGTAATGGCACGCGCTATTTTTTTCTTAATAAGACGAAACCCTAAACAATGCAGAAATAAACTACAGTCATAAGATGTAGAAAATAACAGCTTGACCAGGTTGGTGTTGGTGTGTAGACCTTGTTTAATCGAGAAAAAATACATAGCCTAGTAAAGCTGGTCAAGAGAGTTACATCGGGGGAAATATTCAATGACAATTCAACGAGCAATGGTCATGGTGAGTCAATGAACATCAAACTCAACTAACAAAAAAATATTTGATAAATTATTAAATATAATCGGAATTTATTAGGAATCTGCTTTCCATTAACATTGACTAAACATGAAATCCAAAACCATGTATTACAAATAATGTATTTCAAATGAAAACATACTGGAGATAGGATATACGGAAAAGGGGCATAAGAAAATGAAACTTGTACACATTATGTACACTATTGTATGCATTTTATCATTTCATTTGACTAATTAAATATATATAAAATCATATTTACAAATAAGTGAAATATCGAGAATAGGTGTTTGCGTTGTGTGCAAAAGATACAAGTGCATACTGTACATGAATCTGGAAAAGTATAAATGCAATCTATATTTTTACATCCTGCTGTAACATACAACGAGTCTGACTCACTAAACCATTCAGGATCCATTAGAGACAAATATATTGGTGGAAATATAAAGGTCGTTTTATGAATGTCTTTGAAGACGAATCTCTATTCACAAAGAGACTTGAACAGAATCAACAAACATCAACTGCTAAACCTGAGTTAAAAATCAAGCAAGGGCAGCTCTAATGTCCTGTTACACTGTCAGCTGTTAGGCTCATCCATAAAATCATTATTGATAATTATTGTTACATATGTGCAGCAAAAGACAATTTAAACTATTTAAACTAGCTATGTTGCAAAATTTATTATCCATGATGCACATTTCTTATTTTTAAAAAAGTACCAAAGAAAAAAAAAAGTATAAAAAAAAATAATTCATGCACCCTCATAATTAAAATAACTTCCCCTCCCCCTCTTGCAGCAATATCTCTTGATCATGTGTTTACTGGCATGAGGGCGGGGCAACCTGTCACTCACACCAGATCCACCAATAGCAAACCGCAACCATCCAATCAACTCCCAAAAAAACAAAATCAAGTCCTGTCCTACTAGTCTGAGAAGCCGTACGCCACAATAGGGGAAAAAAGACTATCACAACTTCCGTTTCTTTGAGAAACTAACCAAGTGAACTGATTTACTTAAAGAAACAGCTCACCCAAAAGAGATAATCTGTTAACCTCTGTAACCGGATCAGTCTGGTTTCTAAACAAATCATTTCAATTGATTCAGCTCTGACTCAAACGAATGATTCTTTGATTAATAAATCATTAGTTTGTGAAAGCTTCAGTTCTTGATTATTGTAATCGCAGCTGTTACATTATTCAAAATGTCTCCTTTCGCGTTGCAAGAAAGAAAATCATGGCGGTGAGTAAATGATGCCAGAATTGTCATTTTTAGGTGAACTCTTCCTTTAAAGACAAACAGCATTCTGTGCTGACCACATTGGTGGTCACTGACAGTATTAACATTAGTCCTGTTGTTGAGGGTTATGGTGTTATAAGCCTTCTTCTCTGGGAGGTCTTCCTCAGTATCTTTCTATAGTCATAGGGGTTGTCCTCACTTTGAGTATCTGTAGAGGGCATTCTAGAGAACGAGTGCCTGTGGACAGAGAGGGGCAGATAAAGCATGACTTCACAGTAGGGAAAGGAAGCGTGGATATGTGCATCTTCTGCTCCAACACATTCATCACGTCTGCCGCTCAGCGTATAGCAGTGTGAGGTCAACGTCTTGAGGAGTGCGTTTGTTAAACAGACTGTGTTCTCTCACCTCTTCTCCTTTGGATCTTTAGGGATATCAGATTTCGGGACATCGGACAGAGGGGTCTCAGAAGAGCGTCTTCTCTCAGTGGAAGCCTTGCGTTTGCTGGAGCGCCGTCGGACACTGGGAAGGCTTGTGGATTTACTGCTGCTCAAACCCTGGTAGTACTGGTCATCATTGTCCAGCTTTTTGGGGCTGGTGGGTGCAGAGAAAACAGAGGAAGATCACTGAAGATCCACTGAACTTTTTCAATGCAGAAACGGTTCTTTATTATGGAAAATGGTTCTATAGATTATTAAAAATGTTCTTCACACTAAGAAAAAAAATATTATTTGGTAACACTTTACTTGAAGGGGTGTGCATAAGACTGACATGACACTTTCATAATCATGACAACTGTTATTAAGTGTCATTTGCTCAATATGACATTGTTTGAGATGTCTTTGTTATGACAACTTGACATAAACCAATACATAAACCATACATAATGACAATTTGACATTACCAAGTCAACATAAATTGTCATAAATATGTCATAAACATGACATAGCAGATTCATTATCAAACTTAAGAAACCAGCTTTATGGATTAACATTAAGTTAAACTGTCATGTGGTTGGCTTTGTCATGTGGTTTGGCCATTATAACTGTGTCATGAACATTTTTCTTAACCTCAACTACAGTGGTTCTAATTGAATTTTTTCATTTAAATGTTATAATGGTCTCATTACAGCCAAAGTCAAAACCAACCACCTGACTGGTTTGATGATGAATCTGCCAGTGTTGTAGTCGAGAGAGACCACCTCACTCGAGTCCGAGTCGACACCGAGACCAGAGAGAGTCGAGTCCGAGTCGAGTCCGAGACCAGAGACGGTCGAGTCCGAGTCGAGACCGAGACCAGTGAGGGTTGATTACCTAATTTACTTTTATTTACTTAGAGAAATCCTTTTTTTTTTTTTTTTTTTACTGAATTTACTTAAGAGTTTAAAAAATATGATCAGTTTAGGGTAAAAAGGCCACATAGTAGGTGGTGTTAAAAGTAATTTTATTACAATTTGTCATGCGCAGCTGCGCACTAGAAAATTACCAATCACTGGGCGTGTCAATCAATTTAAAGAAATATTTTATTAACATACATTAATAATCATGAAAAATATTTTTAATTGAACTCGAGTGGACTCGGGAATAATTCCGAGTCCTAAAAAAAAAATGTTCTAGTACGAGTCAATTCCGAGTCCAAATGGACACGAGTCCATGACAAGACCAAGACCATTAAAATATGGTCTCGAGACCGAGTCCGAGACGAGTCCGAGTCTCGAGTACTACAACACTGGAATCTGCTATGTCATATGACATATTTATGACAGATTGTGTTGTATTAGTAATGTCAAGTTGTCATGACAAATACACTGACAGGTTATGATGTATTGGTTTATGTCAAGTTGTCATGACAAAGACATCTCAAACAATGTCATATTTGCATAAAAAATGTCAAAATTGAGCGAATGACCTACCCTATCTCACGACCAATTCGTACGAGTGATTCAAAAGTGGCTAATTCGTACTAATTCATACGACCTCACTCATACGAATTTGTACGATTTGTCTAAACCCACATGACGGTTATGTTTAGGGGCGGGGTCAGGGGTAGGTCATTCGTACGAATTCATACGAATTGGCTTATTTATAAAATATTTACGATTCATCGTAAAAAATCGTACTAATTCGTACGAGTGAGGTCGTACGAATTGTTACGAATTAGCCACCTCGTAAAATTCGTACGAATTCCCGTGAGATCGGGTTGGAATGACTCTTAATGACAGTTGTCATAAACATGCATAAAACCTCCTTCATATTCAAGACGTGTCATGTCATGAGTATGAAGGTGTCATGTCATGTAAAGAGTTACCGTTGTTGATAATAATATGCAAATTAGGCCCGCCTCCACTCACTCACGCCTGCTCACAGATTTACTCGGCCAGCTTACTGTATTAAACGCTGCCCAATGGTATCACTCTTTACAAGTTCGGGCACATAACGGACATTAATATGATAAGCCATTTGCTTGACTATGTTATCAAACGACTACTGACGTGTTGCTAATGTTACCATGTTTCTGTTCGCATCTCAGTCTGCCTCCTAAAAATCAGCATCCTTACAAATGCTTTGAAATAGTTCATCATAACAACATAATATACATCATGTACATAATTCACCCACTATATTGTTAAATGTTCCTGATTTTTCATATCAACAGAAACATACAGTATATCGGGATAACGTGGCTTCTTGAGACCCTGCTTCAGAGCCTGCTAAAGCTCGCTGGCACATTGACCTGATTGGTTAAAAGGTAGTTTATGACGTCAGAAACACAAAGAGATTTCAAAATGCATTTTTGAGACTGTCTCTGGTCTTTCACAGCCCGTTTTCATCCCAAGTCGTCATCTAACTGACGCTTTTGACCATGCGTCAACATCCGACGCACATGGGCACCCTTTAGCGTCAGTATGAGACGCGCCTCCTAGTGGTCTAACCCTACCCCATACCTAAACCTACCCAGGTCATCTAACTGAAGCTAAAGGTTGCCATGTGCGTCGGATTTAGATGCATGGTCAAGGATGAGAATGCGTTGTCTTTCACTGCAGTTTTAAGGAGAAAATACTCAGCAATGGTGTTGACTGATCAATTTGCGCATATTAAAAACACCACATAGACTTACAAACAACATTAAAAACTTGATTTCTACCACAGGGGGACTTTAAGAACTGTTCACTTAAGTTCTTTGGGCATCCAGAAATGGCTCTTCTATGGCATTGCAGCGAAAATCCCCCTTCAGAACCTTTATTTTGAAGGTTTTTAAGGATAATTTGCACAATAAAATGAAATTCTGTCATCATTTATTCATAAGTCATTGATTGTTTCTTCAAAAGTCTTGGAATAGTAACGTGTCATATGGACAATTTTTTTTATGTTTTTTTTTCCATCTACTTTTTTGAATGACATAAGTTCAAGTGATCATGACAGAACTATTCCTGTTTACAATGCTGTATTTATAATTCTTTGCTTCAGAAAATCCTCCTTGCAGTTAAGTTTGTTGTTCCCGATCATAAATAACGTCTATTTTGTCAGGAGGCTGCTATTAGTTGTCCATTATGCTGTATTGGGTGCGTTTCATGGCTGTTCTGCAGATTGTAAGCGATGGCCTTCAGGACAGCCTCTGATTCATGGCTCCTCAGCAGACTCAAATGGGAATGTTCTTTTAGTAGATTTTACCATTGTCTCAAGGCTTATATAATGAAAACAGCCATCTATGAAACCAATGAAGCCAAAAGCCTACGGCCTGCCAGACCACTGATGCGATTACACAGCACCACTGGCCTACTGACGTGCTGATATCCAACAAACAACTATTCACATCATTATCATAAAAAAAATATATATATATTATTATACTAATATGTATTGGTAACATTAGTTAAGGTTAGCATGGTTAATGCATTACCTAATATTAACTAACAATGAGAATATATTCGTTAAAGTACTTATTCATCTTTGTGAACATTAATTAATACAAATACGACGGTTCATTGTTAGTTCAGGTGTATTAACTATGTTAACAGATACAATTTTTGATTCTAATCCCGTATTGGTAAATATTGAGATTAACATTAACTGAGATTACCGGTAATAAATGCTTTAGAAATATGTTTATTGTTAGTTCTAATGTTAACAAATGAAACCTTATTGTAAAGAATGTAATCTTTTAAAATATGATACTTATAATAATAAAGTATTAATATAAAATAGAAAAAATATATATAATTTGTATATATTTATTATTATATTTTTTATAATAATTTTATACGTTATATGATGCTTTTATAAAGTATGCTTTCGACCTTTATGCTAAACTTAAGTTTTACAAAAATTCATGAAGGCATCTGTGTAAGGAGAATTTGTGTGGGAAATACCAACAAAGAATCAATATGAAATATATTAATAAATAGGCTACAATTTTTTATTAAACAAACGTATATATAATTGACAAAAAACATGGTTTAATAATACAGTATATTAAATATCAAAATTGAATGCATTTTGATACTTAAAATAATAAAGTGCTTAAGATTTGTTGTTCTGCCTTATTGCTGAATTTATTTTTGTTTTTAAATGAATCATTACATCTACGTAAGCAGAATTTGAGAGGAAAACGTCATGTATTTAAATTAGCAAAATTACAAAAAAAAAGTATTAATATTACATTCACATAAAAAAATACATAAAAACATATAATACTTTGAAAATGCCTTAACATAATATACAGATAATAATAATTTAACACTTTATCATATGATACTGTGTAAATAATTATGAGTTGTATGTAAAATTTGTTGTTTAACCTTTATGCTAATTTATTATTATTATTATTATTAAATGATGGCATTTGTATAAGAAAAGGTTCTGTGGAGAACATCTAATTATAATATTCATACAATTATGCTTCATTTTCTTCATGAAAAATATAGTTCATTTTTGTTTTCTTTGAATTTTACAGTGAAATGTGACCTGGACACGGTTAAATTCATTCATATGGCAATGGCAGTAGAAAGAGTGTTCTGCTACATCTTTGTGCTCTGTCTCTCCAGTCGTGCACATTCGTCCCGCAGGACTCCCTCAGTCCCTGCATATCCTCAACCTGCTCTTATCCCCCCCCCCCCCAGATACCTTAATGTCCCACTATCTCTCTCTGTTTCTCTCTTTCCACTTCCTCGGTTCCTCTCTGACACAACATTTATCAGTTATCAGACAGAGCCAGAGATTTCAACATGAAACCATTTTAACTCCTCGTGTGACGTACAGTATTTACAAGTGAAACAGGATATTCAGTGAGAAAAATATAGCCTAACACTATTACTGATGTATATAGTGATAAATACTAATGTATTGTTCACAACAAGACCAGGAATATGTATTATGGAAGTTGATTTCATGCATACTGTCAGCTGCCCATATTGACTTTAGCTATTGCTCATTTGCTAAAACTTGATGTCGTGAGTCAGTCAGTGCTGTTATAAAGCGTCCAGCACCGGTGTCTGTCTGTCAGAGCTGTTCGTCACTCGACTGGCCTGTGAAATCTCCTGTCAGCGGCGCTCGTGGAGGTCCAGATTCATGTTCACACACACACAATATTTCACACATGCTGTGACACTGCAGATATGTCATACTGGCCTCAGTCCTGACAGGGAAACACTACAGGAACTAGTCATAATATGCCAGCTATTAGCATCCACGTTGTTGCCCTTTAATATAATTTGACCCAATCTGAACATTGTCTATAATTCAGATTTTATTAATTAAGTGCGCATCCTACATGCTTTATTACTGTAGGGTATGTCTGCAATGAGAACACATATCATTGGAATAAGTATTAGGGCTTATACTGAGAATGTTTAAGAGCAATAAAGATATGAGCCTATTAAGAAGTGGCCTGGCAACGTATTTTTTATTCACACAATTATTCACCTAAATTTGTTTTTAGGTGAACTGATATCAGTCACATTTGTTAGGATTTAGCTTTATATCCAGTGTTTTCTTATACATTACTTTGTTATGTTTGGAACAGTATACTATATTAATACCTGTACTATTTCTGAAGTATTTGTGCCAGTATGCAAATTTTCTTACCCATGATGCCCCATTACATTTCTAATTCATGCATTGCACAGAATACTTTATTTCCATTGTGTTTGACATTTTGACCTTTGTAACATGTCTATCTTCCCTCCAAATTAGTTAAATGTTATTGGATTTAACTCAATTAAAATGCAAAATTAAAATAATACAAAATTACCAGATTTACTTTGGGGGTCAGTATTTATTTATTTATTTATTTATTTAATTAAAAGAAATTAAAACTTTTCTTTAGCAATTTCGGTTTCAAAAAAAAACCCTGTTCAGGTTCATTAACAGATAACATTAAAAATGTTTCTTGAGCAGTAAATCAGCATATTAGGGTCATGTGACACTGAAGACTGGGGTAATGATGCTGAAAATTCAGTTTTGAATAGAATGAAATTATTTTAAATTGTAATTAAGATTACAGTTTTTAATGTATTACTGTTTTTATTGTAGAGAGCGCTCATTCTTGTTTAGTAGGCCTATAACGCTTCTGCTAACTGATTTACCTTTGTTTTCTCGGCCTCCTTTTATCGTCCTGGACAGACCTCTGGAAAAGACCCAGCATGAGAAAGATCATTAAAGCAGAAGCCCAGATAATCCTCAGATAAAGTGAGTGCCATTGTGTGATGTAGACTCACATGAATGAGTGTGTAGTACGTGGAGTCCTCTGGCGTGTTCAGGGTCTTTGGTTGTTGTGTGCGGCGAGGCGTTCGGGACTGCTTTGTGTCGGCTGTTGGTTCAAATCACATCAGAAAAATAAAAAGGTGAAAATGGAACAGGAAAAAACAATCAACAATTAAAGGGTGCCTAGTGATATTTGACCTTGGGGCTTTTTGAACCCTGTCTGGATATTTTATTGTGGTCCCCTGTGTGCACGGTGAACAAAGAGAATACAACAAATAATTCCCTGGTGGGAGCCCTATTGAGCCAAACTGAAGAATAGGATCAGCACACAACATCCAGCTGACCTTTGACCCCTTTGTTCTTATCGAACAAACCGTGTGGCACGGTTTGACCCCCTCCCCCGGGTGTCGCTATTTGTAATTATCCACTAACAATCAATCAGAAAAGCCCTACCAGTCACAAGTTCCATACAGACTGACACAGACACAGAAGCTCTGTTACACACTCTACTCTTTCTGTAACGGCCTACATAGGCTATTTATTTCACAATTGATTGCAATAGAGTTTGATGTTAGCATGCTGCTAAGCTAACTGTGCAACACTTTAAAGAGCATAAAAATAGTAAACTTAGACTTTTGGTAACACCTTATTTTGATGGTCTCTTTTGAATATTCTGTTGACTATAAGCAACTTCGACTGTTAGATTTAATCAGCGCGATTTACTGCAATGTCAGAGAATAAAAGTGGATGTTTCTTACTAGTTCAGATGACATTTTCTGGTAAAAATTCTTATGTTGGTCATACTTCCAAAAATAATAATCTGTGATTCTGAATGACAGTATCCACATCGGCGTGGTGACTGACAACCGCACAGTCTCCTCAAACATTGTGTTCATCCACGTTGTGCCGTGTCAAGGGTGTTGAAGTAAAACTCACGTTAAGTTGACAACAGAGATGGCGATAACAGAGATAACAGAGAAGTTGAAAAACGCCGTACTGCAGCTTTAATGAGAGTTAGTTGACGTCTAGATGTCAACTAACTCTCATTAAAGCTGCACTACGACGTTTTTATTCTTTGCCGCCATCTCTGTTCAAAATCGGCAATTGCAGTTATTCACGGAATAATCAACTTTACTTGACTTGTACTTCAACACTCACGACACAGTGCGGAAGAACACAATGTTTGAGGAGTGATCAGCTGTCAGTCACTGCGCCGGTGTGGATACTGGCATTCAAAATCACAGATTAATATTTTTTAGAAGTATGACCAATTTAAGAATTTTCACTGGAAAACATCATCTGAACAAGTAAGAAACATCCACTTTCGTTCTAGTTCTGACATTGCAGTAAATCGCACTGATTAAATCTAACAATCGCTTACAGGTTATCATATCACACAAAAGCGTTCAAATTATACTTTGTTCTCAAATTGTTAATGTTAACAACATCAGCATTGCGCGACATGTAATGTCCTTCCGATATTATCCTTGTTTTCGCATGGGTCCGGTTGCAGTCTCTTTCTCTCTGTAGCCACTCTGAAGTCCCAACGAAGTGTTTTGCATTTTACAACGGGTGAATCTCTAGTTCACTGGTTATTGTTGTTTGAACCTTTCTGGATCCACCATCAAATTGATAAGTTTAATTATATCAAGTGCCCTGAGAAAAGGCTCCACCTCCAGCATTCTCACAAGCAATTTAGCCTACTAGCCGAGACTCTTCTTTATGTGTACAGATGTGACGTAATGACACAAACACATGCTCGAATCTCCCGCGGATATCCACTGGAATTAAACAAATTATTACAAGCTTACTGCTTTGAATCGAGCTAAGGCAAGCAGATAGTTTTGAACACTGGCTGGTTATGTATTTTCTCAACGCACTCATCCCAAGGCATCATCTAACTGACAATTTTGACCATGCTTCAATATCCGACACTTTAGGCACCCTTTAGCCTCACTATCCTAGGGCGTCATCTAACTGATGCTTTATCTTTAGCGTCAGTTAGATGACGCGGGTAGGTTTAGGCCTGACCACTAGGAAAGCGTCATCTAACTGACATTAAAGGGTGCCTAAAGCGTCGGATATCGAAGTATGGTCAAAATGCTTCCCAAGGAGTCAGCTAGATGACGCCTTGGGATGAGAATGGGCTGATTTTCTCAAATATGTATTTTGGATAATTTTTAACCTAAAAAAAGCTAGGGACTGCAGCTTTATATTAGTAGACTGTCTGCTTAATATCTGCCAACTTTTTCTTGTGATGATCCTCCAATGGACATTCTACTGACTAAGTAACTTGTCATGTAACTACATGTCAAATTATTCTAACCGTAACCCTACCAGTCTACTAATAATCTACTAACACTCTAGTGAGAGTTAGTAGACATGTACAGTAGGTCCAACGTTACTTATAGTCAACAGAATGTGTTAGGCACCATCCAAATAAAATAAAACCAGATTTTTGTATTAATATGTTTACTAAAGGAAATACATTTATAATTTTGATACCATTTAACAATAAGATCTAATTTGTGAACTTTAGTTAAGAATTTGTTAAAATGAACTAAATTTAACTAATAATATATTGTATTGTAAAATTATTTTACAGCATTTATTAACCATTGATAATGCTAGTATCTAATAAGATTAATAAATGCTGAAGAGTAATTGTTCATTGTTATTTCATAAGTAATGTATATGAAGAGTTTAGATGCAAAAGCCTCTAAGTGCCATTTGAAATTTTCTTCTAGAATGATCATTTTTATCAAGCTTGTATATTTAAGTTCAGTGATTTCACTTAAATGGCAATGATAATTACCTATTAATTGTTATTTAAGTGAAATTACTGAACTTAAATATACAAGTTTGATCAAAATCATCATTAAAGAAGAAAATTTCAAATGGCATTTAGAGGCTTTTGCATCTGAACTCTTCATATGTTAACAAATAAAACCTTATTGTAAAGTACAACCATACTTTCTCTCATTTTTTTTATGATTTTCTTTACCTTGTTCTGTTGCAAAGAGTTCCGTGTGTACCTTCGTCACAAAGTATACATGCAATTTTCACCAAAAAGTATAAGTATGAAGAATAATTTGACATGCTTAGAGTTTTGAAACAGCCTTCAAGTAGGGAGCACACCTATGATGCCTAAAAATGCTGTAAATGTAGTCTGGTTAGGTTTTGAAACAGAGTTATAGAGTGTTATTCACTGGAGTGTCTTTGATAGAGAATACTGATTTTATGAAATATGATCTTAGAGATAAATAACAAAAGATACAAAAATGACCTTTGATGTATTTAAATATCTGGTAAATCAAGTCCTGTTTATCATTTAGAAAAGTCAGGTATGATAGAGAATCCTTTTTTTAATGAAATATGATCTCAGAGATCAACAACAAAAGATACAATAAATGACCTTTGAAGTATTTGAATAGCTAACTCAAGCACTGTTTATCATGTAGAAAAGTCAGGTATAAAAATTAATCAATGTCCAGCAGGACCAGTGGGAACAGGCTGGAGAGTGTGTCATATTTATTGAATGTGTCTCTTGGAAAGGTCAGCAGCAATTCTTGATTGCTCAGAGGTATAAAGCCAATTTGCAGCTTTTATATTAATGCTTGCTATAATTGCCGGGGTAATGTGATTAGCATTTAAAAATCTTTCATGTACATGTAAATGTGACTGGCATTCAAAGGGCACTACTATGTGGAAACAATAATAATTGTTTCTACACAGAAGGATTTAGGTTACAATAATTTATTATGATTGTGGAGCTCACAAATAGATCTTACAATGGCAATAAATCATTGATAAACTTGTGACAGATGACCACAGTATTTACAAAACAAATTAAAATTTAGATTTTTGTTTTCAGCTTTCACAGAACTTGAGACTGCGCGAGAGAAGAACCACATCCGTCATAAACAAACCATAATCACTGTTGACAGAATAATCCAGATTCATTTAGACATATCAAGAATAATAGAATCTGCAAGAATTATCCTTCCAAAAGCAATTAGATATATCGCAACAGAAATCAAATGAAGAGTAAATCTGTGCAGGCGGGGGAATTTTCTGATGACAAATCTTGTTGAGCTCAATTTGCCTGTTGTGGCATCCATTTTTTGATATGATCAGACAGTCACCGTTAGAAAAAAGGAAACTTCACATACTGATAAAATCGATAGCAAGCAAATATAATTAAGGTAGAGCTTTCCTACAGCTATTTTAATCTCCAACAGAAGCAGTTTTGGATAGTGGGCTAAGAATACTGAAAACTACTATATTCTATATCTACTTCTATATTATTGCTAGATTTTTCCATCTTTGGAAAAAAAAAAACGTTTATTTTCTGTGCAAATAACCAAAGCCCTTGTGAAAAGAAGTACATTTTAACAATTTTAAAAAGAGTACCTAAGTAAAAGATGGTAACACTTTAGTTTGGTGACCAATGCTCACTATTAACTAGTTACTTATAAGATTGTATATTACTAGCAAAGTTTAGTCATGTTTTAAGACACTTAATTGCATGTCATGTTTATATATTTATATTTTATATAATTTATATATATTTTATTATATTTATATAATATGGATATTTTTAACAGTTTGCATGTTTTTGGACAATTTTTTTTCGAAATGAATATACAGTGTTGTAGCTTTCCAACAATGTATTGGTTAACCTTATAACTTGACGAATAGATATTGTAAACACGCGATTAATGTAAACAATACAAGTTGGGATCACTGGTGATCCCATGCCAGGCAAGGGGTTAAAGGTCTTCTGAAGTGAAGCGATGTGTTTGTGTAAGAAAAATATCCATATTTAAAACGTTATCGATTAAAATAACTAGCTTTCGCCAGACGGCCGTAATTTTCATTTTTTGGTGAACTATCCCTTCAAAATGAACAAGAAAAACAGTTCGTTGAACAATTTAAGTAGGGCATCTACACTCACCTAAAGGATTATTGATTAGAACACCATACTAATACTGTGTTTGACCCCCTTTCACCTTCAGAACTGCCTTTATTCTATGTGACATTGATTCAACAAGCTGCTGAAAGCATTCTTTTGAAATGTTGGCCCATATTGATAGGATAGTATCTTGTACATGGTGGCCATGAAGGGATGGACATGGTCAGAAACAATGATCAGGTAGGCCGTGACATTTAAACGATGCACAATTGGCACTAAGGGGCCTAAAGTGTGCCAAGAAAACATCCACCACACCATTACACCACCACCACCAGCCTGCACAGTGGTAACAAGGCATGATGGATCCATGTTCTCATGTTTACGCCAAATTCTGACTCTACATCTGAATGTCTCAACAGAAATGGAGACTCATCAGACAAGGCAACATTTTTCCAGTCTTCAACTGTCCAACTTTGGTGAGCTCTTGCAAATTGTAGCCTCTTTTTCCTATTTGTAGTGGAGATGAGTGGTACCCGGTGGGGTCTTCTGCTGTTGTAGCCCATCCGCCTCAAGGTTGTGCGTGTTGTGGCTTCACAAATGCTTTGCTGCATACCTCGGTTGTAACGAGTGGTTATTTCAGTCAGCTTGAATCAGTCAACCCATTCTCCTCTGACCTCTAGCATCAACAAGGCATTTTCGCCCACAGGACTGCCATATACTGGATCTTTTTCCCTTTTCACACCATTCTTTCCAGTAACTGAGAGATTGTGAAATAATCAGACCGGCCCGTCTGGCACCAACAACCATGCCACACTCAAAATTACTTAAATCACCTTTCTTTCCAATTCTGACATTCAGTTCGGAGTTCAGGAGATTGTCTTGACCAGGACCACATCCCTAAATGCATTGAAGCAACTGCCATGTGATTGGTTGATTCGATAATTGCATTAATAAGAAACTGAACAGGTGTTCCTAATAATCCTTTAGGTCAGTGTATGTCTTTATATGTAATTTCATTGTTAAAATGTACTGCTGAATGTACTGACAAGCATTTATGGTGATAAATAATTGTATAATATTAAATTTAACAAAAACAATTTATTTATTATTATTTTCTTTTTTTTTTCTTCAAATTTTGCTTCCAAGCTTTGGTCTACCAATCAGTTTGGGCGAGGGGGTTGGGGAGAGAGCAGCTAAAAGTACTGAGAGACATGATTTAAGAGAGATGTTTACCTGGTGGCTGATAGCTGCTCATGTAGCCATTCATGGCTTGTCCTTTCACAAACATCCCATTTTTGCTGGGGTTGAGCTGATGGGCAAGGATGATTTCGTTTAACTTCTTCTGCAGGGAAAGGTAATCTTCAGAAGCCTTGTTTACCTGTGCAGGTTACAAGGAAATAAGAGTTTAAATGAGAAATATGAGAAAACATGAATTTTGTGTAAAAGACTTGTGAGATACGGGTTTGGATTGACATCAGGGTGGGTAAAGGAGAACAGAATAAAAAAAAAAAATATCAACACCTCTTTGAAGAGCGACTCCACTTCCTCTTCCTGTTTTTGTGATGTAGCTTTCAGGTTCTTTCTGTCTTTGTAACCTCTAAAATTGCTCTGGATTTTAATGGCTGCCTGCTGCTCATCGTATTGGGCTTCCTCATCCTGAGTGTCCTCCTCTTCCTCAACCTCCTTATGTTCTAGCTGAACATCTGTAATATCCAGACCTTCCTCATTCTCCTGCCCCTCCACCTCTTCTGACATGTCTTGCTTGCTTCCAGTTGCTCCTTCTCTCTCAGCTCTCAATCTCTTTCTCTCCTTGTGGCCTCTGAAATTGCTTTGTAAAACAGTTGCGGCATGTTCTTCATCTCCCCCTGATGGACTGGAATCTAGGTCTTGGTCTAGCTCAAGTTCTACTGGAGGAGGTGGAAATTCCTCAGTCATGTCTGGTTCTGAAGCTTCTGGATTAGCAAGATCCTCTGTAGTTTTTTTCCTTGGTATTTTGCCTTCGTCCTGGAGTCTTTTACGCTCTTTGTGGCCACGGAAGTTGCTCTGAAGGACCACGGCGGCTTTGGCCTCTTCGTCGTCTCCTGAGGGTTCAGCTGGAGTCTCGTCTTCCTGTTCTATTTCCTTTGTGAATTCTCTCAGTTCTTCAGGAGATGGTGGATCTGGAATAGGAAGCTCCTCATCAACTAAAGGACTCTGTGTCTCCTTCTTCCCTCTAACCGGCATCTTCCCCTCCTCCTGAAGTTTTTTACGTTCTTTATGACCTCTAAAGTTGCTTTGTAGAACAGTGGCTGCCTTGGCTTCCTCTTCAGAGTCCTCAACTCCTCCATCTGCAGCCTCTTCCTCAGTCTCCCTTTCTTCCTCTATATTCTCCTGCCCTTCCCTTTGTATATCATCCAAATCTTCTCCAGAAGTATCTTTTTCAGCGCTGGATGAGGAAACGTTCAGCTCATCCCCGGTCAAGGTCTTATTCCGTTCCCGACGCTCCTTGTATTTCTTCCTTTCTTTGTAACCTCGGTAGTTGCTCTGGAGGACCACAGCAGCCTTTTCATCAGCATCATCCGATTCCATTTCACCTCCTTCCTGTGGCGGCTCCTCTGAATCTGGAATATCTGCTTCAGATGGGACCTCAGTACCTTCCTCAGTCTTTTCCTTCTCCATGGCTTCTCTGCGTAAAATAAATCAGTTTAGATAACCACATTATTGTCAAATATTTGATTCTATGAGTATCTGACTGATCAATTGCAGCATGAAGAGCCAGATTTACTAAACAGGGCAAAGTAGCGCAAGAGTGCAATTCCAAAAAAAGCACAGATGGTAGTGGAATGTTGAGCCCGTTCACATCCCAAAGCGCCATATAGGACGCTTTTGCAAAAGCGTAAATATCCAACGCACATGGCACCCTTTAACGTGAAATGAGACGCAGATATATTTGGGCAGAAGGCGCCCCCTAGTGGTCTAACCCTTACCCTACACCATACCTAAACTTAACCATTAACCGAAGCGTCTCATTAGACGTTAAAGGGTGCCATGTGCGTTGGATATTTACGCTTTTGCAAAAGCGTCCTATATGGCGCTTTGGGATGAGAACGCGTTGGAATGTTCTTTGCGTGATCTAAGTTTTTCTAAATGAAAAAACACAGACACAGATAAATTCCATACTAACCAATGCAATCTACCAAGAATAGAGCAAATCTCTGTTTGCCTCGAGATTTCACATAGTGATATTGCGCAAAGCTTCTGTGTTACACGCCACAAGTAGGCTCACTATTGGTGGACGGTGGTCTTTGTGTAGTTTCACTATGTGAAATCTCGAGGCCAACAGAGAAGGAAATTAATAGTTGAATACAGTCGTTATTTCTATTTTTTTGCGCACAAAAAGTACTCTCGTCGCTTGATAAACTTAAGATTGAGCCACTTTGGTCACTCTGACTATTTTTACGATGTCTTTCATAACTTTTGGGCTGGCCAGTTTTGATCCCTTAAAAGGCCTATGGAGGAGTGATCCAGCTCTCAGATTTGATCAAAAATATCTTAATTTGTGTTCCGAAGATGAACGAAACTCTTACGGGGTTGGAACAACATGAGAGTGAGTAATTACTGACAGAATTTTCAATTTGGGTTGAACTATCCCTTTAACGTCTGGTTTAAGACATGCTTTTCTTGGGTGTAAAAATAATGGCACAAATACCAATAAATTGACAAGCGCAAACCTTAGTAAATCACCTTGCATGATCCATTTAAATACACTCCTCCCGTAAATTTTGAGTCTGAAAGGTTAACTTCTACAAATGTATATGCAGTAAGGTCAGCCTCATAAATAATTCTATCCATGCCCACTTCTCTCCGCTCTGCCCACTCATTTTTACTTAAACAGCCTTCTTGTAGACTGAAAACAATGGGTGAAAGAGCCTTCTCTGTGGCAGCCCCCAGGTTGTGGAATGCACTTCCTTTAACTGTTCAGAATGCTGCAACATTAACGAGTTTTAAGAAACTGTTAAAAACCCATCTTTTTAAGAATGTGTTTGTGTCTTAATTGGTGTTAATGCATCTTAATTGTTAATGTATTTTACTTTTGTACTGTGATTGTAGCGCTTTGGGTACAATAAAAGCGCAATATAAATAAAATGTATTATTCTTCTTATTATTATTCATGCCTTCCAGCAGTGTTGTAGTACTCGAGACTCGGACTCGTCTCGGACTCGGTCTCGAGACCATATTTTAATGGTCTTGGTCTTGTCATGGACTCGTGTCCATTTGGACTCGGAATTGACTCGTACTCAAGCATTTTTTTTTAGGACTCGGAATTATTCCCGAGTCCACTCGAGTTCAATTAAAAATATTTTTCATGATTATTAATGTATGTGAATAAAATATTTCTTTAAATTGATTGACACGCCCAGTGATTGGTGATTTTCTAGTGCGCAACTGCGCATGACAAATTGTAATAAAATTACTTTTAACACCACCTACTATGTGGCCGTTTTACCCTAAACTGATCATATTTTTTAAACTCTAAGTAAATTCAGTAAAAAAAAAAAAAAGGATTTCTCTAAGTAAATACAAGTAAATTAGGTAATCAACCCTCACTGGTCTCGGTCTCGACTCGGACTCGACCGTCTCTGGTCTCGGACTCGACTCTCTATGGACTCGGTCTTGACTCGGACTCGACTCTCTCTGGTCTCGGTGTCGACTCGGACTCGAGTGAGGTGGTCTCGACTACAACACTGCCTTCCAGCACTAATTTTTCACTGGGTGTCTATTATGAATCCTGACAGTATTTTTTTAACGTCAAAAGAGGGTTTGTGCTGGCCAAGCTGTTCGTAAATCTGGCCCTAAATGTCTAAGATTTTAGTTTATCCATCCATACATCTTCAAAAAACGGTTGTCAGACGTAGGGTTGCGGGGAAGCTGAAGCCTATCCCAGTATCTTGGGCTATAGACAGGGCAACATCCAAGAAGGATGGCCAGTCCACGGCAAAGCAAGCACACAGACGGATACACATTCACACTTACACCTAAGGACAATTTAGTGTCTCAAGTTCACTTATCCCACATATCATCATGGATTGTGAGGGAAACTGGAGTACCCAGAGGAAACCCACGAAAACACGAGAGAGCAGCCTGGACTCTAACTGGCTATGTTAATAACTCTATAGGTTAAGTTAAAATCTTTTTTTTATTTTTAAATCTCTAGTAGCTTTTTATTTCAAAGTTCATTTCAAATTTATGTTAAAAAAAGAACATCTGACAAAAATATGAAAATCAAGTAGACAAATCAAAATGATAATGATACATTTTCAAAAAGTAGTGGGAAGAAGAAGAAGAAAAAAAATAAAAATTTAATCTCACTCCCTCCACGGGAAGTCAATATACCGATGTTACTGGTGTCTCTCATATCACTTCCCGGTAACACTTTAGAATACGGTTCCTTCGTTAATGAATAACTACACAAGAACTAATGAGTAACACAATATTAACAATCTAGTAACTATTATTAACTAATAAGAAACTCTGATTAACGAACTAGTAAGTAATAGCGTACAGACGGAAGTGGTAGTTCACTATTAAGTTATCAATAACTACTATTTTTTTAATACTTCCCAGAGAACTACTGAAAAAGTTTATTAACAATCTAGTAACTATTATTAACTAAAGTAAATTCTTATTAACAAATTAGTAAGTAATAGCTCAGAGATGAAAGTGTTACTAGATACTTCTGTGGGAGTTACTAATTATTTGGATTCGTATTATAAAGTGAAGATCATTGCGGAACTAACTAATAATTACTCAAGTGTTACTAAAGACATTTTCTAAAAGTTACTAAAGTTCACCAAAAATCTCAAACAGTTGCAAAAATCATGACTAGATCATGTAGTAACACTTGAGTAATTACTAGTTAGTTCCAATGATCTTCACTTTATAATACGGATCCAAATAATTAGTAACTCCCACAGAAGTATCTAGTAACACTTTCATCTATGAGCTATTACTTACTAATTATTTGGATCCGTATTATAAAGTGAAGATCATTGGAACTAACTAGTAATTACTCAAGTGTTACTACATGATCTAGTCATGATTTGTGCAACCGTTTGAGATTTTTGGTGAACTTTAGTATACTTTTAGAAAATGTCTTTAGTAACACTTGAGTAATTATTAGTTAGTTCCAATGATCTTCACTTTATAATACAAATCCAAATAATTAGTAACTCCCACAGAAGTATCTAGTAACACTTTCATCTGTGAGCTATTACTTACTAATTCGTTAATAAGATTTTATTTTAGTTAATAATAGTTACTAGATTGTTAATAAACTTTTTCAGTAGTTCTCTGGGAAGTATTAAAAAATAGTAGTTATTGATTACTTAATAGTGAACTACCACTTCCGTCTGTACGCTATTACTTACTAGTTCGTTAATCACAGTTTCTTGTTAGTTAATAATAGTTACTAGATTGTTAATATTGTGTTACTCATTAGTTCTTGTGTAGTTATTCATTAACGAAGGAACCGTATTCTAAAGTGTTACCCACTTCCCTTCTCTCATTTCATACCAACACAAGTTGGAATAGCTGTAATCAACCTCATCTTGCTAATGTAGTAAGGCCATTTTAATAATTAATTTTAATGGCCACCATATACCTTTTGTTAGACAGCTTGAGTCCCCAGTTAAAGCAAGAATATAACGATATAGCTTGGAAGCACAGTAAAGCAGTACGAAAAAGAGTTTGAAAAAAGAGAATGACCTTTCATGGGCCGATGGACTAAATATTATTGATTTAGTTTGTTAGCAGATTCTTTAAGCAAATCAGATGGAGTAAGAATAGGTCTTACTTTTTCCTCTTAAAGCTCTTCCTCTCTTTGTGTCCCCTGTAATGGGCCTGGATCTTTGCAGCAGCTTTGTTCTTCTCCTCTAGCAACTCCTTGTATTTCTGCCTTGCCAGATATCCCCTGCACACTGCACGGAGAAGGTGTGATTTAGTCATCATGTATGACTTCTAAACCCATTTAAAGTGCCCCTATTATGGATTTAGCTATATGTGAATGTAAACACACTGCAAAGAGTCGACTCTGAACCGCCCAAACGAGTCCTTTGGAGTTTGAATCGTTTTTTTCGCAAAGTTCACACGTCACAACTTACTACATTTGCATGCCCACCTACGTTCTGCGTGGACAGGACATCTTGTTGTAGCTCGTTCGTGTGAATCATGTCGTCACGACGCTGTGCTCTCCACTGTGAAAGTAAATTTGGTTTATTTTGGATGAGGCTGTGAAGAATCAGTGGTTAAAATTAATCTTTACCATGATACCGCAGCAGTATAATCCCAAATAGTATAATGATGGTGAGGAATTACAGCTGCTCAAGTCGTCCTTGCGATGGAGTTTCGGGTTCAATAACTAGTTCTTCCAATGTTTCATCTTCGGACTCGCGTTCGGATTGATATGGCAAAATCGATGTCATTGTTTACTGTCTTTAGTTTACGATGTACAATCGCCGAGCTGTAGGAAGCCTCCGGAAGGAGCAATGGGCGTTTATGTTTTCGACACGTGTTGTATGCGGTAGACCAATCACAACAGACTGAGCTGTCTGGCCAATCAGAGCAGAGTAGCTCGCAAAAAGGAGGGATTTATAGAGATTGATTCAACCAGAATCGTCGTTTGAGAATCATTGAAAAATGTGGTGATGTGCAATGTATATCCACCTTATTCTGCGCCCGTTCTATTTCCCATGATTCATTGTGGTTTCAACTGACTAAACGGTTTTCCACTTCCTGTTGAAGTATTGTTTTCATAGAATGCTAGCACTAGTCCAGACTACTCATATACAATGATATATTATATAGATCGGTGGTCCTGACATTAGAAAAATATCAGTTTACACATGCGTTTTATATTCATGGACATGGCCGTTATTAAAGCAACTTTAAAACTTTCACTGAGATTTTAAAGAGAAACCACAAAAAAACCTTTCTTTAAAGTGAATTTCGTTTTAATTAATTGAATCTTAATTTAAATCAATGTTTCATCAACCAATTGATTGGTTTTAATAAATAAGAGGTATATAAACAATAGATGATCATGACGGAGGCGACAGTGGGCAAACTGGACTTTGGTCTGAAACTCGTATAACGTTATGCCTAACCTCACAGCCCTGAGAAATATTATAGACTATGCATCGTTGTCATGGCGGCGGCCATTGTTTAGAGCAGAAGAAGGTGGATAATGAGAAAATGAAACAGTTCTTTGGCCTTTGATGCATGTAAAGCTGTGGTAGGAGACTCCAAAAACAACATAAGGTGACTTTAAAATGGCATAATAGGGACACTTTATAGTCTCTTCAATACTTTTAGGATTCTTTGTCTTACAAGCTTGAAATTGGGTTAAAACAACTTCAGACTTTGCTTTGCTTTTGTCATCAGCCACTGTTTTCCGAACTTTGTGTCCTCTGTATGCTAGAAGAAAGAAGATTTTAGAGCTGGTTCAACAGATTATTGGACTTTTCGTATTTTAACATCCGGTCAACAACTTGAGCTCACCTGATTGTAACACCACGGCACTTTGTTCTCTCTTTTCCAGCATCAAACGATATCGTCTGAATGCCAGCCAGCCCCGTACACATGCCTGGATTAGAACAATTCGGTCCGTGCTTTGCCTCACCATCAGATTCAGCTGCTCCGCGTGATAGTACTTAAGAAAGACCTGAACAAATAATGATCATACTTGTGAGCTTTGTTGAACATCAACTGCAGTAGTTGTCAATTCCTTTCTTAAACAAACCTTTGTTTTGCCCAGAACCCAGTTCTCTAGTTTGGCTTTTTCCAAAATAAACGCACATGTCTCTGGATTCATTGCTGGCTCTTCATTGGCTCTAAATGCTAATATAGAGTACCTAAAAAAAAATAAAAATAAAAAAAAAACAACGTTTAGTAACGGTTGAACGTAACAACAGAAATTCTACAAGCAGGAGACAATCTCTTTTTCACCGGCAATGTGCTAGTGCTGGTACAGGAACTGGTGGTCCACTGTTTCCTTGTCTATTCGCCATACATTTTAAAAACTTTTGAATCAAAGCCAGTTTGTGATGGCATAATGGATTCTTAATTAAATTAGTTTGGATGTTAAAATAAGTTTTCAAAATCAAGATTAAAGATCCTCATGGGCTATAATGGGTTTCATAATGAGTTTTTCATAATAAGTACATTTAAAAAAAAAAAAACGTAAGCAATGGAAAGGTTCTGCAGATGTTAAAGGGTCTTCATGGAACCAATTAATGCCAATTAAGTAGTTCACTTTAAAAAAAAAATTGCTGATATTTTTGCTGATAAAATTATTGCTGATAATTTACTCAACCCCCATGTCATCCAAGATGTCCATGTCTTTCTTTCTTCATTCGAAAAGTAATTAAGGATTTTCTCCATATAATGGACTTCAATGGGAACCAAACGGTTCAAGGTCCAAATAAGAGTTTCAGTGCAGCTTCAAAGGGCTTTAAACAACACCAGTCGATGAATAAGGGTCTTATCTAGCGAAACGATCGGTCATTTAAAAAATAAATAAAAAAGTTTAAGTTTTATAAGCACAAATGCTCGCCTTGCTCTGTTCTGTGATGAGCATTCGTGACTCTCCTGTTCAAAATCGTTCATCTAAATGAACAAATCTTTTTCCGAGTCATAACTCAAAGGGTCCTAGACAAGACACTTAGACCCCATTTACACCTGGTATTAACATGCGATCTGTATCCAGATAACTTATCCGGATAATAAGTACCGATTCCATTTACACCTGGGCACATAAATGTGTTTTTGCAAAACGGATATAAATTGCAGATTTAATGAACTGCACGCCACCAAAAGCAACAGATATGAGCTGCATTTTATTGATCATCAGCTAATTTCCAAATCAAAGACATCAATAAGAGAGAGTGGCAACAGCCCTGGCAAGAAAATTCGTTTCTTTACTTGAAGATGATTGTGTGTTAAGCGTCTGTGACTTACTTTCACTTTTATTTGCGATGTTTGCACGTTGGCTTGATGAATAGCTGGACGCTCAGCTGCTCATCTGCGGTGATGCGTGTTGCAGTAGCGCCGTCATATCTGACATGACATATAGCCTATAGATATAACACGCTCTCACTCGTTTATTATTTAGCATTTTTGGGAGGAGTAAAATATGTGGTTTCAACAACCAGATTGCGTTTACACCTAGTAAAGATCCGAACACAATGCGGGCCAGACTACCTCCAGATGTGGTCAGGCAGATCCGATCACAACGCATTTACACCTTGCATTAACATGCGTTTTTTATTATCCGGATAACTTATCTGGATACAGATCGCATTTTAATACCAGGTGTAAATGGGGTCTTATTCATCGTCTGGTGTCGTTTAAAGCCCTTTGAAGCTGCGCTGAAACTCTCATTTGGACCTTGAACCTTTTGGTTCCCAATGAAGTCCATTATATGGAGAAAACCCTGGAACGTTTTCATCAAAAACCTTAATTTCTTTTTGACTGAAAAAAGAAAGTCGTGGACTTTCATGGGGGTGAGTAAATTATCAGCAAAAGTTTTTTTCTTTTTTTTTTTTTAAGTGAACGAACTACTCCTTTAAGAACCTTTATTTATAAGAGTGTAGTCACATTACGTCATTTTTTTCAGTCCTCAAGTCAGTGGAAACATAGTGGAAAGTAACTGGTTAAGAGGTCCCTCCAGGGTATTGGCTCCAGCACCAACACAGACACCAATTACTGTAGGTGGAAAAGTGGTTTATGCAAAATTGATATGATTGTATCATCTGTTCAACCTCTCGATGAAGTTGTTGAAGGGAATGCGGTGAGAGTAACCCTGTCTGCGGATCTTGGCCGTCTCTAGAATTCCAGTGTAGCGTAGTTGGATCAGAACCTTCTCCCTGTCGAACTTGTGGGCTTGACGATCATTATTGGGTTTTATGCAACGGACAAAGTGAGGCTGGCCTGCCACCATCTTTGATAACAAGTCCATTAGAGAATACTGCAAAAGTGTGGTGAAAAAAAAAGCAAGATTGTGAACACGAGTGGGACCATTTTATTGGTTCTTATCATTTTTTCAAGTCTTACTCTGAAGTAAGAGGCAACAGTTTGAGTCTTCATGTTGGTGGTCTCTCTGGGGTGATGTGTGCTTTCCCCTGTGCTCTCCGCCTATACAAAAAACACAAAATATTCAGCTAGCTGAACATGAAAATCTACAAATGGGACAATGGGTCTCTTTATAAACATAAAAGGGGGTCTTTTCAAAATATAAATCTGTGTTTATAATACATTTATGCCTCTTGGAGACAAGTCATACAACAAATCACCATTTGCACAGTGGCAACGGGCAAGGCAAGGATTGATTTGTCATGGTTGGGAGTTAATTTCCGAGAGGAAGACTGAAAAAGAAATGGATAAAGATTGTGATAAGACAGTCTGATTTGAATCCAAGAAAATATATAAAACTGTTTGTTAAAAAAAAGAACAATAATATACATGAAATCAACTACATGATTCATTTGCAAAGCAATCTAACAAGCATTAATTTAGGCGGAACTTATGCCAATCATCAATAAGACCGAATTTCCATATGACGGCCATGAATTTTTCACCAGGCCATATTATCAAGGTGCTTTCGATATTGAACACAAAGCAAAATCACACACTAACAAAAGGGTGCTTTTATTTTACGTGGGCTAAAATGGATGGAATCTTTCATGTGAAATTTTCTAAAGACAGCATGCTGAAATATGCAAATGAATGGTAATGTATGCAGGTCTTCATCAAAGACATCATTTCAATATGTTTAAAACCTCATTCATTTCAGAGTACAACCTGAATGATGGCTCTAAGTAGCTCAAATGTTCTCTTAATAATTCTCTTAGGAATAATGAACGTAATGCTAAAAAACACAACTTGGAACATCTACTAAAAAGTAGATGTTTTTAACAAACACACAACTGCACAGAAACAATTCACAATTCTCCTTATTCCACAGGGACACTCAATTCTAATGAGAATTATATGAACTAATCAAGCTGCAAATCAGTCAAATCTACAAATGCATTAGCTATTAGGGAGCTGGTAGGGTAACGTGACATGAGAAGATACTTTTTCATTCTCACACACATGGGTCATTTCCAAGAAATGGTGTCTCCATAATTACTGTCGCAATTAATAGACCTTTAGTGCATTATTTGATGGAGCTCACTGTTTGTATACATGGTAACAATTTACTTGAAGGGATGTGCATAAGACTAACATGACACCTTCATAATCATGACATAACACATGTCATGAATATGAAGGAAGTTTTATGCATGTTTATGGCAACTGTCATTAAGTGTCATTCGCTCATATGACATTGTTTGAGATGTCTTGTTAATGACAACTTGACATAAACCAATACATCATCAGTGTCTTACTAAGTACTAAGACAACACAATCTGTCATAAACATGACATAGCAGATTAATTATCAAACTGAAGAAAGCACCTAGCTTTATTGGTTAACATTACATTAAACAGTCAGGTGGTTGGTTTTGACATTGGCTGTCATGAAGCCACAACATTTTAATGGCAAATTCAATGTGTACCACTGTAGTTGAGGTCACGAAAAATATTCATGACACAGTTATAATGGCCTCATGACAGCCAATGTCAAAGCCAACCACATGACAGTTTGACTTAATTTAATGTCAAGTTGTCATGACAAAGACACTGACAGGTTATGATGCTATGGTTTATGCCAAGATGTTATAACAAAGATATCTTAAACAATGTCATATTTGCATTCAAAATGTCATTATTGAGCGACTTACACTTAATGACAGTTGTCTTAAACCCTATTTCATATTCATGACATGTCATGTGATGGTAATGAAGGTGTCATGCCAGTCTTATGCACACCCCTTCAAGTAAAGTGTTACCGTATACAGAACTTTTACAATTAACTGAATTTTACTTGTTAAATTTTCGATTCTCTTAAAAGTCAATGTGGATGACCCTATTTACCACCATGGGTATTTTGACATTTCCCCTTTTCATTTCTTTCTAAAAATCATGTTTTATTGGACCCAGATGCAAAACCCTCCAAATGCCATTTGAAATTTTCTTCTTTAATGATGATTTTTTATCAAACTTGTATATTTAAGTTAGTAATTTCAGTTAAATAACAATTAATAGGTAATTATCATTGCCACACTGAACTTAAGTATACAAGCTTGATAAAAATGATCATTCTAGAAGAAAATTTCAAATGGCACTTAGAGGCTTTTGCATCTGAACTCTTCATATATATATATATATATATATATATATATATATATATATATATATATATATATATATATATATATATATATATATTCTTGGTACAAATAATGAGAATAATCACTGTAAATCATGTGATGTGGTGCAAATGTATGATATTTGCTAGTTAAGGCTATCATTTTTGTATATTTTAGCAATGCATTTTATTAAACCCTTGAATATTTGAAATGTTACTGCGCTAGAATAAAACATTTTTCAAAAGATAAATGCTTTTTAAAATTAAACAATAAAAAAAACACCATTTCCTGAGAAAGACACACATGTACACAAACAGACACCCCAAAACAGTAAGCACGTGTCGGCTGGCAAAAGGAGCAAGTCCTTTAAGAACACTTCTCTACTGTACAGCACACACAATACAGGATCATTACCTCACCGACTGATACAGTACTGAACAACATAAGACCCTCCAACTAGACAGAGGACATTATAGAAAGGAGGAGTGGACATTTCATCAATGGAAAAGTAGAAGAGATGGAGAGACAAAATAGAGTGGGAAAGAAAATTAGTAAAGTGAAAGCACTGGAGGGCTCCTTTCAGATAAAAACAGCACAACCATGATCATATTACATATGAATGTCCAAATGTACATATCAATATCAGGTTTCAGCAACTTCTTGTCGCTCATTTCACTTCCATACATTTACATTTATTCATTTAGTTGACGCTTTTATCCAAAGCGTCTAAATAGGCTCTATGCACAACTTACTTTCGCATTCTGTAAAACAGGTCTCATCGCTTCCAGTTCAGGTCTTTTGTATGTACTTCATGATTTTTCTTTTGCGGTTTTACTCAAGATAACTTAAAGGACAACTCCGGCGCAAAATGAACCTTTGGTCTAATTACACATTGTTACCCAGTCAACCGTTATCTGAGATTTGTTTTCATGATTGCCGAATGTAAATAGTTTTATCTCTAAAAACAGTTTAGCCTATAATGCTAGTATAATGCTAGTATATAGGGCATAGAGTAATGACAAATAAAAATCGCTTGTTATTACCACTAACAAGGCTCAAAATAGCCCCACACTAACACGACAGCATAATAAGGGTCCCTACATTCAAACCGAAGCATTGAGAACTTTGTCAGTGTCCATACAGTTTAATAAGAAGATATTTTATACACACAGTCAACTTCGCGAATACAGGAAGAAGCCATCTTTGAAAAATAGTCTCTACCAGTCGATCTACGAACGCTGATCCATGTGCGCTGAACTGTGCAGAATATCATATGGTCCGTTGTTTTTGGAAGAAACACAAACACAAACCGTTTTCTTCTCTTCAATATGTACACGTAGCCTACTGTTCGCGCTCACCTTATCACCTTATTCACATCTCACCGGTGCACATGGATCGGTGTTCGTAGATCGACTGGTAGAGACTATTTTTTCAAAGATGGCTTCTTCCTGTATTCGCGAAGTTGATGGTGTGTATAAAATATCTTCTTATTAAACTCTATGGACACTGACAAAGTTCTCAATGCTTCGATCGGTTTGAATGTAGAGACCCTTATTATGCTGTCGTGCTAGTGTGGGGCTATTTTGAGCCTTGTTAGTGGTAATAACAAGCGATTTTTATTTGTCATTACTCCATGCCCTATATACTAGCGTTATACTAGCGTTATAGGCTAAACTGTTTTTAGAGATAAAACTATTTACATTCGGCAATCATGAAAACAAATCTCAGATAACGGTTGACTAGGTAACAATGTGTAATTAGACCAAAGGTTCATTTTGCGCCAGAGTTGTCCTTTAAAAGGAGCGAGTAAAGATTAGCATAACCAATGTCCCTCACATGTGCAGATTGATATTTAAACGTTTTCTATTTTTATTGATATTTAAATTGAATAAAACGCCAATAACAAAATGAACTAGGTAGGTTAGCTGATTACCTTAAAAATCCATAGATATCGTAGTCAGTTCTTACGGCCGTTAACACTTTCTCTGACAAGCGGATGCGATGAGACCTGTTTTCCGGTTTGGTCACGTGACGCTCGGCGTAAAGCCTATTGCTATATATGTCAGAGGTCGCACGCCTCTGGAGCAACTAGGGGTTAAGTGTCTTGCTCAGGGACACATTGGTGTCTCACAGTGGATTCGAACCCGGGTCTCTCACACCAAAGGCATGTGTCTTATCCACCACCCCTGTATAAAACCACCCCCATAAAACGAGCCAATCAAAACAGAATTTATTTACATATGGAAATCTTAAAGGCACAGTGGCAATAGAGCTGGTAAGTCCCGCCCATCCGTAAAACTCCAAGTGGACCTCTAGGTTGAAAAAGCGTCAATGCAAGTGAATGAGAGAAAATCATTTTTTTCTGATCCCGTTTGAATTGTGTCATGAATGTGAACATATGTTGCCTGTGAATTTTTTATATAATTTCTCATGTAACGAGTTTGACAGTATATTGTATGATTCCTTGGCTAGCAGTTGTGGAATAGACATAAAGAGAAATACGACACGGTGCATATATGACGTCACCGCATAACACACATTTTCCCTCCACAAATCACAGTGCGATAATCTAAGGAATTAGATCGAGATGCCTGTGTGTTTTGTACCCAAATGCCACCATTCAAACAAAACAGGCTGTTCTTTCTTCAGATTCTCGTCTGATGTGAAAACTAGGAATCGCGGGACCCGCGTGCTAGTGGTGGTGACGTTTATCAAACACGTCGAAAGCAGCAAAGAGTTGTAGTCCACAAAGTGCTCTCACACAAAGTCGGACCGTATGAAAATTCTACCCGCTAAATTGTAGCATTCTTTACATGAAAAATTATATAAAAAATTCACAAAAAACATACGTTCACATTCATTGCAAAATTCAAATGGGATTATATAATTATTTTCTCTCATTCACGATTTTTCAACCTAGAGGTCCAGCGAGGTTAGCGGAAGGGGCGGGACTTACCAGCTCTATAACAGACCAGAGAGGAAAAGAGAGCAAAACAAATGTACCTTAGCAAAGTTAATGGTGCGCTGTGATTGCTGCGTTCCCATACGAGCAGAGCCCGTCGCCTTGCCTTTAGTGTGAGCCAGGTTACCTGCACAAAGAGAAAGGTCAGGGGAAATATCTACTCTCACTGCGATAACCACACACATTACAAATCTGCTGTTGATCCTTTATTAGATAAGTCACACGTTGTTCAAAGATAATCCACCATTTATTTCAAGGTTAACCATTTCAAGGGTACAGAGATATATGGTCTTTAGAGGTCAGTACTGTGACAGATAAATAAGCTTCACAATGGTCAAGTAGCTAACAAAAGACTTATGAATGAAGTCTAGTTTCAAAATCCCAGCAGACTTCCTGGAAACAATCCCCAGTGAATCTCATTGGATGTAATCGACTGTGTCAGTCAGACGACCTTCATTCATCACGCTAGACCACATGGGAGTGAGCACATTTTCTTTTCTAGAGAGAGAGAGAGAGAGCTACAATGGCCTGCATTTGTTCAGACCAATAGATCAACATCTCTGCTTAGTGTTTCAGGCAGGATGGTGTTTGCACTGTCATTTCCAGTCTGTGTGATTGTGGTGTGACCTATAATGCAGTATATCTAATAGAATGTGACTATACTGTACTTACAATATGGCTGCTCACGCAAGCTAGTATTGCTTTCTCTTGTGGATCACTTAAAGGAGCATCGCATCAGTTAGAAGAATATTTCAGGTTCAAAGGGATAGTTCACTTTGAAATTAATTTTTGATATGTTTTAGCTTACCTCAAGGGCATCCAAGATGTAGGTGTCTTTGTTTCCACAATATTTTCAATTTTGATATTTTTAGGTCAAAGCGTTCTTGTCTGTCAGTCATATACCGTAATGGAGGTCTATGGGGTCTTCCTCAAAGATCACGCACAGAGAAGTCCAAATTAAACATGATTTAACACATTGATGGCCTAAGACACGAAACGAGCGGTTTGTGTGAGAAAACGAACAGTATTTATATTGTTTTTACCTCTGAGGGAGTGGGCGCTCCGGAAAGCCCAGGAAGTGATCTCTCGCGCATGTACGTCACTCATTGTTTACACAGAGATTTTGGGAAGTTTTCTTCACAGTGAAAGGTAAAACTTCCGAAATCTCTGTGTGAGATCACTTCCGGGGCTTTCCGGCAATCGCCGGCGCGCTTACGCAGATAGAAGCGCCCTCGACCTTAGATCCCTTGGACTTGACTGTGATTACAAGAGGTAAAAACGATATAAATACTGTTCGTTTTCTCACACAAACCACAAATCGTTTTGTGTCTTAGGCCATCAATGTGTACTTACATTTACGAGTCAAATCATGTTTAATTTGGACTTCTCTGTGCATGCTCTTTGAGGAAGACCCCATAGACCTCCATTATATGACTGACAGACAAGAACAGTTTGACCTAAATATATCAAAATTGAAAATACTGTGGAAATATAGACACCTACATCCTGGATGCCCTTGAGGTAAGCTAAAACATATCAAAAATTCATTTC
The DNA here is from genome assembly GCF_988280905.1 of Pimephales promelas. NCBI lineage: Eukaryota > Metazoa > Chordata > Actinopteri > Cypriniformes > Leuciscidae > Pimephales > Pimephales promelas. Next base: position 7,046,324 of record NC_142790.1, read on the forward strand.
AAAGTGAACTATCCCTATAATGGCCTGGTTTCACAGAGAGTGCTTAGATTAAGCCAAGATTTGGCCTTAGTTAAATTAGGATATTTAAGTAGCTTTTATAAACTTACATTAGAAAAATCTTGAAACAAAAAATGGCATTGTTTAAGACTTTATTTATAAATCTGGGACTAGGTTTAAGCCTTATCTGTGCTAAAGATCTATTAACAGAATCTGTGTCATGTTGTTAGCAACCATGTCACTCGTCCGTCAGTCTAAAAGGAAAAATGTGCTTATTATGAAAGACTTTGGGGCATGTTGACTGGAGGGTTTCCATTTTAAATATTAACATTAAAGTATTAACTTAAATTCTTTCCTATAAAAAGTGTTGTTCAAGCCGTAAAATTTCACTACTTTTATTTGTGGATGAACTCAAGATTTTGTGGCATTTCCTCCATGCAAATGGTTCTTGAAAGTTTATTGGAAATTCTGTTTTATTTCTCCTGGATTCTGTGTTTTATGATTTAATATAAATTTATAAACAAAACTGGAGTCTACTGATATTAATTATTTAAACTATTTAAGATTTTAAAAATGTTATCAAATGAAAATATAACCAAAAAAATGGCAACAAAACATTGGATTGGACATTTGTCAAATAAGGTGCTACATAAAAACTGTAAACCGTATGAATAGATAATGGGCTAAAATATATTGATTGTGAATTTGTGACATTCCTTAAACTAATGATTATAATCTGTTTATAATATAATTCATATAATATAATAAATACTACTACTTTTACAAAATAAAAAATAATAATAATAGTAAAATACATTTTAGTTAATGATTCAATCAATATAAATACCTTCAAGTTAAAGTTTTATTTTTATTTTTTAATTTATTTAGAGAAAACCGGGACCGCTTACAATAAACAATAACCTCAAAGGGAGAGATGCATAGTACCAGGTTTTAGCTCAAAAACCACCCGCAGTCCCTGGGCAGGCTGATTACATGACACATCATACAGTACATGTATATACATGAATAATGAAATTTACATTGACCAAATAAATAATTTAAAAAAATCAAATCTTCAAATGCACAAACATTGATCACATGTTTGAGTACAAATTGGATTTGACAAAAGCCATTTCTGCAGACGAGAAAACGTATAAAAGTTTGTGACTTTTATCAGCTCTACAGGCAACATGTTCCACTGACGAGCAGCTACACAAGAAAAAGCATTATTTCCAAATGTTGTCCTGCGTTTAGCTCGAGCTGTTGTTTCAGAGCCCAAAGATATAAACTCTTTTAGTGGAGGAGCAGCATTGTCATAAAGGATCCGATACATCAGACACAGATTTGTGTGGATCATCAGATTTTCAAAACTGAGCAATGTATATTTTACGAGGACATAACAATGATGACAATGTCTGGCTTTCTTATTGTGAAACTTTAAATAATTTTTATATAATGACTCAAGTGGCCTAAGGGCAGATTTACAAGCCTGTGACTAACTTGTCAAACAGTAAAAAAAAATAAAAATAAATGTGGAACAAACATTGCATTTAGATGTAAGATAATTTTGATGTAAATGTAAGATAATTTCGAATGTGTCTGAACTGTACCATATTAAATTTAATTTTATTTGAACTTTTTTTTTTTTTTTTTAAGTTTTTAAAGCCTAAATTTGGTTCCAATTTAACACCTAAATATTTTACCTGATCTGGATTTGAGATAATTTGTCCATCAATTAAGATATTTGGACAATTTTGTATTGAAATTTATAGAAATTTATAGAAAATTTATTCAAACTTTGTTTGGTTGTAGTGAAGTTGAAGATGATGTTCATGTGGAGTAACTCATATGAATTTGAGACAGTAGATGCCAAAAACCCCATAAAATTGAGAAAGTGTAGTAGACAACACTGCGCTGCTCATTTACACAGAGACACATGGAACGTGTGAGCTACATATGTAAATTGCTTTAAGTGTTTATTATCATTATCCTGGATTTGTATTTTCTGATAAATATCAATATCGTCCAATAATGTGAGATGTGATTCTTGCTTTGTGATGTTTCTTGCTTTGACAATAAAAAGCAATCACACTGCAGGACTCAAAAGTCATGGGAACTGGTGGATGTACTCAAAGCAACAAAATGTCCCCATTTCCTTTGTTCTCTGGCAGCACAATGGAAAACCGAGTCCTTGAACCAGGCAATTACGCAATGATAGGACTGACTGACACATTAATAGAGGTCACTGTTTAGAAAATCTATCTCACACGGACAGGGCGAATTAAAAATATACACACACACACAACCGCACACACTATGTTTTCATGTTGTATGGGGACTTTCCACTGACAATGATTTTATACTGTCCAAACAGTATATATATATATATATATATATATATATATCCCTTTAAACTAACCCTACCACTAAACCTACCCATCACAGAAAACTTTCTGTATTTTTACATTTTCAAAAAACATCACTTACTATGATTTATAAGCTGTTTTTCTCATGGGGACAAAAAAAAATGTCCCTTCAAGGACAAGGATTTCGTATATTGGTACAAACACACACACACACACACACACACCTATTTGGTTTTAAAAGTGTAAATCTGGATGAATGTGTGTGGATTTGTGGGCTCCCAAGCAACATAAGAGTATAATATCTGTATTCAAAAGGACAGAAACTGAAGCATGATGAACCGAAGGCTTTAAATGTTTCTACAGAGTAAAAAGTCAAAGCAAACCTGTTTTAGTGAGCGGGTGAGTAACCAGTTTACGGATCAGTTCATTTTCTGACGACCTCAGCAGAAGAACAATATCAGCAGGCAGAGCATCTCTGTTCTTACTCAGGAAGCCGCTGGCATTATAGATCACCTAATCACATGAGAAACAGGCTATTATCTTCACTTAAAGAGATGACAATGAGAATTCTCTCATCATTCACACACCCACACATACATAAAATAATATATTTTAAGAAACGTACAATAGAAGTCAAAGGTTTTGTTTCCAAAATTCTTTCAAATGTTTCTTCGTTTATGTTGCACAGAAGAAAACAAGTCATACAGGTTTGCAATGACATGAGTAAATGATGACAGAATTTTCATTTTTGGGTCAACTATGCCTAAAATTATCCCTAATATCTGTGTTTAGCGTAAATATCGATAAAATATTCCTACCTTGCCAGCGTAGTGGTGGATTCCAAAGCCCAGATCAACTCTCTTTGGTCTCCAGAAGTTTTTCGATTTTAAGTTGTCCTCAAATTTCTCTGATTAAACAAAAGATGTGTTCATTACAATTAATTCATTCACTCATCCATCCATTCATTTGTTCAATAGCTCATTCATTTATTTATTCATTTAACTGTTCATTGATCCCCTCACTGACATCAGTTCATTCATTCACTCACTCATTGATACATTTGCTCATTCACTGATCAACTCATTCATTAATTCATTGACCCATTCATGATATCATGATACACGTGACTTAATACATCCATCAAAAGCTAGCTCATGGAAAACCAGCTAGGTGTCTAGTCTTCTTTGGATATTAAATTATTAATCTGTCAGTTAAAGACTCCATTGAGAGAGTCCTCAGGAGAAAGCAGATGAGAACTTAGCATGCAAGTAAATGTTTGATGACTGTCTCTCCCTTGTTCTTGTGGGTCTGACCATGTCTAAGCATGTGTGTGAGTGTGTGTGTGTGTGTGTGTGTGTGTGTGTGTGTGTGTGTGTGGGTGTGAGAGAGTGAGCAAGTGTTCACCTGGGTTATAACCCACCAGGTAAACACAGCTAAAGATTAAGGGCCCTATCATACACTCGATGCAATGTTTTTTTGTTATTTTCAGCCCGACGCAATTATCATTTTCACATCCTTCGCCAGATTGTTTAAATAGCAAATGCATTTGCGCCCATTAATGCGCTGGTCTGAAAACGTGGTTTGTTCAGGCGCATTGTTGGTGTGTTGCTATTTTGAGGCAACTGAAATAGACTGCCTATTTTTAAACTAATAAATAAACTTTTTTTTTGTTATTTAAATACCGCGTTAGTAATATGAGCCTATATGCGGATGCACAACGCGCGTACACTCTGCTTATTACACACATGGCAAATATTAAAAATAAAAGGATTACAATGTAAAAGATTAATATTGTACATAAAGATATGGTGGAATACGGCTTGTCCTGTAGATGTGCACTTTGACCTCGAGCACGAGCTGATCCATTTGCTCTCCGAAGAAACGTTCAGTCTAGCCGCTTGCAAATTGTGTCATAGCGAATCCGCCATGACGCAAGCACAACTGGCTTTTAAAGGGAATGGGAGATGAGACTCTGATTGTTTTTTGCACGTTACACCCAAAACACACCTATTACTCATTAAGAGAATAGGGGCAACTCTTTTAGACCATCCCCCGAGCGCGCCGACCATTTTTTCCCTTCATTAAACTAGCAAAAGTGGATTCGGACATGCTCTAAGTGCACTTGTGCAGTGCGCTTTAGAACATGCGCTTATGCCGAGTTCAGACTGCACGATTTTAGCCCCCGACAGGTTTTGAGAAATCGGCGTCAAATGCCCGAAATCACAGGCAAATCGGTGCTCATTCCTATGAATGACAATCACCCAATGTGAATGAGCAAAGACACGATCTAAGAGGAACGCCGACGAGTCGCCGACACCCGTGAGATATTTGTTAAGCTAAATATCTGGGGCCTTATGTATCAACACTGCGTACATACAAAAACACGGCGTACGCCAGTTTACGCGTTCACAGTGAAATTAATGTAAAAATGTGCGTACTTCCAAGTAAACTTCATGTCTGGCGTACGTACATTTGCCTTGATTTTTGTCCGTTGGCGACTCATAGAGGCAATAAAGTGAAGTGGCAAACATTACACTACGAATTGTTGTATCGCACCACCAACTGTCAGATATTGCTTAATAATATGTCAAATAATGTATCAATTACAAATTAACGTCACACGAGTCTTATTAAAATATTCTATTATGCAATTAAAGGTGCATTGCGCAACATTTCATGTTAAAAATAGCCGTTTTCTAACCCATACATGCTTAAACAATCGCCTGATTAATCACTGCGATCGCCTCTATAATCCTGTACAGTGAAATATATAAGAGGGATTCGGGCTCGAATCTGAGACTGGGCGTGACGTCATGCGCGTTCATGCTCGCCTGGCTATGTCTGGCAGGTTTGTGTAGCTATTCGCCGCCGTTCTCCGTATCAGAGAAGACAACTCGAGCGACACAACTCTAGTCAGCTTTCCACAAAAGCAGAAGATGGATTCAAAGGGGCTGTTTACACCTGGTCACTTCATGTTTTTTCTGTGGTCGGATGGCTTATTCGATCGTGAAAAGACCAGGGTGTAAATGCCCTCCGAAACGCAGACGGATTCGAGACGGATTTGAATCCGATCGCTCAAATCACTTTAGGACGTGGTCTGGGCCGCATTCCAGACGAAACTGGACAAGTGTAAATGCATCTGGTTGTTGAAACCAGGCTATATGTCATTGTTATTTTAGTCATATATGACGACGCGCATCACCTCAGATGAGCAGCTGAGCTGAGCAAGCCAGCGTGCCACAATCTATCGCAAATCAAAGTGAAAGTAAGTCGCAGACGCTTAACACTACCATCTTCATTAAAAGTAAGAAATGAAATGATCTTACCAGGCCTGTTGCCGATCTCTCTTATTGCTGTCTTTGCTGATTTTGAAGCCGATGATTAATAAAATGCAGCTCATATTTGTTGCTTTCGGTGACGTGCACTTCATTAAAGGGTTAGTTCACCCAAAAATGAAAATTCTGTCAGTATTTACTCACCCTCATGTTGTTCCAACCCTGTAAGACCTGTAAAAGTCGTTATTTTTGTTGTTTTTTTGCGCACAAAAGTGTTCTCGTCGTTTGATAAACTTAAGATTGAGCCCCTGTAGTCACTTGGACTATTTTAACGATGTCTTTAATGACTTTTCGGGGACAGCAAGAGCCAGTCCTTCAAGAAGCCTACGGACTGTATGCAGGAGCGATCTTAATATCTTAAATATCTTAATTTGTGTTCCAAAGATGAACGAAGGTCTTACGGGGTTGGAACAACATGAGGGTGAGTAAATACTGACAGAATTTTCATTTTTGGGTGAACTAACCCTTTAAATCTGTATATGGCGCCAAAAGAGACCGGCTTGTAGTTCATTCCAAACCCCAACGCAAACTCTACGTGAGACAAAGAAAATAAAACTTCTGTCTGTCCAGTGCCAGGCGTCAGAATAAGACGAGAGTCAACATCGGGAAGGCTTTCAACAAACGGAGAGATCTCCAGTCTGCTCTAGGGCTCAAACGGGTCCTATACAAAGTGATAACTGAACGTGTTTCCATAATAATTCAATCATAAGTGGATACAGTAAGCACATGGAGATAGATGGAAACAAAAACCGAAGTTTTCTACTACCCCCATTTCCCCCTCTCACACACATAAGTGTGTAATTTACTTGAATGCCTTTCCTTTCATATATTTTAAATGACTTGCAGATTTATTACTGTATTACCTTATTATGACTGGAACAAAAGAAGTGTGCGGCTGATGCTCCTTTGGTTATGAACAGCTCGTGCAATCGTGTGTGTGTGTATGTGTGTGTGTTCCTCCAAGAACGCGCACAGCTCTGGTTGCAGTTTCGCTTGTCGCCAGAGGGGGCGTAGTTCTGCAAAAACTCAGATACTTGCGTTTAGCTCCTTTAAGTAAGAACATAAAGCATGTGCAAACCCGTCTAGCAATGGCAGCGTTGGCTTAACTAAAAAAATGGGCTAATTACCATATTTAAATTAATTTAATTGAGGGAGGAGACTGGGTGGGGCGTTGTGCTCGTGCATGTGCTCTCAATTTTACGTTAATTGGGATGTACAAAGAGGATATGCCTGGGATCCTTCGTATGTAGACATTCATACATCTGTTTTTTTTTTGTTTGTTTGTTTTTTTATGGTACGCACATTTACTGCTTTGTTCGTACACAATGTTTTAGTATGAATTCAACGCAAGTCTTTGTACATAAGGCCCCTGGATCTGTCGGCGATTCAAAATCCTGTTGTGCGAAAAGTGTTCTGACTGAAAAATACATCGGCGATTACCGACAGCCAATGAGAGAACAAGATACGGAGCAGCGGGGAGCTCAGGGAGGAGTTATAGATCACATTTCAACAAGCAACTCCAGTCTTGCATGTGTGATGTCGCGTTATTTCCTTGTCACATCTTAGCGTGTGTTTGTTGTGAAACGTACATAGTTTGCGTGCAGTGTGCTAGACAGAGTTGTCGGCGATTCTTCCTATTGTAAATTCATGCAGTGTAAAACCTTCTGCGCCGATCCATTGTGCAGCGTGAACACAGCAGCGACTGAATGCTAGCCAAGATAGTCATGCAGTGACCCGACTACTTTGAAAATCGTGCAGTCTGAACTCGGCATTAGAGTGTTAAGATAGGGCCCATAAGCTCTATGATGTTTTAGGGAGTGGAACTTGCCGACGAGGGTCTGGTCGGTTGCCTGAGGAAAGCGACTCTCCTCGTCCAGCAGCGATAACATTCCCATGGGCTTCTGAAGGAACAGGTCCAGCAGCGGCCGGTTGTCTTCATATTCGATCACTCGAGCATCCACATCTTCGTTCAGATACTCATCCTGCAGAGAAACCACATGTTTTGATGAACTTTGTGAGGTTACTTGAATCAGATCTCTGAACCATATGAACAGTTTTGTTTGAGAAATTTAGAAGGCGATACTAGAAGCTATTTTGTTGAAGTTTCTATCCATCAAAGAATCCTGGAAAAATGGTTATTTATCACGGTTTCCAAAAAAAAAATTAAGCAGCACAACTGTTTTCAACATTGATAATAATAATACTTTTCTTGAGCAGCTAATCAGCATAAACGAGAATGATTTCTGAAGGATCATGTGACACTGAAGACTGGAATAATGATGCTGAAAATTCAGTTTCGCCATCACAGAAAAAAAAATGCATTTACATAATGAAATAGAAAACAGTTATAATATCAAACTGTAAAAATATTTCACAATTTGACAGTTTTTGACAATTTTTGATCAAAACAATTTTATTCTTCTTTCAAAAACATTAAAAAACCTTACCAACCCAAACTTCTGAATTATAGTGTAGCTGTAAAACTATCATTATTTATGTCTTTTGGATAGAAAAACCTCAAGGTCACACAATTTTACGAAAATTTCTTAATTCGGTCCAGATAGAACTGTGTATTCTTTAATTCCTCACCCCGAAAACAGCATTAAAAACTAATTTAAGTATGATGGGTCACTTTGCATGTAAATTAGATGGTCTCTTTCTGTGTAAGTGTGGGTTTTTGTCCAGAAAAAGATGCGAGTGGACAATACTTCATGCTGATATTCAAAATTCTGTTTGTGCGTGACTAATTCTACACAAAATGTCAAAAGAAAACTCTTTATTATCACACAATGAATTTATATTTTAAGATGTCTTGTTTGATTACACTATGTCTCCGAATGTTATGTTTTCTGTGACCTTTACCCTTGATGCATGCGGTTGTTGTGCACCTGAATTTCTCCTTGGGGAATGAATTTCTGTTCATCTATCCTCAAATATTTGTAAGCTCTCAACAACACGGTTGAACTCTAGATGCCTAGAGCTCCGTAACCTCCTAAAGGCAATTCATACTGCTATACGATCACTGCCTGTGAGCGAAACACTCAACCCGAAAAGCAAATGACCTGTCTGTCTTGTCTCTAGACAGCCAAGTTGATAAATTACAATACACACATGGACCAAAATTGTTTACTGACGAAATGCATCAACAGAAGCTTGTCCAAGAAATCTAATCTCTGGTGTAGATTAGAGCTTCTAGCTGTGGGTAAAGTCATCCAGTGAATGGGGGAACAACCTCATTTTTTGGGACAGTAAGACGGCTGCTGACATACAAGCAAGCCTCAGGGATGCAAAAACAACAGCAATTCAAAGCAACATGGACACCACAAGAATAACTGAAAACATGCTCTAAGTGTTTACTTGAGGCTACATACTCCTGAGCGCTCGGAGTAAAAATACAAATATGGAGAACACACACAGGATAATAGATTTTACAGGGGAAGCTCACAAAGCCTTTTTTGGGTTCACATTTCAATCCAAATTTAATGAAAAACAAATTTAATTGTTTTTGTGGGTTGGACCAATTTTGGACAATTTGCATTTTGGTATTATTGTTTTTATTCTAATAGCAATTAAGCACTCTTAAGCCAAATTATCAGTGTAATCAAAATCTCATTCTCATTAATATGTATTATTATTTAAAATATAAGAATTTATAGACACTAGTCACATTGAGGTTGAAAAAAAAACCTGGATCTGTTAGCAAGCAGTGCCTTTTAACAAAACCAAACTGAAACTTATACTTCAGGTTCTCGGGAAACAAAAACACGGTAAACAGAACAACCATAGTTGCAATGATGATCTGACATCTAAGAGACAAACACAGGGCTGTAAATACACAAGTAAACTATAACCAAGGAAACGAGACACAGGTGCAGGGAATGAATCAAACAATAAATCACCGTAGTAACACAAGCAAACATAGGAAACAGAATGAGAAAACAGCAAAAAACAAATCGAAGTTTCAGATCACCTAACAAGTTGCTCTCTCAGCTTTTAATTAAATCTGATTAAAACAAATGTATATTTTGACCGTGTACATTAAAGATGATCTAAAAGCACATTTCCCCCTAAAATCTTATTAATATAATTTAAATAATCAAATCAATTTTTTTAAACAACTATTTAAAAGTATTTATATTTTTCTATTTTTGTATATTTTTGTTTTACTTTATACTGATTTTAGAAAATAAAAATCGTATAATAGTATGTTTTACTTAATACATAAAATAATACTGTATTACAGTAATAAGAATCTATGAGAATCTATTCTTCAAAATGAAAATACATATTACAGGAAATAGTTGTGGAATGTTTTATTCTGATTTAAACAAATAATAAATAAATAAATAAATAAATAAATGTTTTTGCGGTATATGACCTGGGCATTTCCTATGTTTGTTTTTTTTTTTCTGCGAAATTTACTCATATACAGTAAATACCAATGAATTATGCATAAACCACATACACGTGGACTTCACATTCACACATTTACGTAAAGCAGCATTTGCTGTCTGCTTATAGAAACACCAGCAAAGTCAGCGGCTCCTGACGTAACCCTTGTTTCGGATGATTTATGAAGCTACTAATGTGGGTTAGTCTCAAACGTTTAGAGGCACCAAATCACTTTCCCCCCAAGGCTACAGTCAGTCCAGTCAGTCTGGGGAATTGCCACGCTTGTCTGCGTACAAAGAAAACGGAATATTCTGCTCCCCTTCCCTCCCTCTCACACAGCACTGTGAAACCATAAATTATGAGGAGTTACCACCATTTAGAAGGAAATAAGGTTATGCTGGAATAGACAAATAAAAATGCTCCCAAAAGGCATAGAAAATCTCTCAAACTATTAAGGATTGAATGAGATGACTTTATCAGAGTCGGGATGTACCTGCTCCCAGGCGAAGATGTGCTGGTTGAAGTAGAACTGGATCTGCTCATTGGCGATGTTGATGCAGAGCTGCTCAAAAGAGTTCCTCTTAAAGTTTTCAAAGCCGAAGATGTCCAGGATGCCGATGTTCAGACCCTTGTCTTCCTCCCTGGAGAGAAATCCAAGGACAGAATCAGATTTTTTTTTTACATAGAATTGAAAAAAAAAAAATGCTAATATATAAAGAGTAGTCATTATTTCTTTCCAGACTGTCTATTTACACTAAGTGCAAATACCTTGTTGGCAGAGGCTACACTAACTCCACAAACCAATGTCGGGTTGAGCCACTAAATTATGAAAGAAACCTGATTTCAAAACCTGGGCACAACCTGATTTCACTTAGTGCAAAGAAAATACTGCTATAAATTGCATCTATTGCTATTTGCTCTACCTGCAAATAGCCTCTGCCATTTCTTTCTAGTAATCGGCCAATTAGGAGAAGTTGTATCTGCGCTGGTCTTAGGATGAACAATTTGATGCAAAAATGTTCATATTGAGATATCCATTTTTTAAATGAAAGTTTGAGAGTTTAATAACATCCTCTTTCTCTCACCCTGACTGGTTGTCCGGTTTCAGGAGAGAGTTGATGCGGTTGACAATCCAGCCGAACAGGCGTCCATAGAGAGCTTTGCCCATGGCGTCCCGCACCTCAGTGGCCTTCTCCACTGTGTTTGACCTGACGATGGTTTCGCCCCGTGTGACCACGCAGTGAGAGGTCAATGCTTCCTGTAGCTCATCTGCACGGATACACAGCAGCGACGCAGCTGCACAAACACATACACAAACATAATGACAATCTGCTTCAATTTGTAAATTGGAGCTACATGCCACTTCTACTGCATTGTACTGTATATAATCTCAGTATACTGTACGTGACAAGCCAGTACACCAGTTTAGGGGCATGTTATCATCTCATAAAATTGCAGAAAAATTAAATACCATAAACTAGGGTTACTATATAGTTCATTAAAACTAAAACCATGAAAAGTAACTTATTTTATTTCAGATAGTTGCCAACATGTCTTATTTTCATTTAGTTGTAACTTGATGCATTGATGCATTAAAACAACTAAAACTAAAAAAAAAATTAAAAAAAAATCATACAGACATAAGACATAAAAATGACAAAACAGAACCAGAAATGTACTAAATTTGACTAAATTACTAAAACCTTAAGATTTAAAGAGGAAATGTAAAACAAAAAACATTGGAAATATTAATAAAAACTATAAAAGTGTTTTAATTAACTAATTTATTTTACAGTCTGTTAGCTTCATCTAGCCAAATTTGTTACAATTTTCTTAAAATTAATTCGAAAACCCCTTTGCTAGGCTAATATAGGAAATGCATGTACTATGACTAGGGCAGTGCGATTTTAGTATTATTTATAAAACAGTAATTATTTTTATATATATATATATATATATATATATATATATATTTTGAATTATCTTCTATTTTTATATTTTTATCCTTTCACTAGTTTTTTTATATTTTTGTATAGATTGGATTAATTTATATTTAATCAGTTTTAGTTTTAGCAATTTTATGGTAACACTTATAATAACTGCACACTATTAATCATTTGTTAAGCATGAGTAAACAGTTAATTCATCATTTATAAAGCATTAATAGATATTAATAAGCCGTTTATAAATGCAGCTATAAATGCTTTTTTCTTGATTTCTTTAATCTTGATTTCTTTTTTTTTCTTTCTTTTCTTTTTCTTGATTTCTTTCTTTAAAGGTGCCATATGGAATAATTGAGGTAAAAATATCCAAAAAATGAGCTACACACATCAAAAGAATGAGAAGAAATAAGTGCAATGATGTCATTAAAAAACTGGCAAGTTATAGTGCTGCCGAGATATAACCTAAATTAGCATGCTAAATTATTAGCCCCGGCCCGGCAGGTGTCGTAATACCAGTTTCGGCCATGGGAGGCGGTATGCGGGCGGGCAACGTTACCACCAGCCAAACTGCAGTACACGAGTGAGTCGCGCTCGCACCGGCTTGTGTGTACTTGAACCTGATGTCATGTCGTGATGTCGTGTGGAAATACAGCCCGCTACTAAATTTCAGTTCAGGGATGAGTTAAATAAATGATTGGTCGATATTATGCATGAGGAATACATTTTGGTAAGTTGTAACATATCTTTCAACAGTGTTCGTGTTCTTTTACCATTAGCTAGTAGAGATGATCGGTTCACGTGCGCTAGGGATCTGTCGTCTAACATTTACAAGCGACAAAACTGCATTTATTGTTTGAATTGCGTAATAAAATGAACAGAATCTGAGAGCTGAGATCGGTCTCTGTGTCCTTTTCTGTGCATGACAAAATGGATGTTGCGTGAGAGTGTGTGAAAAGTTGTGTGTCTCATGGTAAATTTGTGAGAGTTGGTAGCTCTGAAAGACGCTAGCTTGGTCCACATCAGGGAATGCTGTCTGTCAAATTAATTCAAACTAATGATAAAAATGTAACATGAACAAAACAAATACCATAAACTAAAAATGCCTGGGCTTTAATTTTCCCATATCGCCGAAATGCACCGGCTTGTCTATGAGACGGCCTTCATAATATTAGATGTTGTTCATTTAGTCTCTAATCTCTGAAAATCTCCAAATGATCCACGTGAAACTGCGGTCCTCCAACCTTTTACTATTAGTTTTACTGATTAATATGCGCGAGGGAGACCCGCTCGCCCGTGTTGTTTGAAGACATGAGTGCACGCGGCCGCGGAGGTATTTTTCTGGAGGTATACTGCCGCCATCTGGTATGGAATATGGTGTATTATTTGATTTTTTATCCCAGAGGGCACCTTTAATAAAGCATTTATTAACACACTAAGTAACCATCACTATTTGTCTGAATAATGAATAAGATTTATATGCTTATAAATCAAGAAGACAGCATTTATAGATGTATTTATAAACTGCTTATTAATGTCTATTAATGCTTTATGAATGATGCATTAACTGTTTACTTATGCTTAACTAATGATTATTGGTGTAGTTATTATAAAGTGTTACCATTTTACTACTTCAAAATCAACTTATTTATTTCAGGTAGTTTGTCAAGTTTAGGTTTAAGATTTCATCTGATATTTATATTTTATTTTAGATATATTTCAATAACCACCCCCCCCCACCCCCCCAAAAAAAACCAAAAAAAAACAACAACAAAAAAAAACATTTGTAATAGATTTAGTTTATCGCCACAAGGGCGAATCATTGTAAGGCGAATCATTGTAGCGCAAAGGGTTGTGGGTGATATTATCCTATGAAATTAACCTAGTATTATTTTAAATGTACTAATCTTATACTATTTACTACCCTTAATGACATAACGTGTAAAAAAAACTAGTCTAATGGTGTTTGCTGGTTTAAGTTGGATAAGCTGGTCTGGATAAGCTGGCCCTTAAACCCTCTAAAACTATTAAGTCATCTAAGAGCAACAAACCACCTTAGGCTTGTTTATGGAAATTTTTCTCAGAAGGGATGCAAATAGGGATTTATCCAGGTTTTTTATGGCTCTTCAGAATTACATAAACACACAACACCCATGACTGATTATATAACTGTGCTCAGGCTCAGATCAAGAGAATGCACAGAATGAAAGGTCAGACTTAAAAAAATGGAATGCATGTTAATTCTTACCACTTTCTAGCACTGCCATGTTGGAAATGTTGCTTTTGTCCGTCTGATGTTCAGAAGCCACTGATGTGAACTCGACGTCACCTGCATTTAGGATCCCAGCTAAGACGCTGTAAACACTCCCGAGCTCCTGATGAAATTATGACATACAAATGCACCACCGTTGGTCATATTAATGCATAAATAATATGTATTAAATTATAAGTACCACAGAAGAGATGTCAGACATAACGTGATTCATTACTAATAACATCAGCCCCGGCCCAGAGGAATAAATATGCTGCATATTTCTGCAAATGTAGCATAGCAGATAATATCAAGTGGCACATTGCCATGTCTGTTTATTTGATTATGTGAATCCCCTTAAGAATGCCATGCTCAGTAATGTCACAGCAGTCACAGTCATGTCAGTCAAAGGCCTGTGATTACTTCTATCTCCCTTGAGAAATGGAAATCTGAACTGACATTACAGAGATAGAATAAGTTTCCAAAAGAAAGCATTCACGTCATATACTTTCTTCTCGGATTGCTTGATCTCTCTCGAAGATTATTAACTGTGTAGTTCTTCACAAGAATTCAGCTATTTACATCATTTCTTATTTGTAGCTTCTAAAATATACTTTCGCTTACCCTCATGTGGTTGCATTTCTCTATGAAGAACATTAATTGGGTTTTTACTTTCAAAACCCAACTGTTGCGCTCTGTTGAGATAGTTTCATGATCTTGCGATATCTTATTTCACTGATAAGCTTGGAAGTGGCCTTCAAGATAAAACATGCTCTTGTAATGTATTCCAGCATGCATTATTGATTCGCCTGATGGTACACTCTAAACAATGCTGGGTTGTTTTAACCCAACTTTGGGTCAAATATGGACTAACCCAGCCGTTGGGTTAAATTTTTACATTACATTTTTAACCCAGCATTTTGGGTTTGTCCATATTTGACCCAAAATTGGGTTAAAACAACCCAGCATTTTTTAGAGTGTAATTGTGGAGACTGATGGCATTAGAGCACTGGGTCACAACTTCTACATAACCCTTCGCATAGGCCATCAACAATGTTCAGAGCACTGGACCTGAATGGACAGAAAGGCTGTTCTCACGCTCACTGCACACCAGCGTTCCTCCTACCTACGGTTGTAATCAAAATGATTCAACCCCCATTGCGAATCAGGTGTATTGGCAAAATGTCCTGACTTTCAGCTGTTTGCAATGAACAAATCAAAGTAATTGAAATAGCTCAACAAAACAAATGTTTCCCCGATTTAACTGAAAATTCAACTTTTAATAACTTCGGCAGTCTCAAAATTATTTAACCTCTTCATGGCAAGCATCTTTAGTACTTAGTAGAACAACCTTTTTCCCTTTTATGACCTGCTATGATATGAGATGTATAACCAGACACCAGCTTCCGGCAGTGGTTCTGAGGAATATTAGCCCATTCCTCATGAGCAACGGCCTCCAGTTGCGTAATAATCTTGGGTTTGCGTTCTGTAACCGGCTTCTTCAAATCCCACCAGAGATTTTATATGGGGTTCAAGTCAGGTGACTGATGGCCACTGTACAATCTTTCAGGACTTCTTCTGCAACAAGGTCTTGGTGGAATTTGAGGTATGCTTGGGTTTATTGTCCTGTTGAAGGTCCAAAGATGCCCAAGCTTCAGCTTCCTCACTGACGGCATGAAGTTTTTTCCTAGGATTTCCTGATTTCCGTCCTTCGGATGAGGCGTTAAACCGAGGTCCTGACTCTCTGTGGTCACAAAAAATCCCAGGATGTCTTTCGAAAGAGTAGGGGTGTGACTCCGGCATCCTGGCCAAATTTGCCCAGTGGCCTCTGTCCATCATGGTCTCCTAATCATCCCCATATATACCAATTGGCTTCATCACTGTCTCCTCTCCACCAGTAAGCTGGTGTGTGGTGAGCGTTCTGGCGCACTATGGCAGCCGTCGCATCATCCAGGTGGATGCTGCACATTGGTGGTGGTTGTGGAGATTACACCCTCTATGTGAAGCGGTTTGAGTGTCCAGAAAAGCGCTATATAAATGTAATGAATTATTATTATTATTATTATACTTCAATGAATCCATCTTGACTTCCACACACAGTAGGTTTCCAGTGCCAGAGGATGCAAAGCAGCCTCAGAACATCATCGAGCCCCACCATGCTTAACTGTAGAAGGAGTGTTCTTTTCAGCATATGCTTCATTCTTTTTCCTCCAGACATACCGGTATCCACAGGGCCGAAAAGTTCCAGTTTTGTTTCATCGCTCCACAGAACAGAATCCCAAAACTTCTGTGGGTTATTTATATGATTTTTATCAAATTGGAGCCAACTTTTCTTGTGCTTTTGGGTCAGTAGTGGTGTATATCTTGGAGTTCTGGCATGGAAACCAACTGTGTTTAGTACACGTCTTAAGGCCCTTTCACAGCACACCGGACGCGTAACGGAAAAGCAAATAGATTGAGTGAGAATAGTTCACGTCAAAACCATTCACATTAATTGCGACGCATTTTCTCTGTTTTCTTATTACATTTTTTTTTATTGAAGACAAAAATAAAATGCGGGACAATGCTATGACTTCAGTGGTCTGGATGGAAGCGCCGGTGCGCAGGATATGGGACATAGCTTCTTCATCACCATCATCCAGTGAAGACAAGCTTTTCATTTTATTTAAAAGCAGAAAAGAAGGTTTTGGGTGCACCCAATCTTAAAGAACAGAGAGTATGCTACCAGAGCTAAAACTTTATCATGGCCAGTTCCACACTTATTTTCGGATGTAGGCTATGTGGGACAATTTGAGGAGACAGTGGCACCGCATCTGACGAGACAAACCACAAACTTAAGGGAACTAACGTTAATTATCTAGAGCAGCATATGACAGTCTGCTTAAGGTGAGCTGTCCTCTTATATTCATCAGGGGATATGTTAACATGCAATCAAATAAACACATTTAGTAAACGGATTGAAGGCTCAAATGAACTGAAAAGCCTTGTAAACATCCGACTGGGCTCGAAACAAACGAATGAGGACAACGTCCCACCAGCCCTTGTTTCAGATTTTCATTCACAGATGACTCGACACACAAGCAATCAGAAGATCCGTCATTGTTGCGGTCACGTCTCCTTTGTTTCCTTGTATCTGATTGGCTGAAGCCTTTTCTATCGTCTCAAAAGTAAAAAAAAAAAAAAAATCGACATCGAAGCGAAATAAATAAAAGTCGTTTTTTTTTTGCCGCAGCACATTCGAAAAAACATGTGGAAGTTCCAGTGTGGAAGCACTCATTATACAATCAGCTGATCAAAAAATAAAACCATCGCGTGAATTATTCGTGTGTCAAAATCACGTCCAGTGTGAAAGGACCTTTACTGTGCAAGCTAAAACCTCAGTGCCTGTTGCCACCAAGTCTTGTCACTCGAGAGCTTTTTTTCAACCTGCCTTCTCAGAAATCTGGTTTCAGCTGTTGATAGCTGCTTTTTTTCTGCCTCGTCCAAATAGTGAAACCACTGTTCCTTTAACTTTGAACTTGCAAACTATGCTTCCAACGGTGTATCTAGGAACATTTAGTGCCTTCGCTATCTGTTTGTATCCTCTTCCTGTTTGTGAAGGGCGATAATATCTACTGTTAACTTCTTTTGACTTAGTCATTCTATCATGCAGGCAAACATGACACTCAACAAACCTAGCCAGTTCATCAATTCTCATTTGTTCTAGCTCAAGCTTACCTGGTGCAACTAATGAAGCCCTTGATTAGTTGCACCAGGTGTGCTTGAGACAACACCTGTTTTGCAGATTTGTGCTCTTGTGAGGGATTCAATTCAGGGGTTTAAATAATTTTGAGACAACAGAAGTCATTAAAAGTTGCATTTTCAGGCTCCATTTACATGATGGGAAAACGCAGATATTTCCCTGCGGTTTGGCCATCTCATTTACACGAAAGCCCAGTTTTTTTCACAGAAAAAGATTATTTCTAAAAATTCCGGCCAAAGAGGAAAATTCTGAAAACGCCGGTTATGTGTTGCTGTGTCAACTGGGAGAAATGGGGTTTTAGGTTCTCTTGTGTCGATTCTGGGGATTCTGATTGGCTTGCATGGGTTTTATCCTTCTCCCTACACTGCCGCCCATAGGTTTGGCATAGTTATGATGGCGCTTGATGGCATATTTATGCGGGTGTGTGCACGATGTTATTATTGAAAACAGAGGCAGGGGAAATACCCGTTTCTCTAAATACCCGGCTTTGTGTAAACATGGCCCCAGTTGAACTTGGGATAACCACTTTGCTGTGTTGAGCTATTTCAATTACTTTAGTTTGATTTGTTCATTGCAAACAGCTGAAAGTCTGTAAAATGTTGCCAACAAACCTGATTTGCAATGGGATGGTTGAATAATTATGAACTGTATCACCCTTCATTATTTAGTATTTCTAGCCCCTTCTCCAAAAGAAACAACATTCGCATTTTAGTGTAACGACAGTCATTGCTATCGCCTCCAATTTAAGAACTCAAAATATGTAAAACGAAATCAATGTTTTAAATGACACTTATTATTGAAACTCTGACTCTACTTGAAAGAGAGTACAAAAATAAAGGTTCTTTGCAGCAAAGAATTAAAAATGTCATTATATATTAGTATTCTTGTGTACCTCTAGGCTGAAGCCGATGACTTTGAAGCACTGCTCCACAGTCTCAAACTGCTCCTTATAGAAGGAATTGCCCACAATGTCAGGCACTAATTTAACATTCTCATTGTGGAGATATCTGGAATTGAGAAAAACAAAGAGTACAAAATAGAGAAAAGGATGTCAGATGAGGATAGAGATAAAAGCAGCAGGCTGTTATCAGGTGTTCAAGAACTTACTTTGGAGTTTTGCTGTCTGACAGCTTGTAGTGGCCGAGTTTCTTCCTCTCTGCCAGACCGGAATAGATATAGTAGAAGATGTGAAAGTTACGCTCCCCTCTGATGAAAAAAATGCTTGGTTAGAGAATGCATTTTTATGGAGCCCCTAAAGGGACGTGGTGGTGAAAAAAAAAATTGATAGGAAGAAAAATAATCAATGTTTTTGTGTTCTCTTGCAAAAGTTTTGCATTCCCTCATGAAACTTTGCGTTCACTCATTTTGAACTCTTTGCGAGCAGACGCAAAGTTTCCTGCCGAGGGAATGCAAAGTTTCAAACAATACAAACATGTTTTCAACCATCTCTTTTTTCCCTTCACCATTTCCCTTTGGGGGCTCTGTAGATTTTAGTATCTCAGCAATTTAATTTTTAATTTTTATTTTTTTACATATGTTGTATTCTTCTAGATTAATGAAGCTCAACCATCCACCATTTACACCTTTTTACAACATTTATTGTAAGAAAAAAAAATGCTTTCATTTGAAATCACCATCAAATTTAATTTGGTTTATAATTTGTAGAAAACAATGAATGCTTAATTTATTATTGCTCAAAATGGTCTTTTTCCTTAATAGATGTACCCTATTCATTGAACGTGCTAACAGGAGAACTATTAAACTTATAATGTCTTCAGTAATTTTGATCAATCCAATCATTTGATATTTAATTTAGCATGCATGCTGAATTTGGTCAAGGTCAGGGTCATATGCGACAAGACGACTCTTACACAGCCTGGTGTACGACCCGAGACTTCTCCAGGAGGTAATCTGAGATCTGAGCTCCCACCACTGTGCCTCCACATGTGAACTTCATCTCTAGATACTTCCCAAAGCGACTGGAGTTATCATTGATCACAGTGCAGGCATTCCCAAAGGCTTCCACCAGACTATTGACCAACAAAATCTTCTCCTGGAGGGTCCGGTTGTTGGCCTGAAGAAAAACACAAATACAAAAAGAACTGATCAGCTAGCCAATACTGCAAAATAAAAATGATCTGGACCAAGAACACACTTATTACATGGCTACTTCCCAATAAATGAGCATAACATTTATTTGAGTTGAAAGAATTGTATTATTTGAGAAGAAAGCAATGATAACTTGACATAATACAACAGTGAGAAGATAAAACTGCTCCAAACCTTTCCGAGGACGGTCAGCTGTTGGACCAACAGGTGGGCGCTCTCTGTTTTCCCAGAGCCGCTCTCTCCGCTGATGACAATGCACTGCACACAGAGATGAACACGGTTCAGACCACGACTGATGCACTCCAGCAGCTCATAGAGGAACATACTCTACCTGATCAGCATTATAGGACACCATGGACTGATATGCGATGTCCGCGACTGCATATATATGAGGAGGGTTGGAAGTTCTTTTGGCTCCAACGTAAATCTTAGAATGCTGCCAGAGAAACAAAGTATTCAACAAGGGTATTCCAGATGCAACAAGCATTGCTAGACTAGATGGCTGTTTTGATGTTCAAAGTGTTTTTTAAGCATTTTGCTGCTTTTGCTAAGCTGTTATGAATGGTTGCTGAGGTGTTGCTATGCATTAGCTAGGGTGTTTAAAGGGTTGTCAGGGCACTGCTAAAGTGTTGGTTGTTGTCAGTATTTTTTAATACGATTGCTAGATTAATGCAAGTCTATGGCAATTTATTTTATCATCCGCAAGGTCAAAATCATTAGTCTGATTGCTTTCAAATCAAAAACCAAACATTTCTAATAAATTAAGTATGCTGGGAAACCCTTGTGAAAAAGAAGCAAGCGATTTTGTATTGAATGTGCATTCGTAGTATAATTCAAATCTTAAAAGTTTATTCCAAAAATAAATAAATCTGTACTTACAGATAATTTAATACTGTATTAATGAAATAAATTGCCATTTAAGTGACCATAAAGAGAGTACACTTTCATAAACATGTTAAAGTAACACTAAAATTAAAAGTTTTACATTTTAAATCATTGTTTTAATAATGTTTTGTCATGCTTTAAAGAAGTACACCTACTTTGATGTGTTGACTAACATACTAATTGACTATTATTTTTAACTAGAGTGCGTTTAAGTTTGTGTTTAGTGTGTTTAGATAAGTTTTCATTTTTACAAGATTTCATTAAAAAATCTTCATTCGTGTCCCGAAGATGAACGAAAGTCTTACGGGTTTGGAATGACATGAGGGTGAGAAAAATATGACAAAATTTAAATTTTTGGGTGCAATATCCTTTATTTTAAGTGTACAAATTGCAACTTCATCAGTTCAAATGTGTAATTAAAATCATATTTAAATACATGACAAAAGTTGAAATAGAAATGTCATTAAAGTATATTTCAGTTTATCATGAATGCTTTTCAGTCCATTTGGCAGTATGCAAACCATATTACAAAGACAATAGAACTATGAGTAACACTTTTTAAAGGTTTCATTAGTTAACATTAGTTAATTACATTAGTTAACATGAACAAATAATGAACTGCTCTTCTACAGCATTTAATAATATAATGTTCATTTTTGATTTAGTAATACATTATTAAAATCAAAGTTGTATTCGTTAACATTATTTTAAGGAGTAGTTCACTTTTAGAAAAACTTTTGCTGATAATTTACTCACCCACATGTCATCCAAGATGTCTTTTTTCTTCAGTCGAAAAGAAATTAAGGTTTTTGATGAAAACATTCCAGCAATTTTCTCCATATAATGCACTTCAGTGGGAACCAAACGGTTCAAGGCCCAAAAGACACTTTCAGTGCAAACTGCAAACTGTTCAAAGGGCTTTAAACGATTCCAGACGATGAATAAGGGTCTTATCAAGTGAAACGATCAGTCATTTAAAAAATTTATAAAAAAGTTTAAGTTTTATAAGCTCAAATGCTCGCCTTGCTCTGTTCTGTGATGAGCGTTCGTGACTCTCCTGTTGAAACATTCCAGGATTTTCTCCATATAACGGACTTCATTGGGAACCAAATGGTTCAAGGTCCAAATGAGAGTTTCAGTGCAGCTTCAAAGTTCTTTAAACGATTCCAGACAATGAATAAGGGTCTTATCTAGTGAAACGATCGCTCATTTAATAAATAAATAACAAAGTTTAAGTTTTATAAGTTCAAATGCTTGCCTTGCTCTGTTCTGTCACGCACGTTTGTTACTCTCCTATTCGAACTCGTTCAAAAAAATGAAAAAAATATTTTTCCGAGTCAATTCGTTCGTTTCGTTCATTGAATGAACCAAACGACTCGGAAAAAAAGATTCATTCATTTTGATGGAATCGTTTAAAGCCCTTTGAAGAGTTTGCAGTTAGCACTGAAATTGTCTTTTGGACCTTGAACCATTTGGTTCCCAGTGAAGTCCATTATACGGAGAAAAATGCAGGAATGTTTTCATCAAAAACCTTAATTTCTTTTTGACCGAAGAAAGAATGACATGGATATCTTGGATGCCATGGGGGTGAGTAAATTATCAGCAAAAGTTTTTTTTAAAAAAGTGAACTAATCCTTTAATGCACTGTGAACTAACATGAACAAACAATGAACAGCTGTATTTTTATTAACATTAACAAATATTAATAAACACGGTAACATGTATTTCTCATTGTAAGCTCATGTTAGTTAAAACATTAACTAATGTTAACAAATGAGACCTTATTGTTACTGAATTATGAAATAACACATAAAGATACTTAAGCAATTGTCAAAAAAGCTGATAATAATTTTCATTTAATTGCAATAAACATGTAATTAGCTAAAGTGCCTGAAATATTTTTATTTAATTCACAACTTTATACTTTTAAAGTACAGTATATTATTTCTGTAGTATAAGAACTCTCTCTTTAAAGATATCCTGAAGTGTGCTTCTGTTTGTTTGTTTGTTTTACAAGGGAATCTAGAGAGAGGAGAGCATGTGCAATGCATGAATGGAAAAGGGAAATTAAATCTACACTC
Organism: Pimephales promelas; assembly: GCF_988280905.1. Taxonomy (NCBI): domain Eukaryota; kingdom Metazoa; phylum Chordata; class Actinopteri; order Cypriniformes; family Leuciscidae; genus Pimephales; species Pimephales promelas. Next base: position 7,069,422 of record NC_142790.1, read on the forward strand.
TTTCTGCAGAATACAAAGGCACGAAACTGACGGTCGAGAAAGAAAGCGAGTGAGAGATTTGGCAGCAAATGGAATGAAGCCGACTATGAAATGTTGATGGCAGCCGTAATGAAATATTATACACGCACCTCAGGCGTATATAGCTCCGTGTTCTGGAATGGATTGACCGCTATAAGGATGTCTCCAACGTAGGTGTAGATCAGCTCCTTTGTGTAACGTCTCTGTAGCTGTTCGGTGATTGTGTTCTAACAGAGAAACAATTACACATCACAGATGGCCATCCCATCAAACCACTGCACACCACTGCACAACAAAATAACCAATACCGCACAGGAGTCTCCATTTTCATGCATGACCGAACCTAGACACAGTAAGATGATTCATTATCTAGACTACTGCATTCAGAACTCTTTACATTGCGATTGCTGCACACTATGTACTTTTTGTTGCCATATGCGCCTAATATGACCATACAAGACAGTTACACACATCACAGGTCTCCATCTGGTGACATCAGTCCAAGGACATAGGCATAAGTCAAGCGCTTCATGTCAAAACTGCTAGCATATAATGGATGAGAAAATATATGTAGTGTCAATGAGACCCCCTCTGAATTGATCGATCACCTTAAATGTGTTCCAATACAAACTCTGTTATTGTTCACTAATCTGTCTATTTATTCACTTGACAGTTAAAATATAAGACTGTTAGGAAGAGTTATGGTCACTTGACAGTCTCTCTGAAAAATGCTGCTGGTAAAAAAATGTAAGAAAAAAATGAATGAATGGGCTGTCTGGCAGAAGGATGGGAAATTTCCTGTCTTTTCTGAGTCTGTGTATTGATGATCAAAACTAGTGAGTGTGTGTGTTCTCTGGCCTTTCTCTTGAGGGGCCTGTATTCTGTATATATTCTTACTTCATCCAGAACCTCAAGGATTGCCAGATCTTCCACGTCATCACACGTTTGACTTTGAGACTTCATGTGGCTGCCTTTTTTGGTGTGGATACGCTCATGCCTGCAACACAGGATTAAAGGATTAGTTCACTTTTGAAAAAAACTTTTGCTGAAAATTTACTCACCCCCATGTCATCCAAGATGTCCATGTCTTTCTTTCCTCAGTCGAAAAGAAATTAAGGTTTTTGATGAAACCATTCCAGGATTTTTCTCCTTATAATGGACTTCCATGGGAACCAGGTCCAACCGAGGTCCAAACGACAGTTATAACAGTTTCAGATGCAGCTTCAAATGTCTTTAAACGACACCAGACGATGCATAAGGGTCTTATCATGCGAAACGATCGGTTATTTCAAAGCTTATTCCAAAAATGTAACTTTTCTAAGGACAAATGCTAGCCTTGTAATATACTGTGAGTATATTTTGCAATATTTTGAGGTGTATGTGTCTTGTGGGACTATGCCAACTGTGGTATACACAGACCATAACCCCCTTACATTTCTTCACTCTCTGCAGAACCCTAATCAGCGTCTTATTAGGTGGTCTCTTTTCTTACAGCCTTATGCTTTGGAGATTCGTCATGTGAAAGGCGTAGATAATATCTTAGCTGACGCCTTGTCCCGGGCCCCATGTGGTGTATAATAAGTTTCTTAACCATTTGTTTTCTCTCTCTCTCCTTCCTTTTATTGGTTTTCAATTCCTTAATTGTGCTTTTTCCAGGCGCCGGGAGATTGCTGGTTTTGAAACCAAGAGTTGTGTAGAGTTTGGGGAGGTAATAATGGTTATTGATCAATACGAATTCCGGTAAGGTTGTTTTTTATTGTTCATTTCCCATAGCATATGTGTGTTTTGGGGTTGAAAATAGTGAAAGGTAGAGTTTCTAATTAGAATCTCTCCCTTTTTTAAGGGGGGAGGTGTTACGGTTTGTTTTGGATTTGTTCTGCTGTCCTTTCTTTTCTTTTATAGGTTGCCAGATAAGGATCTACACCTGTCTGCAATTTAGAAATTATTATTTAAGATGGCTGGCCTTTGTGGAAGGGAGCTCTGTTCCATCCTGTAGCTGTTCCCATCAGGAGCTGGACCTTCTATTGTTATTTCTTTATTGTTTGTTTATTTACTGTTGAAAGCTTCTTTTCTTTATTATTTATCCCCTGGACTTAATTAAATATATTTTGTTTAAATATATTTTTTGGACTCTGTTCCCTTTATTTTGTTACTTCCTGGAGCCGGAACGTAACAACGACGTAGCCAGAAGTACAGAGTCAGAGTGTTTACAATTTGAACGCATATGTTGAACGTGCAAACTAACTCAAACGCCGTTTACAAAAAAGGAATTAAAAGGTAAAACAATGATGTCGGGCGATTTTGATTCTGTACTTCCGGCTACGTCGCCCGTGACCTTTTGAACGTGATTACGTATTACGTGACGTTGCAAACGCGCCTCACAGTATATTACAAGGTTAGCATTTGTCCTTAGAAAAGTTACATTTTTGGAATAAGCTTTGAAATAACCGATCGTTTCGCATGATAAGACCCTTATTCATCGTCTGGTGTCGTTTAAAGACATTTGAAGCTGCATCTGAAACTGTTATTAACTGTCGTTTGGACCTCGGTTGGACCTGGTTCCCATGGAAGTCCATTATAAGGAGAAAAATCCTGGAATGTTTTCATCAAAAACCTTAATTTCTTTTCGACTGAGGAAAGAAAGACATGGACATCTTGGATGACATGGGGGTGAGTAAATTATCAGCAAAAGTTTTTTCAAAAGTGAACTAATCCTTTAAAGTCTATGAAAAGCAATCATGGAAGGTAAAACCATATAAATTACTCACACAAATGACCTTGTTGGAATTATTGATAAAGGCATTAAAAGTTAATGATGAAAAAAAAAAAAAATCAATAGTTTCCCCAATTCATTTGAAGAGCCCCATAATAATTTCTATCTTTATTTCAAGGTTATTCTACTATTTAGCTTTGTTTCAAAAGCTAAGCAACACAATTATCACGGCATATTCAATTAGAGTTTGACAATGTTATTAAAGTAAAAATAGATGCTGTAACAAGCATATAAAATAGACAACTGTTCAAAGGTTTGTCAGTAAAAACATTTTTTTACTAAATAAATATATATTAAAACGTTTAAAATGTTACACAATTATATTTCAAATAAATGCTGTCTTTTGAGGAGTTTCCAGAAAATAAAATATTAAGCAGCACAATGGTTTTCAACATTGATAATAATCAGAAATGTTTCTTGACACATCAAACACAAATGTTGTTAGCTTAGCAACATGCTAATGACAAGCCTTCACATGTTTCTTGTGAGTAATAAGTGCTGTCTTAGAAGGTAGTTGTATGTAATGTAGTTGAAAAAAAATACTGGGTAAAGCAAGTATCAGTAACACTTTACTTGAAGGGGTGTGCATAAGACTGACATGACACCTTCATAATCATGACATGACATATGTCTTTAATATGAAGTAGGGTTTATGCATGTTTATAACAACTGTAATTAAGTGTATTTCGCTCAATAATTACATTTTGAATGCAAATATGACATTGTTTAAGATGTCGACATCTTGACATAAACCATAACATCATAATCTGTCAGTGTCTTTGTCATGACAACTTGACATTAAATTAAAGGGATACTCCACTTTTTTTGGAGATAGGCTCATTTTACAACTCCCCCAGAGTTAAACAGTCGAGTTTTACCATTTTCGAAGCCATTCAGCCGATTTTCTGATATTTAGAAGAATATCAGTAACCAGACAGTTTCTGGTCTCATTGACTTCCATAGTAGGAAAAAAATATACTATGGAAGTCATTGAGACCAGAAACTGTCTGGCTACTGATATTCTACTAAATATAAAAAAATCGGTTGAATGGATTCGAAAACGCTAAAACTCGACTGTTTAACTCTGGGGGAGTTGTAAAATGAGCCTATCTCCAAAAAAAGTGGAGTACCCCTTTAAGTTAAACTGTCATGTGGTTGGCTTTGACATTGGCTGTTATGAGGCCATTATAACTGTGTCATGAATATTTTTCGTGACATCAACTACAGTGGTACTAATTGAATTTGTCATTAAAAAGTTATAATGGCTTCATGACAGCCAATGTCAAAACCAACCACCTGACTGTTTAATGTAATGTTAACCAATAAAGCTAGGTGCTTTCTTCAGTTTGATAATTAATCTGCTATGTCATGTTCATGACAGGTTGTGTTGTCTTAGTAATGTCAAGTTGTCATGACAAAGACATCTCAAACAATGTCATATTTGCATTAAAAATGTCATAACTGAGCGAATGACACTTAATGACAGTTGTCACAAACTTGCATAAAATTTCCTTCATATTCATAACCCTATGCCATGGTTATGAAGGTGTCATGTTAGTCCTATGCACACCCCTTCAAGTAAAGTGTTACCCAAGTATCCAGTGTAGGCAGACCCTTAACGCTGACCCTTACACATTTAAATTTTGTGAAAACATAAGAACACAACATTGGGTACACAATGAACACTTTTGGGAAAGTAACAAGGGGAGTTGCCAGAACACATGACCAGATACAGGAAGCTGCTACTACTACATCCACAGGAAGTAGGGTTGATCTAGCCCATGTGACCATGAGTCAATGTCTCATACCTGGAATCACTGTCTCTCCTTTCTGTTATTCCAAGATGGCTTAAATGATAAAAATAAAGTTAATATCTAATGCCTGCTTCAGACTGTGCGATTTCGGCAATCCTATATGATCATAACAAATCACAGAGTAAGCGAAAGAGGAGAATGTGGACGAGGTCATGGATAAGGTAAATGAGGCCAAATTTGCATGCCAAATTTTGCAAATGAAGCTTGAGATAAGTAGTTTTAAGGTTAATAACCATAATCAATCTGTCATTTCATGTTGCGTTTTCATTGGCTAGTCAGTAGACGTAGGTCGTATTAGCAAACACACTATGAGGAGATCATGCTAAATTTCTGACAGTCAGAAAATTATCGCAGGCTTTGCTTGGTGACCATGAACCTATTAAAAGAACCTCTCTCACTGTATAGGAACCACAGAAATCGCCAGAATTGATCATCTTTCGACTGGGACAGCTCAAAATTGTACAATGTGTACCAGGCATTAGCAGGGGGTTACGTAAAGTTAGATGTCCGATGACCTCTTCCTGAGTAAGATGGCAGTTCTTGGCCAAAAGCAGCAGCTATAGAGCCCATCCTTATGTCATCACGCAAGACAAATCAAATAAAGTTGAAAACCCGCACTATCTAGTTATATCTCATATATTTATTAATATGTCCAGTCAAGACTAATAACAGAAACCACTAATGCTGATATTTTTGTCTTATTACCTTGTTTTCTCAATAACGCCCATTTGCTGGTTGAGGTCGATTAGCTCCATCAGCTGCTTCTGCAACATCCTCTCACGGCCCACAATCTGTTTGATGAAGACATGCTGAAGAAGGTCAAACACATTGGGTCTGAGCTCAAAATCCTTTATCAGACACCTGAAGGGGACACAATCGAAAAATGGGAGAATTTGTGCTGAAAAGTCCAAGATGTCACATCAAATGGCAAATGATAACGACCAGATTCAGGAAAAACACAAGCTAAAGGCTGCTGAGAGTAATTCAGTCACAAACAATCTGGTAAAACAGTAGGCGGTTCATTGGAGTATGATGAAGCTTTAAGAGAAGCTCATAAAACACAATCGGTATAGAAAAGACTAAAACTAACAAAACTTTCGCAACCATTAAACTTCATAATCTATGTCCATCAGAGGCAAATACAAATAGAAATGCACTTAATCTGTGTTACTCACTTGCATACAAAATCTTTAAAATCGTTTGACCAGAGCTCCGGTTGATGTAGGGTGGGTGGTGGATTTCTGTTCAGAGAAAAACAGATAAATAAGCAAAGAAACGTGTGAGATGAGAATTGAGGAGACAACAGCTCACAGGAAATTGATCCCATTAATATCAAAAGGGAAAAACATTCCTCACTTAATAAGATTGTTAGATTTCTGTTTCAAATTTTCTGCTGTTTAGATGAATAATTTTAATGGTCCTAATAAGCATAGTTATACAATACAGTATACGCAAAGAAAAATGCATATCTGCAGTGCATATACTACAAGAGAGACCGCTGCAAACTATCACTTATGTCGGTGACTTGAAGAATTTGAGTTTAAAGGTCAAATTAATGATAAACAGGGATGTAAAAAAATATATAAATATAAAACTATGGGGCTATTGAATGTTTGATTCTGATTGGTTGGTGAAGGTGAGCAGTGGAGTGCAACACTATATAGAAATAGATTTTGAATGATAACTTATAAACCTTTAAAGAGAGTCCTTCTGTGAGCTAAGAGGTTGTGAATCAATGGTATTTGTCTCCGCTGAAGCCGCCAGCCCACATTATTTCAGCTTATTTTTAAAGATAGTTGTGTTTAATGGGAATTCTTTGTGAAAAACTACATAACCCATGATGCTGTACAGAAAACTACACCTATACTGTGAGCTATTTTCATAGATATCTATATAAAGGCTAGATGTCTTAAGGCAGAGTTTCTATCGTCATCACCGGCGGCCATCTTGTCACAGGTAAGCTGATGTAAGATGAGTGGTCAACACGAACACAAATACTCGTATCTCGTTGAAATCTTGACGGATTTACGAACGGTTTGGTTTCTTAAAAACATTATTAACGAGACTATAATTATCTGGATGATTATTTATTTATACACTTATTATTCATAAGTGTGCTGTGTCATAACTACATCTCTGACGTTTATAACAAACCAAACTGTTTGAAAATCGGTAGAAAATTGAGCAAGTTATGGTTATTTCAATAGTACATGTACCATTAACACAATGTTACGAGTGAGCGAGCTGCCTGTGACAAGATGGCCGCCAGGTGCAGACGTCGACCTACATTGGCCAGCAGCGTGGACGAGATATCAAGCCTTTATATAGATATCTATGGCTATTTTGGCATGTGTTGCTCTCTGATTGGTGTAATTTTCTGTACAGCATCATGGGGTATGTAGTTTATGTGGCGGCTTCAGCAGAGATACCATTGATTCACAACCTCTTAGCTCACAGTATAGGCCAAAATAGCCATTAAGCTCCGCCCAATCTCATGAAGCACTGCGAATGACAAAATGTACAAAATCAACATTTATAGACCCTTTTATGCCCCTTTTCCACCCAAAAACAACTGGTTCGGAACTGGTGCTGGTTCAAAGTTGGTTCGGAGTTGGTTCAACTTGCGAACCCGTTCAGAACCTGTTTGTTTTTCCACTGACTAGAGCGCCCAGGGAATGACGTCGTTACGTCACTGTGTACGTCGCTAGAAACACTTGCAAGTATATAGCTTTGGGATTATCTCTAACTCGTGTACCAAGAAAACTTTAAAAACAATTGAAATATGTAAGTCTTTTAAACTTTTCGTTTGATATGTAATCTTTTCTGATAAATTATGTACTCCTGTCTTTTTTCATTCCATTTATTTGTTCTATATCGTGACTGTTTTCTTCTTTGCTTAATGTTTCAAATAAAATAAATAAATAAAAATGTTTGCGCCAACTTCAAGCATAACAATTACAAAGGTGGACTCCATCGTGTTTCTGCAGTTTCTCTTGGCTTTGCAATGGTCAGAAAATATGTTTAGAACACATCTAAACCCGCCCCAGCCCCCGACGTAAACATGACGTGGTAAAAGAATGGCTCTAGTCCAGCAAAGAGTTGGTGCCGCTTTGGAACCAGTTTTCCCGGCCGAGAACCGGTTCTTTGGCTGTCGAAACACAAAGAACTGGTTCGCGTGCAGGCACCGGCTCTGAACCGGTTCTCAAAATGCTTTGGTGGAAAATGGGCTATAGTTTATTGGCTTGGTCCATGGCTTATAAATATAATGCTTTAATGAAGACTATTTTTAAATTGCCTAGGGGAAAAATTCATGGAAAAAAAAAATACTACTTAACATCACCATCTCAACATGTCATCTCCAAACCGGCGTGATTACTTCCAAACAGATGGAAAATGGACAAATTCTCTTAATGTTTCGATCCAATTTGTTTTGTAATCACTGTTCCTTCGTTGGCCAGAGGAGAACTGGCCCCTGACTGAGTATGAGTTCTCCCAAAGTTTTTTTCTCCATTCAATCACCTGATGGAGTTTTGGTACCTTGCCACTGTTGCCTTGCTTTTGGCTTGCTTAGTTGGGGACATTTAATATTCAACAATATTATTGATCTGTGTTGTATTATTTTCATGTTATCACTGTGAAGCTGCTTTGATACAATCTGTATTGTAAAAAGCGACACACAGACACAAACACAAACTTCTTGTCAGCGCTGCACCGCAACTTTATCAGTAAAATAGTTCCGCTACTAAAAAGCTATGACATTTCTCAGTAGTGAGGTAGTAACTGTTCTTGAAGCAGATAAACTTACAGCTTCACTATTAGCAGAAACACTGCTGCTGGACACACACGCTTAATCTCTCTTTCTGTCTCTGTGTCACGGTAGGTTGCTGTACTAAGTGCACGATGAAAGGAGTAGATTACAAAAACAGCATTTATTGAATCCACTGAAAAAACTCGCAGGAGGATAAACACAATAAACACAACCATGTTTAACACTGACGATAACGGACAATGAACCGAGGAAACTGAGGGCTTGAACACAGTTAGAGTAATCAACGGAAAACACAACAGATGTGTGGGACTAATAACAACCAATGCAACTAACTAGGGAACACAGGCAAACTCAAATAGACGAGAACAGGGAAAATAGAACAAAAATTACACTACACGTGATACTGTAATACTAACTGAATTAGTCTGACATTAGTCCAACACACAAGAGCATTTTAAGGACAAATAATCTGACAAATGTCTTCAAAATAAAACATTTGAACAATGTCTTGAGATGTGGTAACCCTAGTAAAAGGGGCCACATCACCACCTCGAGTGTGCATTATTTTTTAACGGCCATTCATCAAGTATTCCTTACATGATAATAAAATAATAAAAAACAATAATATATTATTGTGATTCTGTATATAGTATAATTAAAATATTGCTTTTTTATTAAATTATAAACAAACAAAAAAATAAATATATTAAATTATACTATTTTACAGTAAAATAACAATACAAATACACTGTAAACTAAAAAGTAATAAGTTGACTTTACTAGGAAAAGCTGTGGAAACTGATTGCCTCAAATTTTTCAAGCAAATTAGGCCATCGTTTTTGACTTGATCCTACTCTCTACTTCTTTGTAGAGTTAACTTGTGGATTTGTAGAGGTTACCATAAAACTTGAGTACGGGTAACTTAATAAACTCAAGTTTAGTCAACTTACAAATTTAAGTTGAGATTTGTAAGCAGAACGTAAACAAAACAGTTCATTTAAAGGGGCACTTGGCAACTATTTCAACTTAATAAAACCGTTTAGAAATCATTTGAATGGTTCAATAACCTGTTCTGGAGAGAATGGTGGCTTTCCCCGCTCCCCCCAGCGTTCCCAGGCGGAAAACCACCCTTGCAACATGAGGACTAATGTCCCGGTAAGTTGGAAATAGAAGTCTCGTGAGAAGCGAGAACGAGTGAGAACAAGCGGGAAACACAAACTGCTTTATGGCAATTCGACATAATTCTATGATACCGTGTATGATGTATAACCCACTCGTTAGACATACAGTAGCTCCACACGATAGAATTGGCCGGTTTCGATAATAACAGAAGCACATGAGCAGATAGAGTAGTTCCCTTTCGTAGTCACTTCGAGTTACGTCAGAAGTGACGGAGATTGGGGATTTCGCATAGAAAGCCAATCCTCTTCGAGTATTAAAACACGAGCCAATGGCATGCAATGCCTTGGGGCTGCGGAAATTTGCATAGCGTACTCCGCCCTACTCCGTGAGTATAAAAGGAGGAAGTGAACGCAACCGCAGTATGTTTTCGCTTCGGAGCCAAGAGAACCTCTTCACTCCTCAAAGCTGATTCAAGACTCTTCGAGACGAGCGTCCTCTTCAGTGTTGGTGTGACGGCGGTACCCAGCGAGATTCTGCATTGCCTGCGATCTGTGCAGTGGTTTGCCAGACTTTGCGCTTCTCCCTGGTAGCCTCAGCGCTGAAAGAGTGAATTTCTCTCCTCTCTGTAAAAGAGCTGCACGCGGCACGTCTTTTTAAAGATGGTTCGCCCGTGCCCTTCTGGATGTGGTAGATTTCTATCGTCATCTGATGGTCACGAACGCGTTCGTGGATGACTCATGTTCCTTCTGTGGGAGCATGACCATCTCCACACTGAGGTCGCGGCTCAATGATCTCACTAGAGTGAGAGCCCCGGTCCCCCCTACTCGATCGGCTTCCTTCACGAAAGGGGGCCCGTCGACCCGGGGACCGGGCGATCTAACGGTGACGGTGTGGGATAAAGCCCCGACGATTCCTCGGGCCACACCTCCCGCCTCAGTGCGTGAGCCAGCGGGCGCTAGTTCGACTCGGTCGGCTGTCTCTTCGGCGGCACCGGCTGCTTCGAGCAGCGCCCCAGATGATGATGCGATGTCTATCACAGCATCACTAGGCGGGCTTGATTCCTCGGGAGAGGAAGATCCGGCTGCGTTGCCTCCTTCGGGAGTTCCAGCGTTGTCCGCGTCAGATCCCGAGATGACGGCCATGCTGTCTCGAGCCGCTGGGAGTATCGGGCTAGAATGGAAACCTCCATCCTGCCCCGACCTCTCACGGATGGATAATTGGTTTTTGGACAAGGCTGCCGCTGCAAGCCACGGCCGACTCCAATACCTTTTTTCCCCGAGCTGCATGCGGAGTTATCGCGCTCTTGGGGGGCTCCTTTGTCCACTCGAGAGCGCGATCTCGACTCCTGCACGCGTGCCAGTCGACCCGCCACGCTGCCCCTCCGGGGGGACGTCTGTGGTTCACATGACCCCGTTGGCTCACTTCCTGGAAGCCTGGCTAGCGCTTCCCGGGGTATCCCGCTGGGTCATCAGAACGATCAGATTCGGCTATGCGATTCAGTTCGCACGGTCTCCTCCCCGCTTCAGGGGAGTTCGCTCCACGATAGTCGGTGGCAATGCCCCAGTCCTGAGAGCGGAGATTGCGACCCTGCTGGCGAAGGGTGCAATCGAGACGGTCCCTCCAGCCGAGGTGAGGTCCGGGTTTTACAGCCCCTACTTCATTGTCCCCAAGAAGACCGGTGGGTTACGACCGATCCTGGACCTGCGCATTTTGAACCGTTCTCTCCATCGACTACCGTTCAAAATGCTCACGGCCAAACGCATTTTCGAAGGTGTTCGGTATCAGGATTGGTTTGCAGCAATCGACCTGAAGGACGCGTACTTCCATGTGTCCATCTTACCTCGACACAGACCGTTTCTTCGGTTTGCCTTCGAGGGCCAGGCATATCAGTACGCCGTTCTCCCATTCGGGTTAGCTCTGTCCCCTCGCGTCTTCACGAAGATCGTCGAGGCAGCCCTTGTTCCCCTTCGCGAACACGGGGTTCGCATCCTGAATTATCTCGACGACTGGCTGATACTAGCACACTCTCGAGCTCAGCTTTGCGAACACAGAGACTTGGTGCTCCGGCACCTAGCCCGTCTGGGCCTTCGGGTCAACCGAGAAAAGAGCAAACTTTGCCCCGTGCAGAGGATCTCTTTTCTCGGCGTGGAGATAGACTCGGTCGCCATGTCCGCGCAGCTCACGAACGAGCGCGCGCACTCACTGCTGACTTGTCTTCGTCAGTTCGAGGGCAAGAGTGCGGTTCCACTGAAACTTTTTCAGAGGCTCCTGGGGCATATGGCATCCGCGGCCGCGGCAACGCCGCTCGGTTTGCTTCATATGAGACCGCTTCAGCTGTGGCTTCGCGATCGAGTCCCGAGGTGGGCATGGCATCGCGGCTCGCTCCGAGTCCCAGTGACTCCGGCATGCCGGCGAACCTTCTTCCCGTGGTCGAACCTCAGCTTTTTACGGACGGGCGTCCCTATTCAGCGAGTTTCCAGGCATCTCATCGTCTCCACGGATGCATCTACCACGGGTTGGGGTGCCATGTGCAATGGGCATGCAGCCGCCGGCTCCTGGACGGGGGCCCTGCGCCTCATGCACATCAATTGCCTCGAGCTGCTGGCAGTACGGCTCGCCCTGCACCGCTTCAGAGCGTTGCTCAAGGGCCAGCATGTGCTTGTCCGCTCAGACAACACTACGGCTGTAGCGTACATCAACCACCAGGGGGGTCTACGCTCGCGCCAGTTGTCGCAGCTCGCCCGCCACCTCTTGATATGGAGTCAGAAGCACCTGAGGTCCCTTCGTGCAGTTCACATTCCTGGAGACCGGAACTGGGCAGCCGACAAGCTGTCTCGGGTCCGTCCTATCTCCGGCGAGTGGCGACTCCATCCCCAGTCGGTCCAGCTGATCTGGAAAGAGTTCGGGGAGGCACAGATAGATCTGTTCGCCTCCCGGGACTCAGCCCACTGCGCCCAGTTTTATTCTCTGACCTGGGGCACTCTCGGTTCGGATGCGCTGGCGCACAGCTGGCCACGGGGCCCACGCAAGTATGCGTTTCCCCCAGTGAGCCTCCTTGCACGGGTGTTGTGCAAGATCAAGGAGGACGAGGAGCAGGTCTTGCTGGTAGCCCCCTTTTGGCCCACCAAGACGTGGTTCTCCGATCTCATGCTCCTCGCGACAGCACCTCCTTGGCCTATTCCTCTGAGACAAGACCTACTCTCTCAGAGACGGGGCACTCTGTGGCACCCTCGTCCCGATCTTTGGAGGCTGCACGTGTGGCTCCTGGACGGGACGAGGCAGGTTTGAGTTCGCTGCCACCTGCGGTGGCGGCAACCATCACTTCCGCAAGAGCGTCGTCCACGAGACACCTTTATGCGTTGAAGTGGAACCTCTTCGTCAATTGGTGCTCTTCTCGCGGAGAAGACCCCCGGAGATGTCCGATCAGTGTCGTGCTTTCCTTCCTGCAAGAAGGGTTGGAGCGCAGGCTGTCGCCCTCCACCCTTAAGGTCTATGTCGCGGCCATTGCCGCTTCTCATGAAGCAGTGGAAGGTAAGTCCTTAGGGAAGCACGACCTGGTCATCAGGTTCCTGAGGGGAGCGAGGAGGCTGCATCCGCCTCGTCCTCCCCTCGTACCCTCTTGGGACCTCTCAGTAGTTTTAAGTGCTCTGCAGAGGCATCCCTTTGAGCCTTTGCAATCAGTAGAGTTAAAGTTTCTGTCCATGAAGACAGCACTCCTGGTTGCATTGGCCTCCATCAAGAGGGTGGGGGACCTGCACGCATTCTCCGTTGACGAAGCGTGCCTGGAGTTCGGGCCGGCTTACTCTCACGTGATCCTGAGACCCCGGCCTGGATATGTGCCCAAGGTTCCCACCACTCCCTTCCGGGACCAGGTGGTGAACCTGCAAGCGCTGCCCCCGGAGGAGGCAGACCCAGCCTTGGCACTGCTCTGTCCGGTACGTGCTCTCCGCACCTATGTCGACAGGACGCAGTGTTTCAGGACCTCAGACCAGCTCTTTGTCTGTTATGGAGGGAGCCAGAAGGGAAGGGCTCTCTCAAAGCAACGGCTGTCCCACTGGATAGTGGATGCCATTGCTTTGTCTTACCAGCAGCAAGGCCTTCCGTGCCCCCTTGGTGTGACGGCCCATTCCACTCGGAGTGTAGCCTCCTCTTGGGCTTTAGCGCACGGCGCCTCGCTAACAGACATCTGCAGAGCTGCAGGCTGGGCGACACCCAACACCTTCGCCAGATTCTATAATCTGCGAATTGAGCCAGTGTCCTCTCTCGTACTCGTTCCGGCCGGTACTGGACCCGCTCAGGTGTCTTCGCTTGCTCGCCACTCCACTCCCCGGACTGGATAAGTGCGATATTTCCTCAGTTCTTCCATTGAAGTCTTGAGTCCTCCAGCACCGACGATGCGGGCACCACTGCTGTTGCTCTGGATGCTAGCTAGGTGCCTCCATGCGCACGGTTCCCCTTGGTAACCGTCTTATGTGTATTATCCACTGTAAGCCTCTCTGAGCATGTGTCTTCCCTTGGCAAGCCATCTGCCACCCCTGGAGTTTAAATTATAGCCACCTGCGGTTGGTACTCCAGTGTTCCATATGCGTTCCTATGTGGCCATATGTGTTCATAAGTCCTCCCTTCGGTAGGCAACTGGTAGCATGTCCCCTTCGGGATATGTTTCCCAGTGTACCTTGGTAATCCTGTGTCAAAGTCGGATAAAAAAAAAAAAAAAAAGAGATAAAGCTCGGGGGTTCAGTCTTTCGCAGGGCACTGGAAGACAGCTTGAAGATGGCGTGATGGCACAGACCCCCAATCTCCGTCACTTCTGACGTAACTCGAAGTGACTACGAAAGGGAACGTCTCGGTTACGTATGTAACCCTCGTTCCCTGAGTAGGGAACGGAGACGTTACGTCTCCCTGCCACTTCTGCTGTATCGCTGGGTAGAGGCCGAGTTCAGTCTTGGCTCCTCAGCGAAGACATACTGCGGTTGCGTTCACTTCCTCCTTTTATACTCACGGAGTAGGGCGGAGTACGCTATGCAAATTTCCGCAGCCCCAAGGCATTGCATGCCATTGGCTCGTGTTTTAATACTCGAAGAGGATTGGCTTTCTATGCGAAATCCCCAATCTCCGTCACTTCTGACGTAACGTCTCCGTTCCCTACTCAGGGAACGAGGGTTACATACGTAACCGAGACGTTATCTATGCTGGTTTCAGAACAACAAGTACAATATATCATATCCACACAAAAAAAAAGTGTATGTTTTGATTTTATCTAATAATTACACTTCATGTTAGATTTGTTTGGGTACTGTTTCACTGAAAAGCCACCATTACCCATATTTATTGAGATATGTTGTAGAATATGTATTTCTATTTATTACTTCAGATACTACTGCATATTTGAAAAGTGTTATTCACCTTAAATCAGTACCCATTTTGTGTCTCAAGTGTGTGGGATGACGTGCCCCACAGCAGGTTAAATGAACTGTATCTTTTTTCTTTTTTTTTTCAGGGCAATAACTAATGAATAACTACTGATGTTTTGTAGTGATGGCTGGAAGCTTTTTGTCTATACAGAAAAAGAAAAAAAAAAACTGAAAAAATATTAAATGGGGTCTCGATTATGTTTTTATTCAAGGCTGAGGTTGCACAAGTGAAACAACATTTTCAGTAATTTTGTGTTCTTGTGAAAAGCCTTGTCCATGAAGGCTGCCAGGAAGCTTTTCCCTGTACATATAAATAAGTAAGGAGATCGACACTTAAACGGTGTCACGGAGGACCTGACAAGCATTCCCTGCTGTGGAACAATAGAGCTAATTAGCCATCATTTGGTGTCCTGGTGAAGGGTGCTATTAACAGAGGGAGAGCAGGGTTGAGGAGGTGTACTCCAGCCCAACGGCTATTGCGTCAGGAGCGCGCTCTGTGCCTCTGACAGCGATTCATTACCCTAATGGGGGGGGCATACATCTCTGCTTATCTCACGCTGCACCCCACACAAACAGCTGGTGTCAATGGAAACGTCAGGAGAAACGCTTGGACTATTAAAATGCACCCTTATCCAACACACAGCAGCATAAAACAAAAAGATTACAGATGAAAACAACATGCCATCTGCAATTTAAAGCACAATGTGAAGAGCACAGCATTCAAAACCCACAAGACAACAGCAGTAAAGTAGGCTGGGATGTGTTTTTGTTCTTGTTTTGGTTAATCATGTTGCTGCAAATGATCAATTACATACCAAACTTACCAAATTGGGGGTACATTTTTGAAGTTTAAAAAAAATAACTTTTCTATTTTAATATACATTCCTTTGATGCAAAGCTGAATTGTCAGCATCACTGTTAGACCTTACCAGGTGTTTTACAGTAAAATACTGGCAATTTACTGTAAAAATGCACTAAAACTCAAGTTAACTAAAAATACAACTTATAAGTTTTAGTGCATTTTTACAGTAAATTACTGGCAACAGTGTTGCCAGTATTTTACTGTAAAAAACCTGGTAAGATCTAACAGTGATCATTACTCAGTCTTCAGTCACATGATCCTTCATAAATCAGTCTAAAACACTTAAATCAGCTCAAAAACATCTCTTATTATCAATGTTATGTTGCTTCATGTTTTGTGTAAACCATGATCTATCTTTTCAAGATTCTTTTATGAATAGAAAGCATTTATTTGAAGCATTATAAACGTCTTCCCTTAGTTTTTGTTCTATTTGCACCTGTTCACGTGTCAGTGGCATATTCATTAGATGTGTTTATTTCTGGTTCATTTTGGCTTTTAATCCACTGTCCACTGGCTAAATGTGTGCATTCCTGGTTTGCTTTGTTGGTGGCAGGGGGGCTGAACGCAAATATGTTCCATGGCTCGAGGCTTAGTCTGCTCTAATCTGGGTCACACAAACCTAACACTTAACATGCCATCAGCATGTGCCACTGGCCTAGTGCAGTTCAATGGGCACCAACTCTCAAAGCCTGCAGTGCCACCGTCATACCAGATCAACTCTGATTCTCCCCAAGACAAAATCATTCAACATAAGAGACATGAGTTCAAATCTGACTAATGCAAACCTGGCTGAAACATGACAGTTCTGCAATAAAACGGGGATCTAAAAAAGACACATATGGAGTGGCAAGATTTAACAGAGCACTTCCCAAAACAAAGACTCACTTTGATTTTGGATTTTTTTTCAGCAATAAAAAATTATCTGATTTAAATTAATATTAGAAACATTACACTTTATTTTATGGTGACAGTACCATTGTACTTACTCAAAAAACTACTGAGTAATATTAGTTAACTACATGTATTTACTATAGAGCTAGGGTTAGGGGTTGTTTAGGGTTAGTTACTGGTAATTATGCATAATTTACTGTAATTACTCCAGTAAGTACATGCAGTAATGTGTACGTCACCGTAAAATAAAGTGTTACCAAAATAGATATTAAATATATATATGTTTAATATAAATGTAAAATATGTTATAATAACAATCATTTTTTCATAAATATATAAATGTAATCTGAACTATAAATCTTTACTGCTCAAAATATCCCATATTTATATTTAATATATAGAAAATATTTTCCAAAAAATAAAATACTTTTTTTTTTAGCAAGGATGCATTGCTGATCAAATGTGACAGTAAAACAACAACAACAAAATTACATTTCAAATAAATGCTATTCTTTTGAACATTGCATTCATAAAATAATCCTAAAAAAAGGAATCACAGTTTCCAGAAAAATATTAAGCAGCACAACTGTTTGAGCATTGATAATAATCAGAAATGTTTCTGAAGGATCATGTGACGCTGAAGAGTAAAGTATTGATGCTGAAAATATGAATACATGAAATTAACATAGAAAAGATTTATGTTAAAAAATCATTTTACATCATTATTTTAAGTAATACAATTTCATAAATAGAGTTGTTTTTTTAATAAATAAATTATTTTTTTAATTTAAATAAATGCCAAAAAAAGTAGACGTACAGTAGCTGTAGAGATGTACTTACAGTAGATGTACTTCACAGTAGATGTACTTACAGTGCACTTACCTAAGAAAGTACTGGGTACTAAGGTAACTGCATGTGTTAAGGTTAGGTTTAGGGGTAGGTTTAATTAGTGCCTTATAAGCCAGTTATTGTAATTGCTAAAATAAGCACCTTTATGTAAATGCAGACCTGTGAAATAAAGTGCTAGTGTGTATCCAAATACAAAAAAATACATTTCAAAATGAATCTTGAGTTAAATATTTTGAGAATATACAAATTTGAGATTATAATGACTGCGTTCCATTTTTGTCACATCGCATCGCTCATAATCAGTCTGGATGGGTGAGGGGTGTAAGGTGTGTTTTTTCTTATAAGCAGGGAACGGGAACATTAGAGAGACCCAACAAAGACAGCCTGCAGTGTGTACATGAGCAGTCAAAAACATTTCCACACCGCTCTGTGATTATACCCCCCCGCCGCCACCCAACCGCTCAATGAACGGATGCTGTATGTGTGTGTGTGTGTGATAGAGAGAGAGAGATAGAGAGGTGTATTAGAACACAAAAGAGCTGCACATGAATCTGACATACATTAAAGCTGCTCTAACCTAAAAAAAAGCCCTAAGAATGAACATATACTGGTTTCTGACAGCTCCAAGGCCCAACTATACAGCAGTGTCATCCATCTCTGTGCTAAAATCACAAATTATTCCAAACGGCGATACAAACGTGACTCTGTGGACTGTGAGGTTCCTTTGTGTCTGAATATCAAAAAGTGTCATAAAAGTGTCACCTTGGAATTTTGAAGAGAGCTCTCATTGGATGAAGCTCAGCGAGGGGCGGGTCTCCATCACCCAGCTCTATGGCAGTGATACCCAGAGACCACACGTCACAGCGCTCGTCATACGTGGAGTCGAGCTGCTGCTCACACGCGATGACCTGGTCAAATATACAAACACATTCATTACTCAATGGACCCTGACTGCTGAACACAGTAACCAGAGTACATTACAAAATGCAAAATTACAAAAATGGTGAAGAGCGTATTTGGTGTAATTTGTATATTTTACAGTACACACTTCCGCTTTACCAATTTAAATGCTTATTTACTTATAATAATGTATAGTATTTATTATATTTAAAACAGAAATAGAAAAATGTCAATAAAAGCCAGTTTTTCAAATGTGCAGTGATGGATAAAATGTATGAATGGTCTCCCTTTTAATTAATCATTTGGAATTTTGAATTGCAATTTTTTTGGTTACACTTTATTTTAAGGTGATGTAGTTACATTGTAATTAATCAAATAAATACGGAGTAATATCGATAATAAACCATAGAGTAAACCAACTTATATTACTAAAGTAATTAACATGTAGCAATGTATAAAAATAAACATCCCTTGAAATAAAGTGTTACCTTTTTTAATTAAATTCAAAGATATTTTACACAGGTAATGACATTCTGGGAAATTAAGCGTTCTTGATTATATAATTTTTTTGAACATGTTAATATTATGACCTTATAATAATTACATAACTATGCTTAATAGTATAAAAATTACACAGGTATATTACACACTTTAAAATTCATACAAATATAGAAAATATCAATATAAATAAAAAAAATGTATTAAACTGGATGAGAGAAATTAAATGGATCTAAGGCAAAAGAGCTACAAATAAATAATTTTTTTCTGTATAAAATGATGAAAAATGGTGATTACACTATTTTAAGGAAGTGTAATTATACATTTATGTACTGAGTAATTTTAAATAACTACATGTAGGTTTAGGGTTCGGATTGAGGTTTGGTTTATGGTAAGTTGTATGTAATTATGCATAATTTGTAGTTATTACTATAGTAACTGTAACATGTATGACAGACACTGTAAAATAAAGTACTACCAAAATGGCTTATTTATCCATTAAGCGCATTTCGTTTACATCTCTTTATTGATCTATAAAATTGCACAGTATAGAAAACAAGAAACTAGAGAATGGAATGCAGGTGGTCTTACCTCAAAATTAGAAACACAAATAGTGTGTAAGATTAATCCATGCAATTAGTCCAGAGATGAACCCAGAATGTTCACTGCAGATGTTTAGAAATCTAAAAGTGCACTAATGATAAATCTCTGTTTGTGTTTTGATTGTGTTGACACCTAGAACAAATTGAGGCACGTAAGCCTCTACCCTTGAGTCATATGGAAATGTAGGTTTTGAAACTCAAAACAACTTCAGAGCTGTGTTCTTCTTCCCCTATCACATATGGAAATCTTATGGAAAAAAACTAAGCAAACAAAAACATTTGCAGTCCACAAAGTCACCTCCATGCTTTGCAAACGACTTGCCAATGGGTCTCACCTCTGGAGCCATCCAGAAGGGTGTACCGACAGAAGTGTTCCTCCTCAGCCGGGTGTTTGTAAGCTGGGCAGATACTCCTAATGAGAGGAAGAAACACAAAACAAACAAGTTTTATGTAAGGTTATTATGTAAGATTTTATGGATGATTGCTGAATGTCTTGTCTGCAAGTACCTAATGGACGGACAATGAACTGGCTTTTAGCCAAGTGGCAATGGAAACAATTTGAATAGAGATCAAACAAGGTTAGAAACAAAAAATAATGTGTTGATCATAGTAACCTAACACTAACCCTCAAGCCTTGTGAAACAAAAGTCTTTATTTCACTGTAAGAGCAGCATGGGTCATATGAAGTATTAAAGACATGATAGAGAGTAAAGAGTAAATGAAGACAGAATTATAATTTTTGGGTGAACCATGCATTAAAAACTAGAGACATAATTAGATAAGAAGCTAAATAGAGTGGTGCAGGGATGACGTCACAGCCGAGAAGTCTAATTCGCCACTGGTTGCCTAGAGATTTTCCTATGAGGTTTTATAATGGGGTTTTTCAACTTATGACTAAAATAAGGTCAGTGGAAAACAACTGTCATGTGCATGTTGTTTTGGTTTAGTTCTAGTTCCTGTGCCTGTTTCCCTTGTTTTCTTGGTTACTGATTATGTTACACACGTTTTAGTTTCTGTTGAATAGTGTATTTAAGCCTTCAGTTCTTTGTTCGGTGTTAATTGTCGTCTTACTGATTGTGATCGTGTTATGTATTCTCCAGATCTCCTGAGTGTTCCTTGTTTCTCTACTCCTTCTACGTGCTCTTTATTACAACTGAACGTTTTGCTCTACAACTTCAATTACATACACCAATATCGAAAAAACACAATTTTTTTCTGTCCTTTTCTTTCATTTTAAAGTATGTTTCTAATAAGTAACTACATTTGGAATGTGAGTGTGTCCAGTTTATGTTGTAAAACAAAATGTCGAAATGTTGTCGCATTATGTCTACCAGAGGCAGTATTGTATTCATAAATTGAAAAACACCATTATAAAACCCATGGGAAAATCTCAAGGGAACCAGAGGCGAATTAGTCTTCCGGCTTTTGAAGTCATCCCTGCACAACTTGATTGTGTATGATAATAATTTTAGTTTTCACTGGACTAGTTTTACTAGACTGGAAAAGAATGGAAAGTAAACAATGGTGGTTGTGGAAAGGCAAAACAAAGATATTATGCTGCGGTCACATTAGTGAAACTTTGGCAAAATTTTGCAGGCAGAAAAAGGTCCATAATTGTCAATAGTGTAGCGATGTATGAAACAGCTCAAACAGAAATCACTTTCAAATCAAGCAGATTTAAAATCAATTATGTCATCATAATACTTACATATGAAATCTGGTCTTCCTTCTTATATCTATTTGCATTCTGAGTTGTGGCTAGTCTTTTCTATTTGCTTCTATTTAAATATCTACTGTATAGTCATCAACAGCTAAATGGCTAAACCATAGCCTAAAACCAACTTTGTCACAATCTGGTGACAAAATCTGAAAAACTTTCAAACAGTTTTATTGAGAATGAGGAGTTGACGTCATTTTACAGTGCCCCTCCCCTTTCCGCCATGTTGGTAGGATTCCCACGGCAAAACAGTATTGATTACGTGTGTTTTTAGCTCGGTAGTAGAGGGGTTTCTCGCAATACCGCACTGTTTTACCATGCCTGGAAGTAACTGCTGCGTTAAAAACTCCTCCAGTAACTCACACGATACATATGGAAAACATAGGAACAATGGAATTAAGTTTTTGGGGTTACGGAAATTGACACAGCAGGGAGAGTCTGATCTGACGAGGAGACGCCGGATTGCTGGGTTTGCTGATGCCTTTAGTATACGATTTTCACTGTTTACTGTGCCTTAACGAACATATGCCAACGTGTTGTTTGAGTGCCTTGTACATACTTTTTTGTTTCATTGAAATAAATGTTTGAAACAACTTGATATGGCTTTTAACAATATTTATTGAGAACTGAAATATATAGGCTATTTGGACAACATAAGTTTTTATGGACAACATAAGTAATAATAATAAAATAATAATACTGTTATTAGTGCAAAAGAACAAATATATTGATGCTGCTTCTCCAAATACAGCTGTTTTGCACTTTGTGTGAGTTTGTTCATGTAAGGTCCCTTTTCTTTCGCCTTTTCTTTTAGCATTGCTTTACTTTCTTCCTTTTTTTCTCGTATTCTTAGATCCGTCTCTGTCCTGCCAAAATAATAAATGTGCGAAAATTTAAGAGCTCTGGAATGTTTAGTCGCGTCTATGGGTTCTAAAGGCATTGCCCCTGGTAACCGATAGCGTCTCCTACCATCATGGCCGACCAGCTCAGACCCCGCCCAAATAGGCACGTGACTCCTCATTCTCAATATATACAAAAGTTACTTAAATAAAACAAATATAGGTAATCCAATTGCAGAGAGGCATAACAGAGTGTTTCACACACACACAAACAATACCAGACAATAACTGAATGGAAAGGAGAAACTTAAATACACAAGGTGATTGAACTCAAATGATGAACAGGTGATGACTCATTAATCAGAAAACATAGTAACAAAAACTGAGGTAACTGGAAAACGGGTAAACAATGAAAACCAAGGAAAACAGGTAACTGATAGAAACAAATAGAAAATGAAAATAAAATAAAAACAGTTCGACTGTGGGGGCTCTGGAGGTGGACGAAGAGCTTTAGAAGATCTGGAATCATCAGAGATGTCAGTCAGAGAAACCAGTTGGAGTGGATGGTGGAAGAATCCATGAATGAGTAGACAGTCAACGACAGTCCAGAGGACAGCGGGAGGTAGCCAGGACTAGGTTACTAGTGATGTCTTGAAAAAATCGATTCACCGATTCTGAATCGATTTTCATATTAACTTCTAAAGATCGATCCGTAGCTCAGAGAATCGATTTATTAATAGGTCTACATTTTCCCAAATTCCCCGTGAACTTTAACTTGCCGCGAGTGATCCCTATGTGCGCATTGAAAGCTTTCACTCAGCGCGCACATTGTTACGACAATGGACTTGGATTCATTAAACCGTTCGTTCAACGAACACGTTCAAAAAAGCAGATTCATTAAAATAGATGTAATGAAACAATTTCAAGGTGTTAATTATTTTTAACTTTGAGTTCCACTTAAGGCTCAGCTGAGCAGCAATGCGTCGCATGGGCAAATGGCATTGATTCAATGCGTGACTCACTGATATTATTTCTCCGCGGTTTCCTCGTGCTGTGGGATGCTGATCAGCGCTGCTGCTGACGCGCATTTATGGTAAATACCCGTAACGTGAACGTTAAAAGGATGATTCGACAACTATTTCGCGTTTCTTTGACACGGCACGGCAAGCTTTCCGCGAATACATATGACTTCAAAGACAGACGCAGGTAATCGCACGCTATGTCGATCTCTATCATTCACTGTCTGTGCGAAGCCTAGGCTACACATCACCACGATAAACAGTCTCGTTATCATTATGAACTTGTCTAACATTCAATACACATGCATGAAGTTCAAAACAAGAAGGGTATAGCCTTATAAAAAAACGTTAATATCACGGTTCCTGCGGTTACTTGCAATCCTCCTGCTGATATACCTCTGCGTCCTCTGTCGTCTACACCAGTGCAAGTTAGTGAAAGCAGTTGTATCAACACGGAAGGGGAATTGTTCTTTACAACAATCAATAGGCTACTACATTAATTTGCAGTTGAATGTCTATAATAAATTATTACAGGACTGTAGTTATGCAATATATTGATACTATTAATAATAGTATCAATATGTTGCATAACTACAGACCTGTAATTCAGGTAACAGCTGGGAAAAAATGCTTTTTTCAAAAACAAATACCTAAATCTCGAAGATCGGATCAGATCGAATCGGATCGAATCGAATAATGATAATCGATTCAAGATCTTGAGAATCGGAATCGAATCGATTCTTGAAATTTGAATCGAAACACAGCACTATAGGTTACCCCACAGAAAAACTGATGGAGTGATGAACCAAGGGGAAGTCTGATGGACTGAGAGACCCAATGGCATCGATGGACCCGGGGGGCTGAGGTGGAGTCCCGGCGACGAGTATTCGAGGTGGAGCCTGAGGGCCAGTGGGCCGAGGCGACTCCGTTGTGAGCGAGTACCCCGTGAAGCCTGAGGAATGGAGAAGTCTGACAGAGCCGTATAGGGGTGGCATTTGCTGGGCTTCTCAGCCTGCGGTGGGCTCTTGCTCCATCTCCACAGTGGGTGTGGACGCTGGGTCTGGCTCTGGGGTGGTGATGGATGGTTATTGAGGCTGGACGCTGGTGGTGGGATCCTAATCTACCTCACCCACTGTAAAAGAAGATCCTTCCACCCATAAGGCAAAGTTGATGTACTCAACCAGTGTCCAGCTAGAGCTTTCTCTTGGCATCACCATCCGGCTTTCGCCATTGAGTCCGACCCAGAACCCCAGAAGAGCGTGATGAAGGTGGCACAATGGAAGTTGCTCAGAAACACCTCCACGTACCCCCCAATGCCTTTACTGTTTTAAAAAAAACAACAACTTTGTAGCCCCTTAGGCCTGGTGAGAATTCCCCATCAGGGCTATATAGAGCCAATCTCCATTCTTGTGTGTTCACATACTTACCTAAAATTAACACTATTCATTTCCTTCAGGAAATGCAAATCTAATGTCACGTGTTCCGAGTACAAACTTCAGAAAAGTTTCCCTAGGAAATAAGATATTACGAATTGGATTTCTACTGAGATGAACCATGAACCATAACCACATTCAATTGAAATCTGTTAATCACAAAGAATCTGAAATGTCTAGATTAGAGTAGATTAAACGTCTCGTGCTGCTAAAATTAACTAGGTACACATGAATCATTTAGAATCTTCCTTCTATTTCTGATCCGATTATAGCTTTTGAATCACCAGCATTAAGTAAACAGCCCATTGTTGGCGATATCAAAAAGGATTCCTTACATTCACAAGACCCACGAACACATTAAATCCCCAACAAATACAACACATGGATTCACATATGCTGGGGGCTGAAAATGGACAGCAGACAATAGATGTACTGAATAACAACAGACAAAAACACACACACCCCCCCCCCCCCCCACTAAACAGTCTCCTGCGGCTATTCCCCTTTCTGCTACATTAGATCGGCATGGGGCCCCGGGGCCGGTCTTAATAATCATCAGAGATAACACTGCCAATTAGAATATTCATGACAAAGCCACCAAAGCGCCCTCCTCCATTCCCCCCTTCCTCTCTCTCTTTTTGTCTAATAATGCAGCTTTTTTTTGGTTCAGATGAGTCAGTGTGGGGGCTTTATCTGCTCAGCATAGCGTGAGCCCCTTCACACGGATAACGCATTAGCCCTGCGTGACTCTGAGCATGCTCTGAGACGTGGGCATGTGGAACCCCTGCATTCAGTCGCGGTCCGACAGCCACCCAATCGCTGTGGCTCTGTTTCTGACAGTGAGAGACAGATATCGCCCCCAGCCACATCTCTGGCCAAGCAATCGACGAATGCACTCTTTTTGGAAAAATTAGGTTAACGGTAAACTCAGCTACGTTCAAGAGGTTTTGAGAAGAAAGAGAATGTAACAAGATCAAATATCCTGTTTTCACAATAGGATATACACATGTTATAAACCTATTATAACATGGAGAGTTGCAACGTAGAGATTATAGTCTATTATAACATGGTTGCAATAGTTACAATGCTAAATGCTGATTGGTCAATATAGTGTTCTAACTATTCAGAGTTCAAAATAGCAATTGTAAAATTTACTTTGTAATATTTTAACAAGTAAATTTCACAAATAATTACAAAGAAACGGCAAGTGACATAATGAATTATAGTAACGGAAATTTTTGTAATAAATTTGTTTTACTTTGTTTTATCTGCACCGCAAAAATTTAAGTCGACATGAAATGAAAACTTGCCCTTGCTATTTTATAAATGAATATGATTGATTTTATTGTGAACAATTAATTTGTAAAATTTTTACAAAATAAAATTGACCTTGTAATGTTTAACCAAAACATTCCCTCCATTGGTACTGAACTTCTCCAATTATTTAGTCTACTTAAAGGTAGGGTAGGCAGTTTCAGAGAGGCTAGCAATAGCATTTGAATACATAACGTCCCACGTTCCCTTCAGAGCATCTCCAAAGCCACACCTCCTCCAAAACACATGAACACACAGCAGAGTCTGCAAAGCATCACGAGAGATGGAGTTGAATGACCTCATATCTCAAAGCACATAACCTTACATTAATAATGAATGTAAACAACAAAGCTCTGAGCTCTGCTGCAGATTAATTTTACAGTTGATAGTGCTAAGAATGCCAAGGAAATGTATAATTCTGAGGATGTGAACAGTTCAGAGTAGAACATCCCTTAATTACGGTAATTATGCCACGAGAACTAAGTTCTAAGTTCTTCTGAAATAAGTTTTTTTTCCTTGACTTCAATGCTATGATTGCACAAAACATTTTTGCTCCTGAGATTTCCTATATATATATATATATATATATATACATATACCTAAAATTATTAGGAACACCACACTAATACTGTGTTTGACCCTCTTTCGCCTTCAGAACAGCCTTAATTCAACGTGGGATTGATTCAACAAGGTGCTGAAAGCATTCTTTAGAAATATTGGTCCATATTGATAGGATAGCATCTTGCAGTTAATGGAAATTTGTGGGAGGCACATCAGGGCACTTGAGATCTGTTGACTGTGGGGGCCATTTTAGTACCAGCCCATTCTCACTCCCAAGGCGTCACCTAACTTGGGAAGCATTTGGACATGCTTCAATATCTGACGCTTTAGGCGCCCTTTAGCGTCAGTTAGATGACGCCCTAGGATCGCGTGTACCCTACCCCCACCCCACACCTAAACCTAACCGCGTCCTCTAACTGACGCTTTCCTTTAGCGTCAGTTAGATGACGCCGTAGGATCGCGTCATGTAAGTGACGCTAAAGGGCGCCTAAAACGTCAAATATTGAAGCATGGTCAAAGGTGACGCCTTGGGGTGAGAATGCGTTGTTAGTACAGTGAACTGATTGTCATGTTCAAGAAATCAATTTGAAATGATTCAAGCTTTGTGACATGCTACATTATCCTGCTGGAAGTACTGTAGCCATCAAAGGATGGGTACATGGTGGCCATAAAGGGATGGACATGGTCAGAAACAATGCTCAGGTAGGCCGTGACATTTAAACGATGCCCAATTGGCATTAAGGGGCCTAAAGTGTGCCAAGAAAACATCCCCCACACCATTACACCACCACCACCAGCCTGCACAGTGGTAACAAGGCAGGATGGATCCATGTTGTCAATAGCCGCGTTTCCACTGCCGGGCCAGGGCCGGGCCGTGCTAGTGCGTGCCAGGGCCAGTCGCGTTTCCACTGTCACTTCCGGGGCTTGATCGGGGCTTCCTCAGGGCCAACGGCCAGGATTTCTGGCCCGTCGAATACCTTGGGCCAGAGGGGGCCAGCTCGGGCTAGAGGCGTGCTCAAGGTAAAAGGCGGAGTTTATCGGTGTTATGGAACGTTATGATCTGAAGCAAGATGCACATAGTGCATACCATGTCCATGTTTAACCGATTAACCGTTTAAAATTGCATAACATTTTAATTTGAACTTTAGGCCTATGCCAAATGCTGCGCAACAATATATAGGCTATATATAGCTACATATCGACGAATTTTCAGATATTTGTTTGATTTTTTTGCCCCTTAAACATTTAAAATATTTGACAAATTAATATGAAAAAAATATATATTTTACTGGTTTTCTGAGGCCAAATTAGAACCTGGAAATGATTATTTCCCCGCAGTGCTGAATGAGAAGAGCCGTAACCACAGCCTACAGAAAGGGGATTTATGGGTGATTTATAGGCTATAATAAATGTGTCTGATAATAAAATAATATAAAATAACGAGGCATTAATTGTTTATTAATAAACTATTGTTTTCTAAATGATTTTCGGCTAAAAACATATCTCCATCTCCGGATGCACATTTAGAGAGAAATTAAGCTACATAAACATAGAAGATATTGGCTTTCGATTCGAATTTGTTCGTTTTAAATTGGACATTTAAAGCTTTAATCTACAAAGGATATAACCCCTGTAGACTAAAGCTTTAAATGTCCAATTTAAAACGAACAAATTCGAATGCGGTGGCTGTTTCAGGTCTCACGCTTCAGTTCACGGAGATCATGAAGCGCGCCTTGATTAATTGTTAAAGCACAACGTTTTCTTGTTATAAATAAATTTATTTGCGAATAATGTATTATTATTTTCTGTATGACCAGAAATGAAAGAGTATTTTAAGTTGTTTCCACTGAAAGAAATGCAATGAAACTGTTCACATGGGCGTCTCGCAGCCATCAGTGCATGCTCCACACACACTGGATATGCGCTGATATTTGTCAAAAATATTGTGTTTATTTGTGCTCTGTTCCTTTTTTGGATAAAGGCGTCTTCTACATATGCAGCCTAATAAAATGTTACAATAATGATGATGATGGTTATTATTATTATTATTATTTGCAGACACGGAGTTTTTGTGAAATGGACGTTTTGCTTATTTTCAATTGGCAATTTCAGTTTGAAGGGTGATGGAAATGGGGCTTTAACTGCTCCGTACTTGCTGCGTTTTATTTCTATAAATTAATTTCGTTTCAAATGGGGTCCAATCAGTTATTAAAGGTGTTAAAAATTTACTCTGTATCTCGAGGTTGCGGCGCGCACACTATGCACCGAGTATTAACCGATGGGCCTCGGTTAACGATTAAAGAATAACTTGAAAACGTGCCCGCAGCCCTACTTGTTATATCGCGCAAAAAATCGCTGCTTGAAATGGAGAATCGCCTGTACTGGTCTCGGGACACTATTGCAGCCACTACGGCAGTTGAGTTAATATACGTGCTATCTTCCTAATTTAAAAAAATAAATTAATTCATAATACCCGCTGAAATGGGTTGGGTTTTATGACGTTTGATCCTGAAAGGCGTGTTAGGGGTGGGGTCTGGGGCAGCGCTGTGGGGCTACTGGCCCGGCAGTGGAAACGCAAGCCCGGTGCTTGAGGCCCGAGGCCACTAGCTCGGCCCGGCTCGCTGTTAGCTCTGGCCCAGCCCTAGCCCGGCAGTGGAAACGCGGCTAGTCTGTTTATATGCCAAATTCTGACTCCACCATCTGAATGTCTCAACAGAAATTGAGACTCATCAGACAGGCAACATTTTCCCAGTCTTCAACTGTCCAACTTTGGTGAGCTCTTGCAAATTGTAGACTCTTTTTACTATTTGTAGTGGAGATGAGTGGTACCCGGTGGGGTCTTCTGCTGTTGTAGCCCATCTACCTCAAGGTTGTGTGTGTTGTGGCTTCACAAATGCTTTGCAGGATACCTTGGTTGTAACGAGTGGTTATTTCAGTCAAAGTTGCTCTTGAAACAGTCGGCCCATTCTCCTCTGACCTCTAGCATCAACAAGGCATTTTCGCCCACAGGACTGCCGTATACTGGATGTTTTTCCATTTTCACACCATTCTCTGTAAACCATAGAAATGGTTGTTCGTGGAAAAACGCTCAAAATAGCTTAAATCACCTTTCTTTCCCATTCTGACATTCAGTTTGGAGTTCAGGAGATTGTCTTGACCAGGACCACACCCCTAAATACATAGAAACAACTGCCATTTGATTGGTTGATTACATAATTGCATAAATGAGAAATTGAACAGGTGTTCCTAATAATCATTTAGGTGTGAAGAGAGTTTCAAACAGTATAACAAAAAGAGTTTATGAAAAATGTTGCCTGCCCTTGAAACCTGGCCTTTTGCTCACAATTGACTGTAAACTCTCATTCAAAACTGTCTCCACTCAATAAACAACCAATGGACAGAACCAAGTCCTGCCCTACTTCTTTATTTTCAATAATTTGAGCAATATGAAAGAAAGAAATTGGTCGCTACATGTTTCTCATTGTGACTTAAATGATCTTTTATCTCTCCTTTTCTGTAAAAAAAAAAATGCATAAAAATATGGTTTACAGTGAGGCACTTGCCATGTAAGTGAATGGGTTTCACGATTTGGTCTCGTCTCTGTCACGTTTTGGTTTTGTTCATGTCATGTGATTCCCTGTTTGTCCTGTGATCCTGTCATGTGTCTTGTCATTGGTTAATCGTCTGTTCATTGTTCACAGGTGTCCCTTGTCCCTGTCATTATTTAAGCCCTAATGTTTGCCATGTGTCTTGGTTAAGTATTGTTTCCTGTGATCCTCTGTTGTGTAAGTCTATGTCCACGGTTTTGTGTTTCATGCCAAAAAAGGCCCTCAAGGATGTTCTGTATTATGAATATAGTCATAGCTGAAGTGGTTTAACACTGCAAGCCGAGCAACATTTAACGTGACTATATTCAAAACATAACACCACCTCTTGTACCTTTTTGCTGAATTAGCCATATTGAAAGGTTTTTTCACCCCTTGATAATAAGCTAACAAGCATGCTGACAATATAATAAATCAAAGTAAATAAATCTGAAATAAATCTGGTAAATGGAAGATTATGTATTTTATACCATATTTTTAAGTGCAGATGAGTGCAAAGTCCGAAATGAAGGCGGTGTACATGATTTGGTTATTTAGCTTAAATAAATGATACACAAATTGTGAATGATTTGTTTATCTCATGACATCAACCACTCCATGGTTTGATAATCATGACTTTCTTTCCTGCCAACTACACAATTATATTTTTTGTGGTGCAATCTATTCTTTATGGCCATTCAAACGTAGCAGTGTATTCATTTTAGCAGGAAACATATTAATCTCATTTTGCAAATGTGTATTTCCCCTGTCTGCTAACATTTTTATGCTTTATTTACTTACAGCTCAAAACAGTGACTAATGAAGGACTGTGTGATTTTGTATGGTGCCATCATTTTTATAAAACACTGTGAGGGAGAATATGCCATCAATATTTTTTGTCCAAAAGAAAGGATGTCAATTTTAAATAATTATATCTGTTAAAAGTGTATTTTGTCAACCTTCAGAAGTACATTCACATATATGGTCTCAACTAAAATCTAGAAATGTAAGATTTTCCATAAGGCCTTTAAAGTGTTACAGACCTTTCAAAAACATTTCATTGAGTCATGCACTAATGCCACATTACCCTTTTGCATTTATGTGGTTGCATTAACACTAATCAGCCCCTCTGCATGCCCTGCTTATGTAAATGCTTCATGTTAAATTACGCAGATTTGAAAACCATATATTTAGAAAGAAATGGCTTAGAGGGGATGTCAAAACGGAGGATTTTTACATTGAAAAACTAGAGAAAAAATACATATAAAAATAATACTTAAAAGTGTGTTTCTGATTACTTGAATTTTGGATGCAACCATCATAAAGTAAGTCAGAAATACTGACCTTTAGGCCATTGGACAAACTCCACATGCCCTTAACTGCAGGAAGCGACCGTCATTCAGTGATGTGTTCATGGTTGGCAATTTTTTGCCATGTATTATATTTAAAAATGCCTTGTCCCATAATAAGCTTTCATTGTAAAAGCATTGCTGTGTAAGCACTATTTTTTATGCAACTTTGTTTAGCATGTACTGTATATGTTAGTTTTTTTGACGCTCAAACTGACTGTAGCTATTGATTTGTATTATATGAATCACCAATGATTTACATTACATTTCTACTGAAAAAAAAAGGGTTGGTAAATTAACAGTAATTAGTAATATTGATTAATAATCAATATCTAACCTAATGGAAAATTTATTTATATATATTGTACACATTATTTCATCTGCAACAACGTTGAGAACTTTTATAAACTTCGAAATGCATCATTATGCAAACATCTCCACAAAGACCCACAACTGGCAGATCAATGAGCTACTACTGTACATTTCTCTCCAACAGGGAATTAAATGATTGACAAGGCAATTTAAACGGTGACATGATGCACATAAAAAATAGTGATCAGTTTAAGACACAATTATGAAGTATATAGTAGTATATACCAAGGCTTGTCTATTCTGCTAAACACCTTTTCTTAAAAAAAAAAAAGAGTTTATTCTTTTAGGGTGTAGTATGAGGTAAACTGTGACGCGGCAACTCACTATGTGCAGATGGACTGCTATTGGTCAAATTTCTGTGATGTCACTGAGGAGTTCAGTCTCTGTCCTTGACAAACTCTAATAGAAAGCTCATCCTGCTGACAGCAACTTTGCTGCCGCAGTTTGGAGATTCTTGCATGACTCATCACTCTATCACACTCTGGCTTTTCTGTCTTTCTGTCTCCACAGCACTCACTCTCTCTATCCATATACCCATCCCCCAACCCCTCCCTAAAAAGAGGAGGATGTCCCGTTATCTCCCGCATCCCTCGGATGCAGTCGACTAATTATGGGCTTTATGTGCCTCTGCTCTGGGACTGATACGCGTAGGAGGTTGCTTTGGGAGGGGAGGGGGGTAAATATCTCCTCTCAGGGGCTAAATGCGCCAAGAGAATAATATAAGAAGAGATTACATTTAAAGTGGATTTTAGGCTGGAAATTAACAGTGAAGGGGGTGAAGGGAATATGTGGAGCGTAGCAAACGCTAGCCTGTGCGACATCACAAAAGCCTACGATTGGCTGTTTATTCAGAGGAAAGGCCTTTTCTGGCTTTCTAAAGGTTTATAAGCTCTCACATATGGCTATTCAGGCAGAGTCTCTTAAAAATGCTTCACTTACAGCCTCATAAAAAAAGGCCACACGTTTCCCCAGCGTAATGAAAAGAGGCATTAGGGAATGGTCTGTTTCACTCTTGTATTTTTGTTTGGGATTCAATAGCTGGTTTTATTTGGAACAAGCTTCATTTTCGAGAAAGTGTAATCGATTAATTTGTATGTATTTTAAGCACCCTTAAACGAAAGCAACAGAACCCTCAGTTAGTCGATAATATCATATTGACGAAACAGATTTGACAAACGCTCCAGTGTGTATTTGTGTTTTCGTTCTGAATAATGACAAATGTTTCTATTTGCAACATGCTTTTGCAATGGTAAGCAATGTAGCCAATCACAGACATGTTTGTTGATCTCTTGAACACAGTGGCCAATCATGTGTGTTTATTTTAGTCAGAATCGCCAGAGTTTTTGTTCAGTGCTGAGTTCTGCATGCTCTCTTATCCTCTCATTAACAAAGTGTAGACACAATCTAAGTAAGAGATTCATTGTGCAGTGTAGACAACTTTTTGAGATTGTGATAAACTCAGATGAGGGACTTTTTAGCAATTATAAAGGTAAAAAAAAAAAAATCTGTAAAAAAAAAAAAAATCTGTAAAAAAAAAAAAATCTAGCATTTCGAGATTAAAGTCGAAATGTTTCGAGATTAAAGTCGAAATGTTTCGAGATTAAAGTCGAAATGTTTCGAGATTAAAGTCGAAATGTTTCGAGATTAAAGTCGAAATGTTTCGAGATTAAAGTCGAAATGTTTCGAGATTAAAGTCGAAATGTTTCGAGATTAAAGTCGAAACATTGTGCATTCATAACAGTGCGCGTCCACTGGCTCAGAGCGCGCGTGTGTGTGTGTGTGTGAAGTCGAAATGCCATGGATAAACCCAAAATAGTAGCTTTTTACTTTTATCTGGGCTTTCAACAAAATTCTACACACGTCACATGTGCTAGTGGCAGTGTTTCTGAGGTGTTTTCGTGCTCGTCTAGTCAACACTATCTGGGTCGAGAACACAACAGTAACTGTTCGGTCTCCCTCTTCAACGTAAATACGCTCTGGATACATTTTAAGTGCATCATTCTGTATCCAATCATTTGGCTGGATCCTGTGATTTCCTAAGATTTAATAACCACTTATGGTTGAGGAGAGATTCTGATATGATTGTAAAGCACTTTGAGTGTAGGCATATATGAAAGCGCTATATAAATGCCCTATTCATTCATTCATTCATAAAGCTGGATTTCTCCATCCAGTCTGAAAAGTGTTTTCCGTGTTGGTTTTCCTATAGGCTAAAGTCTATTCCGGCGCATTATATTTTATAACGATAAAGTAAGATAAGTAATTCAGATAAAAGTAAAAAGCTACTATTTTGTGTTTATCCATGGCAGTTTGACTTTACACACACACACGCGCGCACGCTCTGAGCCAGTGGACGCGCACTGTTATGAATGCACAATGTTTCGACTTTAATCTCGAAACATTTCGACTTTAATCTCGAAACATTTCGACTTTAATCTCGAAACATTCCGACTTTAATCTCGAAACATTTCGACTTTAATCTCGAAACATTTCGACTTTAATCTCGAAACATTTCGACTTTAATCTCGAAATGCTAGATTTTTTTTTTTTTTTACAGATTTTTTTTTTTACAGATTTTTTTTTTTTTTTTTACAGATTTATTATTTTTTTTACAGATTTTTTTTTTAGGTTGCGGTTCAGGGCTTCCGTACTTTCCCGCCAGCCTAAGTGGCAAAAGATCTACTGCGTGACTGGATTTAATAGGGAAACTGCGAAAATACGACTAAAACGAACAATTTTATCAATTTAAACTAAATCTTGGACTCAATATAGTGTTCCTTACAACTTACTAAATATCCAGTGATGAATGGATATTGACATGCAGCCAGGAATCGTGTTGCCTGACATTTATGTTTGCCTGATTTCGACACCGGGGAAATAAAAGCAATATAGACCTAAACATGAAGCAAATTTGCCTGTGAACGCTTTATATAAATACAATATAGGTAGTCCTAATTCCAGGTGATCACTTATATCAGTGTTATATATAGCCTATATTATCATATCGTCCAGCCCTAAAACTTTATAGGTTTTTTTTTTTTTTTTTTTTGGTCAGTGTTTATAAAAAACATCAAATAATGCAGAATATGCAATGATACATATTTAATTAATGAGTTGTTAATATATATATAACAATACAAAATATATGGGTATGGTTTTACACCTAAATTAAGCATATTGACACAGAATGATAACTGCAAATCCACCTTTCGCTGACTGGAGTCCATTTGTTTCTGTGAATTTCAGCGATCCATTTGCTCCTCTTTCTATAGCAGTCTCTAAAAATATACCTCTTATTTTTTGTCAAATCTAGTTGTACAGTCAATCGCAAAGCTCTTTCCCACTTTATATGTGTTGTGTTTGTTTTTCGCGGCATTCACGCTGAAAACAAATACAGCCGCTATCAGTCTTTTTGCCACTCACTGTGAGTAACTGCAGGCACTCCGGTCGAAGGTGACGCCACGCGCATACCCTCTAGCCTATAATTTCATGCTGCTAGGAGGACCAATGGCCACTTACACGCAGCAGTTTCGAGAGCGACGACATCCACATATAATTGCGTTATTCACTCATAAAATTCCAATGATTGAAATAGTAATAACTAGGGCTGGGTAATAAATATCGATTTCTCGATATTAATCGATTCTCATTTTTACGAACCGATATTGATTCTTAAATCTCAAGAATCGATTAGTCATCCTGTTTCATTTGAATGAATGGAACATTGTATCGCGGCTGCGCGCATCCAAAAAAATCGCAATAATCTTTGTCCTTTGTTACTATTGATATGAAACAAAGTCTCAATTTTCAAATTACGTCCATTTTCTTTAGAAATTCAAAAACATAAATAGAGTTTTGCCGTTTTGGCGCTGTGGCGTGAGATCGCTCTGGCGCAGCTCAAGAGAAGCAGCAGCGCTGATCTCTCTTCCGGCTTAATAATACCAGTCACAGCGCGAAATAAACATGAATGAGCATCTGAAAGTGTGTTAAAAGATAGAGTACAACTTATCGAAATCCGTAACATGTCACATTGATTCGCTCAATCAGCGTTTCAACCGTGGAAAACGTCAGGTAAACAGCTTGTAATCAATGTCATGTATCGTCATATTTACCTCAGAAAACCCACATAAACTCGTTAGTCCACACTCGTTAGTGTTCTTCAATGTTTAATGCATATTTGAATAAATCTGGCAAGTTTTTATGACAGCCACCATTTAAATGTTTATATTTCATATAATCTTCTTATTATAAAAATAAATAAAAGTGTAATTTAAGTGTTTGTATAGCTACAAAACAGTTAATTATTACCTTCATATTAGGCTAATGAAGCCTAGTAGGCTACAACTAGACTCCCATAGTTTACAGCATTTAAGAGATTTGATTCCCTTGATAAAAATTGCCATTTATTGTAACTGATATCCAAAATAATTGATATTTAATCGAATCGAATCGTAATCGAAATCGAATCGAATTGCAAGCTTGTGAAATTGTGAAATTTGTCTCAATACCCAGCCCTAGTAATAACCATAGCAAGAGACTCAAATATGTCAAAATAGATACACATTAAGTAATCTTATTGCAGAATAATAGATTAATAGAAAAAATATTACAATTTTCATATTTCATATTTTTGAAATCCTATTCCAACTATTTGTAAAAGCAATGACTTCTAAATAATCTTGTAAATGTCTCACTGTACTTTGCTATTCTTGTCATGGTGGAGTCATTGCTTATATATGCACTTTACTACAGAACTCTGACTCATTCCTCGAACCTGAGTCCTGTATGATTCCAGCCAAATCATGCATCTCTATCGAAGAGAGCTTCATTTGGTCAAGGAAAACTAGAAGCAAAATCATTAGTAACTGAAAGCAGACAACATCCTCTATCCCAATGACATGATGAGAGTCAGGGGCTTTAATGCAAGTGTGTTAGACACCCATTAACAGCATACATGTAAATGCACTGCTTTTGATGAGAAGAAATAAGTGCTATTCAATTAGCATTGAAATGCTCACAAGTAATGGCTTTGACCCGTGTATAAAACAAGGTTGATCAAGCTGGTCTCTCACTTGCGCACACACACACTCAATCATTCAGGCTTTCCCAGCCAACAGTCACTTCTCAATAAAAGAACAGCTTCCTCACCAAAGTCAACCAGCTTGACACCTCCTTCTGTGGTGAGCAGGATGTTGTTGCCCTTGACGTCTCGATGGATGGTCTTATTGATGTGTAAATGCTGGAGACCCTTCAGACACACAAGCAC
Source organism: Pimephales promelas (assembly GCF_988280905.1). NCBI lineage: Eukaryota > Metazoa > Chordata > Actinopteri > Cypriniformes > Leuciscidae > Pimephales > Pimephales promelas. The sequence continues at coordinate 7,106,388 of NC_142790.1, forward strand.
ATGTTACAGAGCCAAGCAGTGAAACGGCTCACTGAAAAGGTGCATTTTAAAATATAGAATAATCCAGGTTGGTTTTTGAGTTGTACCATGATAGCTTCATGAAGGATGTAGGCTATGATGGGTTCCTCCACGCGGTCTCCTCTTTTCAGCATACCTTTAGCCAGATCTGTGACAGACCCTCCATTACACAGCTGCAAACAAATAAATACAGGAATTCATTTAAAGAACACATATGCAAACATGTTTTAAATGGCAGTACAACCTGTTTCTGGTTAAATAAATAAATGAAGATTCTTAATTCAGATTGGATGACAATTATTATCCAATATACACTCATGTTTTTAGCATTATAGTATTATTTTTGTACTTAATAATATTTTAAATTAACTTTTGATTTTATATTTTTAGTTTAGTTTAAGATTTACTATTTTTTATGTGCTTTGATCATTTTACACGCTATAAAAAATGAATAAATCAAATTAATAGAATTAAAATATTCAAACATAGAAAGCAACTGTAATATATAATATAACAGCATAAATATATAACTGGTCCTGATTTATAATTAATACATAAATAAAGACTTACATTGGATGGGCCATATTCAGATTCTCTGTAAAATATCCGTCTTATTTTACTATTTTGTATTATTGTATATTTGGAAATAAAGAACACTTGCTTTTAAAAGGCCTACAATCACTTAATCAAACATTACATTCAAATTAATTATTTTGTGATTCTTCATAATTTAACACTATAAAGTACTGTTTTTTTTTTGTTTGTTTTTTTCATTAATCAGACCAAGCAATAGATAGTCAAATAATAGATTCCTCATGGAAATGCTGATGTTAACAGTAGGAAATATAATAAGGTTGCAGCTGTTGTAATAATATTCAGAGAGGTCTTAAATAGTCCAGGGAAGCATGGTTAAAATGCCAATTTCCACTGCTTTACAAAGTCTAACACATTATTTTTGTAGCAACAACATCCTGTAAAACTAACTGGGTTGATGCTGTGGCTATGATCAATGCTAACAGTTTGCTTTCAGTCAGAGGACACAGAGGTGAAAATTGTTCTTTTTTTTCCCAGGCAAACCCTCCTGAAATTACATAAAATTGTCAAGCATGTTGCCAAGGCAACAACAATACCCTCTTATTTAGAGCCATTTAAATCGACCAAAGGCAAACACGACTGTCTTCGGCCCGCTGCTATTGTAATGGGACAAAATGCTTGTATGAATGCTCTGACAGACTCTTGTTCACAATATCCCAAAATCTATTCTCTTTTATTTTGATGGAAGAAATAAAAATACAGAGGCAGTGATGTGCACCTTGTAGTTTAAGAAAAAAAAACATGTCTAACCAATAAATAAAAACAGCAAATAACATTACAAATGCAACCAATTACAAATCCTTTGAAAAGATTCTGCTTGATCCGGCCTTTTAGCAGAACACTGAACACTTCAAAGAGAACATCAATGACTCACGTCACTTTATGTCCCGAGAGGGCATTTACATTTTCAAAAACATTTACTTCAATTTCCAAGACACATCCCAAGGAGTTCAGATGAGTGGGTGGAGGGGCTCGATTTCCATGATTATGCAAAAAGCTCAAACATCTGCAGAACAGACAATTATGTAAAGCTAAATCGTGTCATTTCTGTGCCACTAGTGGCAGCAAACGGAAATACAAAAATAGCTGCATTTCTACATTTTATGAAAAGTAAGTATTGTTGACAGGGTGTTGATGATATTTTGAGAGGTTTTACACATTCCTATATGGATAGGATGTTCCTATGGGTTGTTTCTAGGTACTGACTGAGCCAAATCTCCTTGATTTAATTTTTTTTTTTTTTGTCTGTTAAAAGTTTGATTGTCTTCCAGGGGAAAACTGCATTGAATCAATTTTTTTTAATAGAACTCCGAGCTGCACAATTTGAAGCATCATTCATGTCTGAGTACAGACCTGCGAGGATTTACTTGCCAAAATATAATACTTAGTGGCCATTCACACAAAATGTGTGTGTGTTTTTTTTTTTTTTTTCTGCATTTTAACTCTTTCCCCACCATTGAAAGAAATTTCCAGCTCTCAGTGTTTTCACTGTTATATGGTAGGGGTCGCTATTAAACATCTTTTGAAAGAGTACTGAATCGCCTGATCAAAACATAGCAGAAGAAGAAGCAGAAACAAGCGATAGCATATGAAATTATATGTGTATGTAAAATAACGCGATCATCAACGTTAAACGGCATAAATCAAAACTGTCTAATGTTACTGAATGAAAAGTCGACCCAGGGCGAGCTATAGGACTGTGAAGCTTTGGGGGTGTTGATGGACTCGATGGTCTGTTCTTTCTTTTGATATATTGCAACATAAAAACATTTTCTGGGGGCCATGAAATTTTTGTGAAAATTAATTTTAAAAAATGCTGGTGGTGGCTGGCAATTTAAGGGATTCTATGCAGTTTTTTTTACCTTAAAGCTACAATTCCTAAGATTTTATGCCGCTGTTGCGTTTAATGACATGCTTGTTTTTCATTAAACTGAAATAACCGCAAGAAAAGTAAGGTTTAAAAGTAAATTAGTTATCACAGATGTTAGGGGAGAGCCAGGACGGTTGAAACACTTTTCAGATAAACGTCTTTGTCTAAGATACAGCCAACAGTTCACATTCCAAAAAGTATTCGCGGTGAATATGACCTTACGATTTTTCACATCATATGCATAGACAACAAGACATTCTAACAATAATACTAATTGTTTTGCATGGTTTACTGACGTGCAATTTGAATATAGAACACGGTGTTACTCACCTGTCAAGTAAACACATGCAAGATCGGCGTCTCTTTCTAGTTAACGTTAGAGTTTTTCACGAAGTTCTCTCCATTTAGGAAATGCCACACCGATGTTGAGCTGGTTTTATTTCTCTTGTCCCAAATTCTTTTTGGTTCGTTTGGTTGACCCGTTCGTTGACGTTTGCGTTTATGAGACTTGTCTTTGTAGACAGAACCATGTACAATTGCTAAAGAATAATTGTGCTCCATTCCATAACAAATGCGCGCAACAAGCTGACGTTTGTTGCTTGATAGACGCTAACGCACAACTACAACTTCCGCATTTGTCCAGGACTACACGCAGTACGAGCGGAAACCGAGGTAACGCGGATATGACGCGATTTACTGGTGACTCCCAGCTCACCCCTGTTCACACGCCCCGTTTCCTTGGTTAAAATCTCAATTTTCTCGCGATTTAAACATTGTTTGAAACATTTGGAATATTGTAAGTTATCATCTTAACTAAATATATAACACTGGCCTTTTGGGATATTTTAATGCAAAAATCTTTGGTATTCCACCTTTAACTGAACAGCTTATATGACTTAAGCTGTTATATGACTTCTTTCGGGTTGAATGGTGGGATCACTGTTTGACAAAAACGGCCTGGAGTTCAGTGGAATAAAAGAAGAAGACATGAGATGTGAGCGCAGCGGTCAAACAGTCTGTCTAGCACAAGAAAACCAACTAAAAAGTAACGCAGAGGAAGCCAAAAACGAGTTCCATTTCAAAGTGGAACAATAAATTCGGATCGGATTCGATTTTCTGCATTTTCCGTACAAGCATTTTCAGAGGTATTTTGACAGTTCAGAGCCACCGAATACGAAAAAACGCAAAATATTAAGAAAATTTCGGACTCGGTGTCCAAGGACCTTAATAAAAAAGTCAAAGTGATGTGTCTCGCATAGCGTCATGACACAGTTTTGATGTGTCTCGCATAGCGTCATGACACAGTTTCTCATTTTTACCTTCACAGGAAACCATGCTTACAATAAATTTAGAAACCCACTAAATGTTGTTTAACTGTGTTTCCTGTCTTTTTTCTTCCATAACTCCTCACAAAAAGGGCAGCATAGCATTCAGCTGGACGTCCAAGCTTGATAAGTGGTGGGCTGAAAGGGTTATTTGTCATTGGGTTGAGCAGTAAAGGTGGAATGTGGACACTTAAACATAAAGGTGGGTGGGTGTGAAGTGAAAAGTTCCCACAGCTTTAGGGCCCATTCTGAAATCTCATTATTACTGTGCCACGGGGGACTTTGGCATTGTAGCACACCTTCATGTTTCACTACCATTTACCAAAGTTAATTGAGCTAACTGCAGGGAGCGGCCTGTTTCATTTAAAGCTACAGCAAACGCTTCAGTGTCAAGCACAAAGGAGCTGGAAAACATGTGCTTCATTTGAGTTGCTGATACAGTGACAGAACGTAATTGGTAATCAGATTGTTCAATACAAGAAACCCTTCAAGGATCTTTGAAGTCAATATGGAAAACTGACATTTACTTGTCTTCTTAGTACTATTATGTCCAGATAATAAATAATGTATTACATGTAAAACAATCATTAACAATATTCACAATTATTTACATTTATTCATTTAGCAGATGCTTTTATCCAAGACCCTTCCCAGTTCCTCACTAGCGAAACTGTTTACCTTGTGACTAAACGCAAACAAAAACGAGACTTCGCCAATGAGATTTCATCTTGTGAGCACAGTAAACAAACGCTTATTCCTAGTAACTACAAGTGCACTTAAATCAAATGAGAAAAGGATACAAACACTTATAGTTACTGTCACCTCCTGTTGCTTGACTGTAGAAACAATAATGCTAGCACTGAAATCCCAGCGGTAAATCAACCAAAGTTCTTCTGAATCTCAGTTCTTACCATTGAACAGTGCCATGAAGACTATAGAGCAAAGCTGACCTCATTACGTCATGGCTACCTCAGCCAGAGATCATCTGCCATCATTAAATTTCACTCTGAGAGAGAGAGTTAGACATGTATCTGACAAACAGAAACTTAAATGTTTTACTACTTCTTTCAAGTACGGCAACATTAATGTTCAGGTTTCAGGTTGAGGTTCAGGTTTATTTAGTACTTGTGTATATAAGTTATAACACAAATCTCAGTCAGTTGTTGATTAGAATGTTCATACTGATATTATCTATAGGGAAAACGATCTTAGCGTATGGTATAAAGCGCACAGCGCAAGTGCACTTAGGCCGTGACTGAAACTACGAAAAATGGTCGGCGTTCCTAGTGCATTGTCTAAAAGGGTTGCCCCTATTATCTCAATGAGTAATGGGTGTGTTTTGGGTGTAACATGATCTCCCATTCCCTTTAAAAGTGTCACAGTGTCTGGTTGTGTTTCCCTGGTTTGTCACTAGAAGAACTCGTTCTCACGGTGTCTTTCACATTTGACTTCATTTCCGAGCATTCTGTCTGTCACACATCAGTTCATTGTTGGTCAAGTTTTGCGGGACCTGTGGAGGTCAAAGTGGAGGAGGTGGTCGAGAGATGGTTCACGTCACATCTGCCCAGACAGAGAATGTCCACGACCCGTCTGCCCAGTCAGAGACGGTTCATGTCCCGTCTGCCCAGCCAGAGACTGTTCACGTCCCGTCTGCCCAGCCAGAGACTGTTTAGGTCACGTCTGCCCAGTCGGAGATGGTTCATGTCACGTCTGCCCAGCCAGAGACTGTTCATGTCCCGTCTGCCCAGTCAGAGACGTTTGCGTACCTTCTGCCCTGCCAGAGACTGTTCACCTCCCGTCTGCCCAGTCAGAGACTGTTCACCTCCCGTCTGCCCAGTCAGAGACTGTTCACGTCCCGTCTGCCCAGCCAGAGACTGTTTAGGTCACGTCTGCCCAGTCGGAGATGGTTCATGTCACGTCTGCCCAGCCAGAGACTGTTTACTTCCCATCTGCTCAGTCAGAGACTGTTCTTGCCACGTCTTCCCGGTAAGAGACGGATCAGGAGATGCCTGTTTGCGTGGCCGTGAAGACCCTGATGGACTATTTGGAGCATCTGGCTCGAATCCGGAACATGACTGTGCTTGCTGTTCCAGAGCTGGAGCCAGAGCCAGTGCCTCGTCCAGAGCCGGAGCCGGTGCCTGTTCAAGAGCCAGAGCCGGAGTTAGTGCCTGTTCCTGAGCCAGAGCCAGCGTCTGTTTCTGTGTTTGTGTCTGTCCTTGAGGCCGTTACTGTTCTAGCAGCTGTTCCTGAGCCGGGGTGTCTGCTGTTCCAGAGCCGGAACCAGTGCCTGTTCTAGAGCCAGTGCTAGTACCTTCTCCAGAGCCGGAGCCAGTGACTGTTCCTGAGCCAGAGCCTGTTTCTGTGTTTGTGTCTGTCCTTGAGGCCGTTACTGTTCTAGCAGCTGTTCCTGAGCCGGGGTGTCTGCTGTTCCAGAGCCGGAACCAGTGCCTGTTCTAGAGCCAGAGCCAGCGTCTGTTTCTGTGTTTGTGTCTGTCCTTTAGGCTGTTACTGTTCTAGCAGCTGTTCCTGAGCCGGTGTCTGCTGTTCCAGAGCCGGAACCAGTGCCTGTTCTAAAGCCAGTGCTAGTACCTTCTCCAGAGCCGGAGCCAGTGACTGTTCCTGAGCCAGAGCCTGTTTCTGTGTTTGTGTTTGTGTCTGTCCTTTAGGCTGTTACTGTTCTAGCAGCTGTTCCTGAGCCGGTGTCTGCTGTTCCAGAGCCGGAACCAGTGCCTGTTCTAGAGCCAGTACTAGTACCTTCTCCAGAGCCGGAGCAAGTGACTGTTCCTGAGCCAGAGCCTGTTTCTGTGTTTGTGTCTGTCCTTGAGGCCGTTACTGTTCTAGCAGCTGTTCCTGAGCCGGGGTGTCTGCTGTTCCAGAGCCGGAACCAGTGCCTGTTCTAGAGCCAGTGTTAGTACCTTTTCCAGAGCCGGAGCCAGTGACTGTTCCTGAGCCAGAGCCAGCGTCTGTTTCTGTGTTTGTGTCTGTCCTTGAGGCCGTTACTGTTCTAGCAGCTGTTCCTGAGCCGGGGTGTCTGCTGTTCCAGAGCCGGAACCAGTGCCTGTTCTAGAGCCAGTGTTAGTACCTTTTCCAGAGCCGGAGCCAGTGACTGTTCCTGAGCCAGAGCCAGCGTCTGTTTCTGTGTTTGTGTCTGTCCTTTAGGCTGTTACTGTTCTAGCAGCTGTTCCTGAGCCGGTGTCTGCTGTTCCAGAGCCGGAACCAGTGCCTGTTCTAGAGCCAGTGCTAGTACCTTCTCCAGAGCCGGAGCCAGTGACTGTTCCTGAGCCAGAGCCTGTTTCTGTGTTTGTGTCTGTCCTTGAGGCCGTTACTGTTCTAGCAGCTGTTCCTGAGCCGGGGTGTCTGCTGTTCCAGAGCCGGAACCAGTGCCTGTTCTAGAGCCAGTGTTAGTACCTTTTCCAGAGCCGGAGCCAGTGACTGTTCCTGAGCCAGAGCCAGCGTCTGTTTCTGTGTTTGTGTCTGTCCTTGAGGCCGTTACTGTTCTAGCAGCTGTTCCTGAGCCGGGGTGTCTGCTGTTCCAGAGCCGGAACCAGTGCCTGTTCTAGAGCCAGTGCTAGTACCTTCTCCAGAGCCGGAGCTAGTGACTGTTCCTGAGCCAGAGCCTGTTTCTGTGTTTGTGTCTGTCCTTGAGGCCGTTACTGTTCTAGCAGCTGTTCCTGAGCCGGGGTGTCTGCTGTTCCAGAACCGGAACCAGTGCCTGTTCTAGAGCCAGTGCTAGTACCTTTTCCAGAGCCGGAGCCAGTGACTGTTCCTGAGCCAGAGCCAGCGTCTGTTTCTGTGTTTGTGTCTGTCCTTGAGGCCGTTACTGTTCTAGTGGCTGTTCGAGCCGGTATCTGCTGTTCCCGAGCCGATGTCTGCTGTTCCCGAGCCAGTGTCTGCTGTTCCTGAGCCGGTGTCTGCTGTTCCAGAGCCAGAGCCAGTGCCTGTTCCAGAGCCAAAGCCAGTGCCTGCTCCAGAGCCGGAGCCAGTGCCAGTGTCTGTTCCAGAGCCAGAACCAGAGCCAGTCCCAGTGTCAGTGTGTGTTCCAGAGCTGGAGGCAGAGCCAGTGTCTGTTCCAGAGCCAGAGCCGGAGCCAGTGCCAGTGTCTGTTGTCCACATGATGGGAAAGAAACAGCGATTTCCATATCAGAATTTCAGCTGAAACTTTCTCAGCGCTTGTATTCAAAGTGATACAAACAGTACAAATGGCATCTTTTTTCCCCGTATCAATTCCAGCATGAGTCCTCATCCTTTGGAAGTGTACGTAAAGTGGATTTGTAGTGCTGAAAACAGCATCTTCTCGACACAATCCAACCTCTTCCAGGTTTCAGCTACAACTACGGTGTTTGAGGGCAAGTCAGAAGGTTTGTAGGTTTGTAACAGGAAGTGAGACTGGAATTACTAACGGCAGTTCAAAATTGATTCTTTCTTGAAGGAGACAATAACGTTATTTGTAGTATTCGTTGATCTTTAAAACTTTGCAGACCTTTTCATCGATAAACAGCTATACTACACACTACATGAAAGGTAATATTTAAGAAATAAGTTGTGTTTTTGTGAAGAGTCATCTGAATGGTGTATACTCACAGGAGATGAAGACTGAACTCATAATTTATTTCAATAAAAAGTGTTTTAGTCATGTATGGTGCGGGTTGCCCTCCTCAGTGTTTTTCACCACCTTTAAATAACAAACGTGACCCAATGTGTTTCACTAAAGTCACAGAGAAGTCTCACACACACACACTCCCGTGTCTGTATATACCAAGCAGCAACCTTCCGATCTCTCCCTTGAATCCAACACGGAAGTGATTTAAACTGCAATTTACCGACTGGCAGCTAGAGACAGGCTGCAAAAGAGAGTCAATCCGATGCTAATATGCACAACTTTACAGCACAAAAACAAATGTGTTTACAGCCTGGTACAAAAAGTGTTTTTGTCTAAGTAGCTCATAGTGGCCTTAATGACAACTGTGAGAGGGGTGAAATTTGTTATATCTCATCCGTTTAAATTATATTAAGCCTTAAAGTTCTGTATAATTATGGGCGTGGCCACTTGAGTGACAGGTGGATTGCCGCTGCTGTCACTAGAAGCCATTGTGTGTTGTCTGTTAGCCGTCACCTCACCTAATCCCGCCTCTTTGCCCATTTCCGTTTATCCGGAAGTGATGTGCTGCCAAGATGGCGGTGGCTGACTGATTCAGAAACCTACAGATGACGTCACGGACACTACATCCATATTTTTTTTAAGTCTATGGTGTTTTTTTAAGTCCATGCTATAGTGTAGTGTTGTCCGGGTACCTTCTTGCTGCTCAATTTTAGTCCATTCTTTACATAAAGCTATGGTTCAGAAGACTGTGAATTTAGTGCATGAGTTGTATGGACTATTTTTTATGTTTAGAAAAGATGAGCATGAACATTCATCCCTTTTTCTGCTCTGCAGAAGAAAGAAACCCTATGGGTTTGGAATGACATGACAAAATCATCAGTCCTTTTTGCTTTAATTTCTTCCTGATATTATTTTATTTTTAGACCATATCACTCTGGATTACCTCAGGCTGTGGTGAACATGCTATTAATGTCATCTACTGACGAGTCATCAACATAATTCCTCACATAGGCTACGGATGGAAAGACTAATTCTGCCATCCTCCCACTGCCAGCATGGCTAATGCCTTTCAAAGCCTTAACATGGGCTTTAAAAAAAAAAACAGTGTGTTTGCAGGTATCCACTCTCAAGTTCTCAAAACAGTTTATTAGTTACTTTCTAGTAACACACCTGGAGCTTCTAACCTTGAATATTTGATTTAACTGAATTTTTCGTGAAGTGCAGCAAATGATTAAATCAGCAGCTTTATTCGAGCAAGTGTGTGTGGCCCTCACACCTTTCAAGAAAAAAAAAACACCTCTTTTGTCTGAAGGACCTTATCATTTACACTCAAATAATGAACTAGGTGTCTGCTTTCTCTCAGCGTTTAATGAAAAAGCCCTAACAAACAAAGGCATTTTAAACCTCATTGTGAATTAATGACGGGCACAAGCTAGACACATAAGACATAGTTCGAAAAGGGCTTCGTTTCAAAGGGTGTACCAAAGAACCAGCCATTATATACAAGAATCAAGGCCAAAAACCACAGCCACCACTTTAACTATATGAAGGGGAATGAGTGAAATTAAACAGAATTGCACTTTTTGAACTGTTGGTTTAAGTGCGCAATGTGTAAATGTTGCAATGACCTGTAGTAGTAGTTCAACATAAAAATATTTAGAACACTGCGGACTCAGTGTCACATGAAATCAGAAATCATTATAATATGTTGATTTGAATTATTAATGTTGAAAACCGTTGTCCTGCTTAATATTTTTGTGGAAACTATTACTCTTTTTTTCTCTATTTTTTTTTTACAAATAGAAATTTGAAAAGAACAGCATTTATTAAAAATCTTTTTTTGTAATTATGGAAAAGTATGTCATTTTAAATCAATACAGTGTGTCCTTGCTGAATACAACTATGTATTCATTAAAAATACAGGGGTTGGACAATGAAACTGAAACACTGGCCAATGTTGGAGGTTTCACATCTATATGCCTGGCGGCCAATCTTCAGAGTGAAGCATGGGTGGATCAGTGATGGTTTGAGCTCCAATATAATGACAATCCTGATTGTATTTGATGGACACGACACTGCCGAGGACTACCAAACTCTTCTCGAGGGTCATGAGCACCTGATGCTCAAACCGTGTATCAGCATGATCATGCACCAACACACACAGCAAGACTTGTGACAGAAGGGTTTGATGAAGATGAAAGTGACGTTGAACATCTCCCATGGTCTGCACAGTCACCAGATCTAAATATTATTGAGGTGTTTTGGAGGAGCGAGTCCACCAGCATCATATAGTGACCTAGACACTGTTCTGGAAGAGGAACGGCTCATAATCCCTCTGGTCACTGTGAAGGACTTCTATCTGTCAATTGGTGCTGTATTTGGATGCAAAATGAGGCCCTCACCATACTAACAAATTATTGTGTAGTAAAACCAGGTGTTTCAGTTTCATTGTCCAACCCCTGTAAAATGTAACTGATAACTTTTCCTATAACTGTTGCTCATTGCTATTTCATACGGAAGCCCTGAACCGCAACCTAAAAAAAAACAAAAAAGTCAGTAAAAAAAAAAAAAAAATCTGTAAAAAAAAAAAAAAAATCTAGCATTTCGAGATTAAAGTCGAAATGTTTCGAGATTAAAGTCGAAATGTTTCGAGATTAAAGTCGAAATGTTTCGAGATTAAAGTCGGAATGTTTCGAGATTAAAGTGCATCATTTTAAGTGCATCATTCTGTATCCAATCATTTGGCCGGATCCTGTGATTTCCTAAGATTTAATAACCACTTATGGTTGAGGAGAGATTCTCTGATATGATTGTAAAGCACTTTGAGTGTAGGCATATATGAAAGCGCTATATAAATGCCCTATTCATTCATTCATTCATTCATTCATAAAGCTGGATTTCTCCATCCAGTCTGAAAAGTGTTTTCCGTGTTGGTTTTCCTATAGGCTAAAGTCTATTCCGGCGCATTATATTTTATAACGATAAAGTAAGATAAGTAATTCAGATAAAAGTAAAAAGCTACTATTTTGTGTTTATCCATTGCAGTTCGACTTCACACACACACACACACACGCGCGCTCTGAGCCAGTGGACGCGCACTGTTATGAATGCACAATGTTTCGACTTTAATCTCGAAACATTTCGACATTAATCTCGAAACATTCCGACTTTAATCTCGAAACATTTCGACTTTAATCTCGAAATGCTAGATTTTTTTTTTTCAGATCTTTTTTTTTTTTTTACAGATTTTTTTTTTTTTTTACTGACTTTTTTTTTTTTTTAGGTTGCGGTTCAGGGCTTCCGTAATTTCATGTTCGCCATGCACACCAGTAATATAAATCTATAGAATCATATTGCAGTTGTAAATAACTGTTTTAAGCAATGATGCAAGCACCATTTTATATTGATATTCGCCAGTTTCTACGAATCCAGTTAATAAATGCACTTCATCAAGAAAGCTTTTACAAACTGCATATCTACAAAAAAGGCCTTGCATTTAAAAAAAAAATAAATGAAAACCTTCAATAACAATGGCACAGCGACATACTGTTTCATGTGAAACTACAACAATGAACCGCTGTCATTAGTCCTTTCCCAGCCATTACCCACCAACTGGAACCTACAAGCCAACTTGAACAAAACTGAATAGAGATCACTTCTGATATCTTTGAAGTTTTAATATGACGGAGCGGAGTCGGCCCCTTATACGATGAGAAACCAATGAGTACAGATGAAAGCAACCCCCTTTATATCCATAATTAGAAGCCACAACACAAAGGAAAGGCAGAACAAGCACCAGGCCTGATGAGCAAGCCAGCAAAGTGGAGGACGCAATTTGTGCAAGTCCTCTCTGTAATCAGGGGTCACTCAATGTGGAGGAGCCTTCCTCCCAGATCATACTGAAATACAGAAAATTACAGTTCAGAGGGGACGACTGTAACCATGGCAATTTAACATCTCGGCTGCTGCTGAACGCTTCAACACTCGGCTATGATTCCAGCCAGGGGATTAACTTCCACATTTGGATTGCTGACTGTGGATTTTGCATGCAGGAGTTTGCATACCGAAATGCAAAGCTCTTTAGGGAAAAAGAAAAAGAGAAGAAAAAAAAAATCATTCCCTCTAATACAGACGGAGGAACTTGCTTGAAGCCTTGCAAAATAAGAAAACAGCTTTTGTAATTTGTGGTAACTGTGTAACGTCCATATTGATAAAACAGAATGTGGTTTCTTCAGGGAAAGTGAAAGAAACCAGTTTTACATTTCAATTTTCACTTTTGATACGGCTATGCAGATATATCTAAGGACTTTATAAGCATGATATGACTTTTTTGTACAGTTGCCTCAAGAATTTCTAAATGTCAAACCAAGTAATACTAGAGCTTTCTCTGTGCTTTCTGAGCCTTTTTCATTATTTTAAACAGTACATTTGTTTGTTTTAGCATTTCAAATATGTTATTTATTTACAAAACTAAATGTTTTTATACTACGGTATGTACAAGTATATCCACATTTTTATTTCTACACAAAAACCGCCTTAGAAGGTTACAGAACGATTTGGGATTGTTAGCTAATGCTCTGAGGTGCACTTGAGGTCTTGGCTGCGATAGGAAGTAAGTGAGCATGGCTATTCCATGTGCCCTTAGCACACTAAACCTACACAATCAGGCATTATGTTCAGGAACTCACGTGCCCCGAAATCGTGAGACGTCAAGAAAAACCTTCCACTGGTAGACCAGCCTGGTATCTAGTAACCAGTCCAAGTCAGCTCACAGCCTATAGTCGAGTCTAACATCTAATAATCATCTCAAGCCATCTTACAGTCTGTGGACTAGTCTGGCATCCAACAACCAGCACAAGTCGGCATTTAACAACTAGCAAATGCCAGGTTATAATCGTCAGTCCAGTCCGGTATCCAACAACCATCCCAAGCGAGCTTACAATCTGTGGATCAGTCTGGCATCGAACAACCAGCTCAAGTCATCTGCGGCCCAGTTTGGCAGTCAACAACTAGTCCAAGTCAGTTCACAAACTGTGGCTTAGTCTGGCATCCAGCATTCAGCCCAAGTCAGCTCAAGGTCTGTAGACTAGTCTGGCATTTAATAACCAGCACATGTCAGGTTACAATCGGCAGACCAGTCCAGTATCCAACAACCAGCTCAAGCGAGCTCACAATTTGTGGACCAATCTGGCATCGAACAACCAGCCCAAGTCAGCTTAAGATCTGTGGTCCAGTCTGGCATCCAACAACCAGCCCAAGACAGTTTGCATTGCGTGGTCTAGTCTGGCATCCAGCAACCAGCCTAAGTCAATTTAGCTAGACCCATCTGGCATCTAACAACCAGCACACGCCAGGTCACAATCGACTGACCAGTCTAGCATCTGACAATCAGCCCAAGCTAGCTCATAATCTGTGCATCACATAGACAATATATTGTGTATGTATTCAAAAAAAAAAGCTTCTGTATCTGTCCTGTATATATATATATATGTATGTGTGTGTGTGTATGTATGTATATATGTATATAGATAAAGTTGTCCTCCGAAGAGGGGGGGTGGAGGTGGGTGAAAAAAAAAAAAGAATCTAGTTTAACCTTCAAATAGTCTTTGTTTCCTGTTTGCACTTCTGGGCTTCTGGGTCTATACGACCCCCCCCCCCAAAAAAAAAAAAAAGAAAAACCTTCCACAAATTAAATTTAATAGAAATTTACATATTACATATAATTTGGTAGTCAAACAAAGTGTTGCACCTTTTATTGGTGTAAAGATATGTAGGGTATGTGTATTTTGTACAACATTTGAAACTGCTTTTTATCACTTAATTAGAAGCACCACAATTTTAAAACTCTGTCTTCTGTTAGTAACATATCAACAACTAAACAGACATTTAGAAGTTTATTTTAAAATGCAATTTTTTTATTTTTATTTTTGCAAGAATTTAAGTGTGCCATCAGCTAATCAAAAGTTCTATATACAGTTGCAGTCTTCACGTCTTCTTGTACACTTTGGCCAAATACAGGAAATAGGTCATGTCATAGATAAGTGTTTAAAGACTGCAAGTGTGGGTATTTGGAGAGGACATAAATCTCCTCATACCCACACTGAGACTGAGGTAAAGTTTGAAACCAAATAAATATGAGTTACTCTCTCCAGGCAGGTCTAATATATTAAACACTGACCAAGAGTAAATTCAGCTGTGCAAACACAGGAAAAAAGCCTGCTTACTATCTGTTTCTCCAAGGTAACTATTGATGCTTAAAAAAATGATTTAAACTAACTGATTTCTGAAGCTCTCTATAGTCAACAAAAGGTCTCAAAAAGGTCTATTTGCACTGTGATCATCAGAAAACACAGATAAGTGGAGAAGATATTCAGGGGCACACAGTGCTGGAAATGTTCTGCTCAGCACAGGTTAATGGTTTTATGGAACTAGAGCATTTATAAATGTTTCAGATAGAAAGCACAAATCAGGGAAGGGCAACATTTCTCACTAAGAAAATTCCTTCTAAACCTGCACATTTCAATCACAATTTTGAAAACGAACTGCAAATGAATTGCTCCTTACAACAAGTTAGTGGTTGATGTGTTTGGGGTAGTTATATTCTGATATCTGGACAGAATGGTAAATATAATGCTGCTTTAGGTCATTTAATGATAGCAAATAAGACAATAATTTGGCCGACTAAAAATTCACTTGAAAAGTATTTGAAAAAAAAAATAATAATAATAATAAAAACATAATAGTTTGGAATAACTTCACTAAACTGTTTTTGTCTAATGTTGAAATTTGAAAATGATCAAATATTGGCCATATAGCTACTGTATTGGTCGATAAGTTCCAAAAAGATGATTATTATGAAATCACCATGTGTGATACCAATTGTGTGAATTATAGAGAGACTTTCAAGAGGATAAACTTATAAAGATTATTTACATAGAAATTGTATAACATTAAGAATATTAGTTAAAAAAAAACGTTTCTTTTGAAGTCAGTATTCATTAGAAAATGTGGTACTAAGCCTATTCAAAATCCTGTAAAACCATGTGTACAGTTGAAGCTGATTTAAGTTTTGGGGTCCTATTTCTTCTGACTTCCTTTAAGCCTTAATATAAAGCGGGTCAAACCCACACCTGTCACGGTTAAGCTGCAGCAATCCAAGTGAGCACTAAACTGATTTTGGCAAGAAAATGAGAACAAAAGAAACAGGAACAAGAACTAGAAATGAACCAAACCAAAACACAATGAAACACCACCAAACCCAAAACAAGTACTCCCAACACTATCTATGTTTGAATGTACCTTGCTAATATCATGGTGCTGTATACCATTTGACAAACTATTCCATGGTGCTTTTATGAAAATCCAACAATAGGCTTCAATTTTTAAAATGTGCCTAAAGAATTTTTGAAAAATAAAGCAGTTCAAAAGTTAAGAATATTGTATTAAGCATCATGGCACTTCTGCAATTTTGTAAGCTAAAAAGAAACTTTAAAAATGAGCAACTGTTTATGTGCATAACCATAACCATAAGGTGTTGTGCGGCTATTAAAAATGTAAAACTGATTATACTTCTATTGAACACGAGAATACAAAAAATACACATTAAATATGGTGTGCATAATATTCTGTTCCTGTACTGGCACATTCTACTTAGGCCGTGTGTCCGTCCACCAAAGCGTTTTTCCATGCACCTGGTGTTCTTTTCAATTGTTTTCAATGGGAGTGCCGCGTTTTTTTTTTTTTAAATGCCATGAGCGTAGCGAGGCGCTGAACGTTTTTTTCATGCTGAAGCGCCGAGCGCCATTGAAAAATGTTCAACTTTGGATAAAACGCAGCGCTCATCACTGTCACGTTTTACCCAGCCGTCCAATCACAGTGGAGGAAGGGCGGGACTAAAACCACACCGACCAACTGTCACAACATTCTTTCTCTACAACGACATCAACCAGCAGAGCTAACCGAAACAAAATGGATGAAAAATACATTTTTAGTATGAAACAAATTATCAGCGAAATCAGTTACAAGTAAACTGCTCCGCGGATATTCTGTATCACAGCAACGAAACCTCTCATCGGAAAAAAACGTTGCGCTGCCAGAACGTTCTCAAGCGCCCAAAGCACGGCGTCTTCAGCAGAGTGTCTAACGTTTTCAGCTGGCTAAAAATGCTTTGGTGGACACACGGCCTTACTGCGTGATTCAGATGTAAAATTCACACTTGTAACTTCTGGAAATTTAATCCAACGTACATAGGCTGTCTGAACATATTTTTCTGAATAATTACTGCAGAAACGCATAACTAACGGGAAGTACTAAACAATAGTTACAGTAAAGTGCAATATAAAGGGACCTCACTTGTTTCCAGCTAAAGCCAGCGTGTCTAAACACAGAATTGGTATTAGTAGTCATCTCCACCCTCCCATACCTGTCCTGCCACAAAAACTCTGTCCAGACCTACTGAGACTAAAGTTTCTTATGCAACACTCATCCCATTTCCTTCAAACTTGTCTGTTCTCAAGCAGTCAAACACAAAAGGCCATGTGGGTCTAACGTGATTTTAAAAATGACAATATCTTAAATGTCCACTAAAAACTTCCATTTCACAGCTTTGAGAAATATTCTGTATGCTAAAAGGTGTTTATACTAATAACCTTTTATTAGCAGCATATTTTGCTAATCCTCTATAAACAGATTTCACTGCTATATGTATCCCATTAGCCCACACTGCAATAAATCCATCATGCGATAATGATATAGCATGCAGTACACAACTTTGCTATGATTTACAAAAACATTAGCGTTTGGATGTGTTCTTGCCGCAAATGTAATAACCATAATTGATTAGGGCATTAAAAAACGTGTTTCCGATAATGCCACAAGCCCAATTTAACACGTGTGTGATATACAACAACAAGCTTAAATAAAGGATACGCACATGCATGACATAAAATTGAACTTTACCTCAAGCACTAGCCAAAGCTGGTCCCCGTTCTTGACATCCTTCCTGTAGAACATTCCAAAGAACTTGACGACATTGGGATGGTCTGAGAGAGCTTTTAGGATGTTATATTCAGCTTCAATTTCCTCATCAATATCCTGAAATAAACAGATGAATTGAATTGACTGACACTATTTGCCGTTTTAAAGTAAGGGAGAGCCATTGTAAATGTTTCTTAAATAGGTTGCTATGTTTCTAAATGCAAAATTCAAATTTATTGTAAGGATACAGAATTCCATTGACAGAATGACATAATTTTCATTTCATTCTTTTCCTTTAAGAACATAATAAAAAGAAACACAGAGTAACGGCTCAAACGTCTATTTTCATTTTTTTGAGCAAACAAAGACTTTTCTTTAACTATTCAACACAAATAACAAAAATGGAGGCACTGATCGAAAAAATATATATAATTTTATCTATTGAATTTAGCAAAGCCAGAAAGGCCATAAAATGTAGGGCTGGGTAATAAATATTGATTTCTCGATATTAATCGATTCTCATTTTTACAAACCGATATCGATTCTTAAATCTCAAGAATCGATTAGTCATCCTGTTTCATTTGAATGAATGAGACATTGTATCGCGGCTGCGCGCATCCAACAAATCGCAATAATCTTTGTCCTTTGTTACTATTGATATGAAACAAAGTCTCAATTTTCAAATTACGTCCATTTTCATTAGAAATTCAAAAACATAAATAGCGTTTTGCCGTTTTGGCGCTGTGGCGTGAGATCGCTCTGACGCAGCTCAAGAGAAGCAGCAGCGCTGATCTCTCTTCCGGCTTAATAATACAAGCTACAGCGCGAAATAAACATGAATGAGCATCTGAAAGTGTGCTAAAAGATAGAGTACAACTTATCTAAATCCCTATCATTTCACATTGATTCGCTCAATCAGCGTTTCAACCGTGGAAAGACGTCAGGTAAACAGCTTGTAATCAATGTCATGTATCGTCATATTTACCTCAGAAAACCCACATAAACTCGTTAGTCCACACTCGTTAGTGTTCTTCAATGTTTAATGCATATTTGAATAAATCTGGCAAGTTTTTATGACAGGCACCATTTAAATGTTTATATTTCATATAATCTTCTTATTATAAAAATAAATAAAAGTGTAATTTAAGTGTTTGTATAGCTACAAAACAGTTAATTATTACCTTCATATTAGGCCAATGAAGCCTAGTAGGCTACAACTAGACTATAGACCATAGTTTACAGCATTTAAGAGATTTGATTCCCTTGAGAAAAATTGCCATTTATTGTAACTGATATCCAAAATAATCGATATTGATTTGAATCGAATCGTAATCGAATCGAATTGCAAGCTTGTGAATCGAAATCGAATCGAATTGTGAAATTTGTCTCATTACCCAGCCCTAATAAAATGTCAGCATCAACAAAGCCCCACAGCAGTGAACTACACATGAGGCATAGACTGGAATAATATTTGTTGGCTTGCGCGTCCTTCAAGGTTTTTGGACCAACATTGGAAAATTACTGTTTACTGATTGAGCCTGAGGGAAAAACAACCTCTGAGTGTAGAATTTTAATGGATATGGTACACAGGTCTTTTCTGTGATGCCTTTTGGCTTCAAAAATGCTCCCTATTTCTATTACTACACATGATTACAGCATTTCCTGCGGTTGGAAAGCAGTGCAAATAAATATTTGTGAATATCTGAGGTACAATGGCTATGGCAGCTGCAGTCTATTAAATTAAGCCAAGATTTATTTCATCTAGATGAGTGATTTTAAATATACTGGCAGCCAAAGGTCCATTGAAATATTTCCAAGCTTCCTTTCAGGACTTTAAAAGGGTGAATTGGACACAGGTAAATTAACACAAATTGCACATCTTCTGAAAAGCCATCTCATCATTATTAGGTTGGGCATATGCTGTTAGAGGTCCTTTTATTTTCCCAATAACTAAAGGAAAAAGTGTCTGGCTGGAGAAATAACGAGCAGGACAGAGATACAGAGAGCCTTTTGGCGTTATCTGCAGGATATATATATGTTCTGTTCTTATATGACAGTGGCGAGTGGAATTGCCCACAGGCCTCTCTTAAGGCATAAACACACTCACAGGTACAAACAAATGTGCAAATGCATCCGTACAGATGCAGACAAATGTGAACTGATTGAACCTGAAGGGTGCAAAATTACCCTGCCCTTAATGACCCTGCCCTTCTGTGCAAATCTGACCATGAGTTTTCCCTGTGTTTAAAAATTGTGACTTTATGATATGACTCTTTCTCTCTTTATGACCTAAAAAAAACACTCCACATACAGGTTTGATCTAGTAGGGTTTTACTCACATGGATAGGATCCAATATTTTGACAGCGGCTTTGCTGCCATTGACTCTGTTAAGGACTTTATAAACTTTCCCATAAGTCCCTTTACCAATAGTCTCAATGATCTCCCAGGTATCAGATGGATCTGGAAAGCTGTCAAAGACGATGGATTTCCCTGAGCGAGGAAACATCTTCCCGAACGATCTCCTGAGGAGAAAGAGCACATATTGTGTCTTGAGCCAAATGTTGTTTTGCAGTTATAGACGGCCCACTCACTGTTTTCCCATTTGACTTACAGAGGTTAACACACTTCACAGACAGTGACACCTGTGCAGGCAAGATAAGATGAGCAAAATAACCCCTGCATGAAAAAATACATATATGTATGGGCTTAGTTAGTCTTAGGAAACCTAAGGCTATTTCTGTTTGACAGTAAAGTTACTCCAGAATTAACAAATATCCATATAGAGTAGTAACATGTCCTACTTAACACCCTTTATCATGTCTGGCTTAACGTATTTCTGACTTTTGCAAAAGCTGTTGGCTTTTGCCTGTTATTGAGGATGGAAAACTTGTTTTGGACTAAACTGTTTTGGTTAAATTTACGACTCATGGTTATTTTGTTTTCGTTTTTTGATATAAGAATTTGTGAATCCATTTTCAAAAAACAATGTCTGAGGAAAGTAGGAAGATCTGATCAAAGGTTGAAAGAATTGAGGGTGCAGTAAGCCAATTTACCAAAGGGCCCGATGTTACAGTATGTTCCTTCAAAGGCATCATTATGTTCAGGTAATGTAACTCAACAAAAACTGCCTCTCTTCCTCAGAAACTATGACTTAGTGAAATAAATTATTACATTTTATTTGGAAAAATGCAAAAACTTTGACAGAAACCCAGTTATGCAGAGTTATGCATGTTCTGAAGAAAGCATTAGTCGTTTTGCCTGTGTGTAAAAAGCACTATGCTAGAGTATTGTGGGTGGTTTCCAGGGTGTTGCTATGCAGTGGCTGCAGGTTTTCTGGGTGTTTGCTAGGTGGTTGATCACTGGCCTAAATCAAGAGCTCACTTCCATTCTGGTCTCTAGATATGACTCGGAGGTCCTCCGTTCAATGCATATTTTGCCATTTCATTCTTACAGCAAAGTTTAGTTCTATCCCAAATTAAACACATCAGAATAACTAGAGACTGCCAGGCAGGTGTGTTGGAGCTAAACTCTGCAGGAAAGTGGTCTAAGAGCAGGATTGGAAACCCCTGACCAGGTTGCATATCGAGAACCGGTTCCAAAATTTCAAGACTCGCATGCTGTCTTCTGTGCTGCAGTGCACACACATCCAAAGTGCACTCAGAGAAAAAGTGACTTTGAACCATTCCAGCACAAAAAGCAAAAAGTAATTTGTTCTGCTTAAACAAAGAAAACATGTGTAACAGTATATTGGATCCATGCAGCTCTTAAAGTAACATCAGCCTAATATTCCTGCTGCCGCCTCTATAATAACGTCGATCAAACAACAAAAGACAAAAAGAAAATTAACTCTCTGTTCTTGACTGAATATCTTTTGTAACTGTATATGTAATGTGCACTACCTGTCAAAAGTTTTAGATCATTTAATGTTTTTATAAGAAGTCTCTTCTGCTCACCAAGGCTGCATTTAAAACAACAAAAAAAAAAAAAAAAAACAGTAATATTGTGAAATTGTATGACAATTTAAAATGATTGTTTTCTATTTTAATATAAATTAAAATGTAATTTATTCCTCTGAAAAAAAAACTGAATTTTCAACATCATTTATGTTGCTGATTACACATCAGTCTTCAGTGTCACATGATCCTTCAGAAATCATTCTAATATGCTGATTTTTATGCTCAAAAAAACATTCATTATTACTTTCAATGTTGAAAACAGTTGAGCACATTTTTTTTTTGTTCTTTGATGAATAGAAAGTTCAAAGAACAGCATTTATTCAATCAAAATAGAATCTTTTCTAACATTATAAATGTCTTTACGGTAACTTTTGATCAATGTAACTCATCCTTGATGAATAGAAGTATTGATTTCTTATTTTTCCCCCCAAAAAATAAAAATTCTTACTGTCCCCAAACTTTTTAAAGGGTAGTGTTTAATGTTACAAAAGCTTTCCATTTGATATAAAAGCTGTTCTTTTGAACTTTCTATTCATCAAAGAATCCTGAAATAAAAATGTAAAAAACAGTTTTCAACATTGATAATAATCAAACATCCATCATCCTATTAGAGTGATTTCTGAAGGATCACGTGACACTGAAGACTGGAGTAATGATGAATAAAATTCAGCTTTGATCACAGGAATAAATTACACTTTACTATATATATTCACAAAGAAAACAGATGTTTTAAATTGAAATAATATTTCGCAATATTATATTTTTTTTTTTGTATTTTTTAATCATATAAATGCAGCCTTGGGGAGCAGAAGATACTTCTTTTAAAAACATTAAAAATCTTACCGATCTAAAACTTTTGACCGGTAGTGTATATTTTATTAATAAAGTGCAGTATTATTTTACATTTGATTTAAGTTTCTCTGAATACCTGAAAATCTTAAAACACTGTTTATTTCACTCGTATCTTTGTTTAGTTGTATGTATTTGTGCAATTGCAATTTTTTTGTTTGTTCTTTTTTAATACCCGAGTGTTTACTTGTCTTAAATAATGCTTGAAATGTATATTAATTCGGCTAGTTGTTTTTGCTATGGTATTTTTAAACCATAGGGAAAAGTTCCTTATGTAAGTGTTCTATAGCCTATTGAATTAAGTTCAAGGTATCAGCTACAACGAAATGCTTTGCAATAAGACTTAGAATAAATGTGCATGATATCTTTTTTTTTTTTTACTTTATTGTAATCTATATTAGGTATCAATAAGAATCAGAATCGATAAGCATAATCATAATCATTAAAATTCAAATAATACCCAAAACTAACCAAGAGCAAATCTTATGTCACACAAAAAACTAATGAAAGATCTACATTTAAACTAAGTTACCCGCTGAGTTACCTTGAAATGGGAGGAATTGTTTATTATAGAGGTCTTCACTCCTGCTCATGGAGACCCACTGTCTTGCAAAGTTTATTTCCAACCTTCTTCAGCACATTGAATAGCTTGATTAGAGGATATTGCAGGACAGTCGGTCCTCAGGGGTAAAGTTGAAGACCTCGGTTTTATAACAGTGAGGGTTTGAAATTAACTTTTTTACTGCAGCCAATATGGCTAATTCATTTTAAAGTATTTTTACTTCTATAGCCACAACAAAATGATCAGAATTAAACCAGATTATCAGTCTCAGCTTAGATTTAAATATTTTGAAGCATTGTATTGCTTTCAACTTTATGGTATTCAAACATGTTTGCGGATTCCATTCAAATAAAATAAAATACAAATAAAAACAAAATGATCTGTAACTTCTCTTATAATTGCCATGAGTTTACCTGCACGTAGCAAAAGATGCTAGGGCACCATGCCAGTAATATTAGGCAGAAATAGTTTAGAAAATGTAGTTTAAAAGAAGAACAATGCATTATGTCTACACAAAAGCTAAGCAAACTTGCCAATCTGTAAGTACTGTTAGTAATCACTGATCTTATTATACTATTATACACTATTTGTGACCCTACCGGGTGAAAGTTCAACCAGCTCTTTCTCTACTCCAACCACAATTAAACCTACATTCAAGATGAAAACCGCGAAAGTCAACATGTCACTTACATTCTTTTTTTAAATGGTCGATGAACATTTTGTTGAATAAGTCCATATTGACTGTTGAGGCAGTCGTGCCGTGTGAACACTTGTGAAGGAGTTAACCACAGCTAAAGCTAATCTCAGCAAGCCATGCCTGGCACCAGAAACAATGCTAAGCAGCAGAAGCTATGTTGGGATTAAGAGGAATTAGTTGACTACGCCATGAGCCTTTCCCCATTTAGATTCTCATTGATAAAGGTGCCAAAGCTAGTTAGAACTACTAAGAATATAACGCCAGGGGGACTACCTCTCTAACCCAAAGAAAGTAACTAAACAGGAAGCATCATTATCCTTTTATTAAGGGTTGTACACCAAAGAAAGCTGTTTCATGCAATGTTTAGTTTTTACATAATCCAGTACTTTTGCCATTTTTTTCAAGAGTACAAATTAATGCCCCATTATTTTTTTTAAGCAAAATAGGCACATATTCCATTTTCTTTAGAATTAAAGGTGAAGATTTTGAGTATCTATTAACAGAAATGCAATATGACATCCATAACTATGCTTTCAGTGGTGTATAAAGAACTTACTTAATTAACCGTAAAGTTTTTATTACCTATATCTACATAACCCCGGGCACCCCCTTCTATGAAGGTCGACATATTGTGATGTCAAGTTTCTACCGGAGCCGAACGCGAACACACAGCGCTACAGAGCGCGTTTCGTCACTACCGTGAAAGAGAAGCCGCAGAAACCTAGAAGCTAGCCATAAACACCGTGAGTAGTGACTTTTCCCTTGTCAATGGTGTAAAATATGTAGTTGGACTGTTTCATGTAACTTAGTTCTCCCTCGCTGTGTTATGTGTTTGCTATGTGGGGATACATGCGCTTACGTTCGTGAGACTGATTAGTATTCTTGTCATTGACCGTAAAACAGTATGTTACAGGAATCACCAACCCGCCGATCGACAAGTCAATCTAGGAAGCATTTTAAGTCAAATCGCGAAGAGTTTTCAAAATCAGAGAAAAAAAGCCTCTTGTGTGTAGTAAATGGTGTCTAGTGAATGCGGAGGTGCGGACACTGTTACAATCTTGTCATTTTTGCCGTGCGCACCTTTGGGCTCATGCGAACATGCACATTTGGGCTCATGCATAATACATAGTTGCATAGTTTCATGTGGTTCTTCTCCCTCGCTGTATTGTATTATGGGTTTGCTATGTGGAGAGAAATATGCTGGTTACGTTTGTGAGACAATCAGCTGATTAATAATATTATGTTATATATTTAAGACCCTTGATCCTCACCTAACTATGTCTTTGTAAACTTTATCCATGATGTGGTTTATAGGGCTGGGTAATAAATATCGATTTTTCGATATTAATCGATTCTCATTTTTACAAACCGATATCGATTCTAAAATCTCAAGAATCGATTAGTCATCCTGTTTCATTTTATGAATGAGACATTGTATCGCGGCTGCGCGCATCCAACAAATCGCAATAATCTTTGTCCTTTGTTACTATTGATATGAAACAAAGTCTCAATTTTCAAATTACGTCCATTTTCTTTGGAAACTCAAAAACATAAATAGAGTTTTGCCGTTTTGGCGCTGTGGCGTGAGATCGCTCTGGCGCAGCTCTAGAGAAGCAGCAGCGCTGATCTCTCTTCCGGGTTAATAATACCAGTTACAGCGCGAAATAAACATGAATGAGCGTCTGAAAGTGTGTTAAAGATAGAGTACAACTTATCGAAATCCGTATCATGGCTTATTGAGTCACTCAATCAACGTTTCAACCGTGGAAAGACGTCAATTAAACAGCTTGTAATCAATGTCATGTATCGTCACATTTACCTCAGAAAACCCACATAAACTCGTTAGTCCACACTCGTTAGTGTTCTTCAATATTTAATGCATATTAGAATTAATCTGGCAAGTTTTTATGACAGCCACCATTTAAATGTTTATATTTCATATAATCTTCTTATTTATAAAAATAAATAGAAAGGTAATTTAATTGTTTGTATAGCTACAAAACAGTTAATTATTACCTTCATATTAGGCTAATGAAGCCTAGTAGGCTACAACTAGACTATATATATATATATATAGACCATAGTTTACAGCATTTAAGAGATTTGATTTCCTTGAGAAAAATTGCCATTTATTGTAACTTATATCCAAAATAATCGATATTGAATCGAATCGAATCGTAATCGAAATCGAATCGAATTGCAAGCTTGTGAATCGAAATCGAATCGAATTGTGAAATTTGTCTCAATACCCAGCCCTAGTGGTTTATATTGGGCTGAGGTTCAGAAACAGTGACAATGCTACACACTCTTGGCTTACTCCGGCTATTCCCTGCTGTCTCAGACAACGAGATGTTTGTCCCGTCTTAGCCACCGTAGCTTCTTCAAATGGGAGGGGTGAGCAGTGGCCTGAGCCCTTAGTGCAAACTCGCAACCGAACCGCTAGATGTCGCTAAAAATCACACACTGCACCTTTAAATGTTATTGGCCGTATCTTGCACCTGCCGCAAATGACTTTGTACACTGAGGCATGTATCATTCCTATTTTGTAACCACGCAAAGCGGGCTTTTCCCTCCACAGACGCACGTTGGTAAACTAAGAAATTAACTTGCGCTCCCTAGGTGGTCCGTAGGCGCAAAACGGAGGCATGTTTCGGCCCAAACATTCCCTGTTGCTATTTTGCAGTTCCAGAAAACAATTCCACCACTGACCAGAAAAAAAACCTAGTCTAAAGTACTTGCCGCGTTGTGTGTTGTTCATAATGCTATTTTAAGCACGCATGCTTGGACATAACGTTATGTAGCGGGTGCACAACGCAACGAGCATACACTTTGATTCTCTCATCAACACAGATGGAGATTCATATCATACATTATAACAAGGAAAAATATTAACACATGAGGAAAATCATTGTGGTGTCCAATAAGATGTAAAAAAATGTAGGCCTAAATCTAGCTTACACAATCTATTTGCCCAATAGTGGCAATACACATGTATATTAACACATCTGACAAATTAGTTTGTCCGTCAAGAACCAGAAAAAAAATAAAAAAATCTCCCATCCCCATACAATGTCACTTCTCTGTCTTTCACGGCCCTGAAAAGAATGTCGGTCTCCTCGGTTATAAACCGTTCCTGGCGTGTCCGCCATTATAACAACAATCCGCCATGCAACATGCGCAATTGCTCTTAAAGGGTATGTTGGATGACGCTCTGATTGGTTTATTTCACATTACGCCCAAACCACACCTATGAATAATGAAGCTACTTCAGACCAACCCCTTTTAAACTTGCGCCGGGCTCAAGAGTCATTTATCCAGCCGATAAAATAGCAACTGCGCCCAAGACCCGCCGACAAAGTTACTTGTGCTTCGCGCTTGATACTTGCATTTCAGATCGTTAAAATAGGGCCATATGTATGTAGATTACTTACAACTGTAACATTATTTGGAACATTTATTTCCATAAAAAAAGGTTTACATCATAAATGACATCAAAAAGTTTAAAAAACAACCAAACCTGGAATAAAATGTCATTTGAGCATGATAGGACATTCTCAGTCATTACTTATGCCAAGAGATTAGCCTTCTAAACTGCACGGCCAAGTTGCATGTAACTGAGCACATGTACAGCCCAATGTATAGTAGTCGAGGAACTTCCAGACATGTTTAATAATGAATGGAGCTTCTATATGTTACAAAACTCATGACACAGAGACACCAAAAGATAAGAGTAGCCCACCTTAGCATTCACAAATTACAAGACACTGGGTGTGAGTAAGTAACATGACCTCCCCTACCTAAGGTACTTAGAGGTTATTAGATGGATTAGCGTATGCATTTTTAAATGGCCTTGAGAAGGCAAGCATCACTATTGCTGCTCATACTTAGGGTTTGAGGCATTAATGATAATGGACTCTTTTTATGTGGGCCATTAAGCAAACACCAAGCAACCACACAGAACACCATAACAACCACCACACTCTGGCAACCTCCCAGAACACCTTTGTTCTCAACTCTTGCCCTCAAGGTCCAAATTCTTGCAAAGTTTAGCTCCAACCTTGATCATACTCACCTGCCAGTATCTTTACGTGTGTTCACACCATGTCGTAATTCCACAATTTAAACTTGTAAAAAACGCTCATGACCTCGTAGAGCTCGTTATTCCAGCCCTTTATGATTTCTGAGAGCTCCTACTTGCACCACCTGACCGTTGGAGATTCATTTAGGCGTTGATAGCAGAGCCAGTGTCCGAGGAAGTGAACAGTTCTGAATTTAACGTCACGTTGTCATCTCGAGATACGGTAATTATCACATGGCATGACCGGAGAATTTCTTGTAATCCTGAACACCTTGTTTAGCTTGTTCAGTTGTGTTTGATTAGGGTTGGAGCTAAACTTTGCAGGAAAGTGGACCTTGAGTACCAGAGATGAGAACCCCCAACCTAACCTTTTGGCAGCAAGACTCACCTTGAAGCAATCAAAAGTGAAGCTATGTAGTTTGCATTAATTTTCTACCCAATTAACTGGTACAGAAGGATATATTACTAAATCAAAGCAAAATTTCACTAGACACACAAGGGAAAATTCACTAGAATTAGAGCTGGTACCATTTTATTTGCACATGCTGCCTGCACTGGTTTAGCATGTCAAGTCAAGTCAAGTCAAATATATTTATATAGCGCTTTTCACAATACAGATTGTATCAAAGCTGCTTCACAATATCAATCAAGACAACATAACAGTGTTTGTTTATTCAGCATCTGGTAACTAAAGAATTTATGCAAATCAGGTAAAGTGAAAATGCTAAAATTGTATCTGGATTTGCTTGCAATGATCATCTACATGATTTGCTTCAGCTATCACAACAGAATGTATTCTTTTATTCTTTTCTTTTAGCACTATTTTAGCGCTTAAAGGGGGCGTTGACTGCGATTTCACTTTTTTCATTTTAAATAGTGTGTAATGTTGCTGTTGGTGCATGAACAGTATCTGCAAAGTTGCAGCGCTGAAAGTTCAATGTAAGCAGAGATATCGTCTTTTAAAAATCAGGAAGTATAATTGCCTACAAAAACGACTGGATTGGGACTACAGCTGGGTTATGGTACGTCACTAACCCACACATTTGCATCAACCACTCCCTCCGGAATAAGCAGAAAAGGGCATGGCCATTTTTCAGCAGCTCGTCGAGTGTGTTGTTCACGCAGCTGTCAGGTCTTATGTCTTCGAACTTCCCACAGACGCTGTACTTCGTCAACAATGGATACAATTTATGTTTGATTATGTTCCTGAAAATGACGATCGTAATCTAGCTCTCTGTGCTGCGCATTTTACGGAAGACAGCTTCCAGAATCTCCACGAGTTCAACACCGGGATTCAACGAGAAACTGTAAACATGAAGCAGTTCCGACTTTAAAACCACAGTTGTTGGGCCACAACCTGTAAGTAGGCTAAGACTTAACCATTTTAAATGTATTTGCATGTATAATTCCAGGCGTAACGTTAGCCTTGTGTTTTAGTTTTTTTCAAATGCCAGCGCTAGCTTTATTGCCACTAGGCTATTAGTTATGCTATTTTGTGTCTACGACAAACGCGTACAAACATGAATTTTCTATAAGTACTAATGTTGTAAATGTATTTTTCATGTATATATGTTTTATGACATTATTTTCGATTTGATCAAGAACGTAAACTTGCCACCGCTATTTGAGTATAACATTAGTAGCCAGTCAGTTGCTATTGTTGCCAGTCAGATACTATTGTGTCAAACAAACGTGTATAAAGTTAAAAAATTTAGCAAATTATCATTCAGAAACGTTTATTAAGAGCCGTGTGTGGTGTAGTTCTGTTTGACTCGCTTCATCGCGGCTTTCTCGGTCTGATTCCGGGTCATACTGATACTGCAGTTCGACGCATATTTACATCTGGACCGCAGCTCATGACGTGGCCGTAAAGGTAATGGGCGTTAACTTTCCGGACAATGTAAGCGACAATTTAGCGAATCACAACTCACCGGACCAAGCTAACCAATCTGAGCCCACGACGTGTTTCTGAGGGAGTGGTTTCATAGAATCAGGAAGTGAACCGCTCGTTCGAGGACAGAGGAGAGCGCGGCTGACAATAAACGTGAAGTTTATGAAAAATAAGACTTTTTAAAAACGAAAAACCACGAATACATGTTATATTGCACCCCATAAACACAATCATGCAAAGAAAAAAAGCAGTCAACCCCCCCTTTAACACCTAGCTAAACTGTATCGCAGGTGCAGCGTTTTGCACTGAAATACTGTGCACAAAAGTGATGCAGTTTTAAATGTAGTGCAATAGTGAATTCAACCAACATTTGCATACCTGTTTTGGCCAGATGTCATCTCTGCCTGGTTTGCATCCAGAGAGCAACTTCATGAAAGTGCTCGGCACTCTGAAACATTACAAGATAATGCATTTTTCTCTATGGTAAGGCTTGTCTCCTTATTTCACCTTTTAAAGAACAAAAGTCGAAGCAACTTGAGGAGAGTAAGGAAACAGGAGCCAGCACCACCAGGGAAAGAAAGACAAGAGACCTGAGCTAATTTACAAGGCTATGAGCGGGTTGAGGTTTCAGTTTAACCTTAGTAGGACAAAGTATACAGAGGAAAACGACTTATTGTAAGAAAAAATTACAGCATTACCACAAATGATCCTCAAGCCACTAAAATAAATATCAAGCTAAATTTAAGTAGTATTTGCAAAACATATTAGAAATTAGATAAGGAAATACAAGCATTGTTTTATGAATATACATTATAAATATGCACACTAAGAAGTTTTATCCTACATGTTTTGTTATTACAAGAATTTTACATTTGACCTCACTTATTATAAATAGATGTACTGCAAAAATACCAAGCCATATTACTACCTATATCAACTGCTTCCCAATGTCATTGAATCAAAAACATGTAACTGATATTTACCTGACACTTTAGATGCAAATCAGAACCACATCCCTATTTACTTTCTTGTTGTGGCTAAGACATCTACTACACACAGGCACATGTACACATACACATTCAAAGCAACAACTTGCAGTCAAACCCACACCAGAATATAAGCAAATCAGTCGAATTTGGTTATCTAGCCCTGCCCTTAGTTAATCTAAGGCATTGAAAGAAATGCTTTCAGTATAACTAATACACCTCAAATGCAAAACAGATAGTTCCACGGATAGCTCTAATGCTTTGTCTTTTGTAAAAACAAACCAAGTTTTTCTATATTTGCAAAGAACAACAATATATTTAATAATACTGCAGTTTCTCAAACTCTAAAATAACCTATGAACACATGCTTTAAGATCTAAACTTTCAAACAAAAGGTAAAAGCCCACGCCATGCGAGTAAACTCACTTCAACTTACAGTTCGCCGCTGCCTCTACATGCTCAGGTATCAATCAGTCATAGCCTCCCGTCGCAGAGGAAGGAGACTGTGCTTGTTACAGCCTACAGTTAGGTTATCTCTCTGTTTTATGTATTATTCATCAACAAAAAGTAACACAATATTGTACAAAATCCCACCATGCTTGGCTTCTGACTGTTGCTTTAATGTCACCTCGATGTTGCTACTTGGCTAAGGTGACCTATGGATGAAGGCATATGCAATATCACTTGCAGATGACAGAATAAAACATCCATCTGAACACCAGTACTGTAAAAGTGTGTGACAGGGCATGACTATAGAGTAGTGTGATAGAGTTTCTACAGTGCAGGCACTATGTAAAAGGAGGGTTAGGACAGACAGCTTGATTTTGATTGGAGTATTATTGTCAGTGTTCTGTGTTTTGACTCAGCTTTTAATGACTAAAGGAGCAACAGATGGTATTGCGATTGCCACTACATCCAAGTCTACACTGTTTCAAAGATTTAATGTTACTTACCTATCTTAGAGAGACATCTAGTGTCTCTACCTCTGGCAATGACAACACCATGACCTAGCAGACAGGGTTATTTCAGTATCAGTATGGTGAGTATAGAACATTTAGATATTTCTGCATTTATCTAAGTACATAGAACTTTATTGACCTTTATTTTGGGTAAATGGAGTTAAAGGGATAGTTCACTTTGAAATTAATTTTTGATACGTTTTAGCTTACCTCAAGGGCATCCAAGATGTAGGTGTCTTTGTTTCCACAGTATTTTCAATTTTGACATTTTTCAGTCAAACCGTTGTTGTCTATCAGTCATACACTGGAGGCTAAGGGGGTCCATCAAAAAGCATGCACAGAGAAGTCAAAATTAAACATGATTTAATGACTCGTAAATGTAAGTACACAATAATGGCCTAAGACACGAAACAAGTGTTTTTTGTGAGAAAACGAACAGTATTTATATCGTTTTTACCTCGTGTAATCACAGTGACGTCCAAGTGATCTGAATCAGTTGTGCAATGTCCAACTGAACCGAACTGAATCAGTTCAATGTTACGCCAGAAGTGATCGCTTGCGTGTGACGTCACTCAATATTTACACTCGTAAATGTAAGTACACATTGATGGCCTAAGACACGAAACGAGTAGTTTGTGTGAGAAAACTAACAGTATTTATATCGTTTTTACCTCTTGTAATCATAGCCATGATAAAATGATCTAACGGCACGGGCGCTTCGGTCTGCGCATGCGCCGGAAGTGATCGCTTGCGTGCCTACGTCACTTTTTGTTTATACAGAGATTTTGGAAGTTTTACCTTTCACTAAACATATTTAGATATACGGTATATCTAAATATGTTTAGTAAAAGGTAAAACTTCCAAAATCCAAAGCGCCCGTGCCGTCAGATCATTTTGTCATGGCTATGATTACAAGAGGTAAAAACGATATGAATACTGTTCGTTTTCTCACACAAACCGCTCGTTTCGTGTCTTAGGCCATCAGTGTGTACTTACATTTACGAGTCATTAAATCATGTTTAATTTTGACTTCTCTGTGCATGCTTTTTGGTGGACCCCCTTAGCCTCCAGTGTATGACTGATAGACAACAACGGTTTGACTTAAAAATGTCAAAATTGAAAATACTGTGTAAACAAAGACACCTACATCTTGGATGCCCTTGAGGTAAGCTAAAACATATCAAAAATTCATTTCAAAGTGAACTATCCCTTTAAGCGAGCCCACGTCAGCCATGTCCCTGCGTGCATCAGTTTCATCACAGTCCATTTTGCCAGTCCTCTTTACTCAGAGGGACCAACGCCCCTCCAAATGAACGGCAGGCATCATCTCTTTCGGCGGATCGGACGAGGAACAGCTCGACGACAGCCTCTCCATTGTGGTGCTCTGCTGACCCTGCCCCTCTATCACAGGCCAGTGTAAGTGCCAGGACCAACTCTGATGCAGAGATGCTTCGAATCCTCATCACAGCGGTGGCGGGATCGTGGGCTTTAGTGGGCTGCACCCAAAGAGCCAACTAAAAGCAGGTTAGATGGATGGACTCTACCAGGGTGCCGGCAGGCCCCGCCAGAGGTATGGGTAAGTTGATCGCGCTCAAACGGCATCTTTGGCTAAACCTCACCGAAATCAAGGAGGCAGACAGAACAGCGTTCCTCGACTCACCAGTCTCCAGCACTGGCCTCTTCGGTCCAGCTGTAAAGGGGTTCGTGGAGTGATTCACCTAGGCACTAGGGGTGTAACGGTACACAAAAATCACGGTTCGGTACGTACCTCGGTTTTAAAGTCACGGTTCGGTACGTTTTCGATACAGCAAAAAGAAAGAAATGCCAGAGAAATTTCCTATTTGTTTAAAGTAAAAATATTTTTAAATAAGTGTGAGTTTTCCTAGATCTTGAAACTTTCAGGTTTATAAATGGGGGTCATCTTTGAAGGGTGAACAAATAATGTTTTGGTCATCACATTAAAAATAACATTTAAATATATATTTATTTATATAATATTTGAATTTTGAAGTGCTGGTAAAAGATGTGTGAAGTACTTGAAAGCATTTCACCATTCCAGCCAAACTGGTTCCAGTTAGTGTTACTATATTAAATCCATGGTGAATGTTGCTGGTCTGTGGACGTAAAGTTCATTCACGGCACAATGTTTCTCCTGGTTTCCATGACAGCGCTGTCTGATCTAATAGAGATCTGCGGTTAATAACGGAGAAATGTGAATGCATCTCACTAGATCTCGCAGCGATGTTATTACCTCAGTGGCGAATTCAAATGTTTTCTTTACCGGATCTCTTAGCGCTGTGTAGTAACAGTGTCGCTTGGTCGAGATCGGCTCGCGCTGCACAGATGTTGCTGGTCCGAACTGATAAACGATCCGTGAAGCACATTTATAGCGCAGTTTCGTTCTGCATTCATTACGCTTGCCATTTGATGTTGCGCAACGTTGTGTTGGCCGCGTCAGCACGAATTTTGCCGGCAGGAAAAATGGTCCAAGCAATCGTTCGGTTTGTATGCGTACCGAACCGGAAGCTTCGAACCGAAACGGTTCAATACGAATACATGTACCGTTACACCCCTACTAGGCACAGTTTCAGTTCTGCTACGAGCCGACCCAAAAGAGCGTCACCATCTCAGCAACCGAAGCCAGTGCCTTGGATTTCTCAGCCCTGCTCTGCGGCTGATACCCAGCGACGCTCACATCCAGCTAAATGCTACCCGCACCCGCAGCCACAGGGCCCCGAGCCAAGATTGTGTTGGACCCTGAGCCTCCCAAGAACTCCTAGCAACAGGAGAAAAAAGAGAGGCTGAGTCTCACCTTGGCCGGACCACCCTCAAATATAGCTTGCTCATCTAGCAGCTCCCTGTTTAGCTTGGGCGGCTGGAGATTTTTATACTGTAGTCGATGGGCCCGTTGCATTGCACACGAACAAATGCTGTTTTTACAGCGACCCCAATAAAGCACAAAAAGAGTATGTTTTAAGCAAACAACGCCCAGGAAACTTGTCCCCCCTCAATAGTTGGCCCATTCCCAGTTGTCACACTATCTCAGATCACTCGAGCCGAGGCTCGGCGAGCTACCCCCATACTGAGTATGTGCACAAAACATTGGTAGTAGGTCCCCCTATGCTAGGCGGGCCATCCACACTTTTCATTCAACCCCTATCCAAATGGGCCCAGGCCTGGCAGGCCATTGCTGTGTCAAATTGGGTAATGAATATTATAAAGCAAGGTTACTCGCTCCAATTCGCTCGCAGAACCCCGTGCTTTCAGGCAGAGACCTATAAGCCTAAAACCTGTTAGCAAAGGGGGCTATAGAGGTGGTTCCCCCGGTGCTAAGCGAGTCAGGGTTTTTCCCCAAGGAAGGATGGCGACACTGGGCCCATATTGGACCTAAGTCATCTCAACAGAGCCCTCATTAGAAAGGCCATTCAGAATGCTAACTACCAAACAAATCCTCGTTCAAGTTCGCCCAGGGAATTGGCTTTTCACAGTGGATCTGAAGATGCTTACTTTCATATTCAGATAACGGCCCATCACAGGCAATTCTTGAGATTTGCCTTCGAGGGGCATGCTTATCAATGCATGGTCCTACCGTTCAGTCCGTCTCTGGCACCCCGTACATTTACGAAGTGCATGGACACAGCTCTTTCTCCTCTGAGAAAATGAGGAGTGTGCATCTCGATGACTGGCTCATCCTGGCTCACTCGAAAACCGAGTTATTGACACACAGGTGCTGGCTCCTCGGCCATCTATAATGATCAATACTTCAAAGAGCAAACTGTCACCTAGTCAGAATGAGCAAAAACTTTCTGAGGACAGTTATAGAATCAATACAAATGAGAGCTCGGCTTACGTCAGACCCTCTCTATCTAGAGCCTAGCGACTTCTCTCAGGGCGGGTGTACACACGCCCCTCAAGAAGTTTCAGAGGCTTTTGGGTCTTATGGCTGCAGCATCGTCAGTAGTCCAACTAGGGGCCCTATTTTAACAATCTGAAACACAAGTATCAAGCGCGAAGCTCAAGTAACTTTGTGGGCGGGTCTTAAGCGCTGTTGCTATTTTACCGGCGGGATAAATGACTCTTGCGCCTGACGCAAGTTTAAAAGGGGTTGGTCTGAAATAGCTTCATTATTCAGAGGTGTGGTTTGGGCGAAACGGAAACAAACCAATCAGAGCGTCATATCACATTCCCTTTAAGAGCATGATGAATGAGGTGTGCTTGTTACATGGCACAATACTATTATAACAGCGCATTTATCAGGCATGCTTCAGAATCAGTTCACAGCCGAGGAGATCGATGTTCTCGTCAGGGCCGTAAAATAAAGAGAAGTGATTAGGGATGGGACAAACTCACCCAAATTAGGTTCGGTTAAATATGCATTTCATAATTTGGGTAAATGTGTAAGCTTTATACCTATTTTTCCCATCGTCATGGACACAACAATGATTTCCCTCGTGTTTACATATTTTTTTCCTTATAATAATGTATCATTTGCAAAAAAGTAAAATGCATCTGTGTAGATGAGATAATCATCTACAGCAGGGGTTCTCAAACATTTTGGTGCCAGGGACCCCTTTCAGGGGAAAAAAAATTCCAAGGACCCCCCTCATATTTATAACAGTTATTGAGCACAAAGTTAATGTGTGAGCGGCAAATGAAATATTTTTGCACAAAATGAATGGTCTCCACCCAGGGTACTATGCAGGAATTTCTAAATAGCCTACTGAGGTAACGAAAGTGATCTTGCTAGGAATCACTTAGGATCCCTCACTTAGGAATTTTTGATGTTCTTGATCTACACATGTGCATTTTAAGGTGTTTTAAGGCCCCACAATCGGATAACTATAGATTTAGTAGAAGCATGTCAGTCAGTGGCATACATTTTTTTTTTTTTGTCAAGATGTCACGAAACACAATCACATATTCCAATCAGGAATGGCCTTAAAAGAGAAATGTTTCAATAATTAGGCCTATTCTGCACACAAATAAAGCCCATAAGCCTATATAATACAATGATAATGGCATTATGTTTAATAGGTGCGTGCGTTGTTAATTTGAGCTACTGTAATTAGCTAAAAAAAAACATGCAGTATATGTTAAATATAATCCATAATGTTAATCTCATGGGCACAGTATGTTTCTATTGACCTGCTTTTTCCTTTGTTAAAGTTGAGCTTGATTAATACTTTGCAAACTGATTGTTTCAGTCGTTTTTTAAAACTTTTATCTAAAACAGCTGTTTAGTTTATGTTAATTAAGGCCTACATCTTATCTCGCACTTTATGACCGTTGACTGAAGTCGTGCGGGGAACTTTGAGTTCACTCCGACTCAAACATTTTGACATTGACGAGCTATCGTTGTTAGTCTGCTGAAGCACCTCAGACGAGAAGGTCAGTATCATCGCGATGTGCATCCTTGCAACCTCAGTTGTGGGTACGGCCCTGTCACTATGCACTTTTATTTTGATAATGATCAGACTTCTAATGTCAAATCTACAGTAGCAGTGCTAGAACTGACTATTGTGCGCGCACGCGAGACGCCGGCGCGCAATTACATGGGAATTTTTCCTCAGCAGTGGAAACAGGAATACTCTTATTTATGGTCATAGATAAGACAAGAGTGCATCATCCGAAACGGTAAAGTGTCCATTTTTTTATTTGTGTATAGGCTACATTATAAATGACTACAAAATGTCATGCCTTTTAAAAATACAGAAAAGAACCGGATGCGGGTTCATGCCGTCTCTCTGTCTCCTTTCTGGCGCACGTCGCGCAAAATCAACAGCAGTGAATGGTCTACTTGACGCACAGACATAGATTATCTATCTATAGAAAACTTTAAGTGTCTACTTTGTATTGTTTTATGTTAAATGCTTTATATAAGTTACTTAGGAATAAACAGCATGTTTTCAGATGATAAAGAAAACATGACTTATAGCATGGAAAAAAACGTTAGGTTGTAAATTATTTCGCGGACCCCCTGGCTTTAGCTCGCGGACCCCCAGGGGTCCGCGGACCCCACTTTGAGAACCACTGATCTACAGTGTATGCACGTTGTTCACACTCTGTATTATGGCCAAGCATGCACGCTTAAAATAGCATCTGAATGTACGCGCAACGCGCCACTGACTTTAGGTTTTTTCTGGTCATTGGCACAATTATTTTCTGGAACTGCAAAATAGTAATGTTTGCACCGAAACACACCTCCTTTTTGCGCTGACCCGCCCAGGAAGCGCAAGTCGGTAAACTAGGAAACGAACGTGCGTTTGTGGAGGCAAAAGCCCGCTTTGCGCGGGTCCAAAATAGGAATGATAAATGCATCAGTGTACAAAGTCATTTGGGCCGGGTGCAAGATAGGGCCCTAGGACTTCTGCATATGCGCCCACTACAGCACTGGCTGAAATGCTGCGTGCCAGCTGCATATCAATATGAACGACAGCTGCATAAAGGCTTTGGCTCCCTGGAAAAAAAACTTGACTGGTATCAGTCAGGTGTGGCCATGGGTGTGCTCTTCAGAGGAAAGACAATATTTCACAGAAGCATTCAACCTAGGTTGCAGGGCACTGCACGAGGGCAAGCCTATTCCCGACCTCTGGTCGAGCACGGAGAAGAGCTTACACATACTGCCTCGAAATGAGAGCAGTCAGTCTAGCTCCCAGAGGTTTTCTGCTGGACCCAAGGTGACACCACGTCTTAGTCTGAATGGAAAACATATCGGTGGTGTCTTACATAAATCACCAGGGAGTCCTCAGGTCAGGCAACCTGTATGTCATGGCTAGAAAACTCCTTCTTTGGGCACAAGGCAACCTGCGCTCCCTGAGAGCAACTCCGGGAATGTTCCGGGAATCCAGAATCTGGGTGTGGACCATCCTGGGGAATGGTCTCTCAACCCTCAGACGGTCCATTGGATCTGGAGTGTG
The DNA here is from genome assembly GCF_988280905.1 of Pimephales promelas. NCBI lineage: Eukaryota > Metazoa > Chordata > Actinopteri > Cypriniformes > Leuciscidae > Pimephales > Pimephales promelas. Next base: position 7,144,667 of record NC_142790.1, read on the forward strand.
TTCGGCAGGGCAGAGGCAAAGTTTAGGCAGTCAGAACAGCTGTTTGTGTGCTTCGGTGACTTATTGTTAGTCGTTTCCTTCTTTGTTCCTATTTTTTTAATAAAAAGTAAACTAAAACCGCCTGCCTTGCTTTATTACATAAGACGCGTATGATGATTGAAGTCAGCTTGAAGGGCTTTTGTTTTATAATATTGGGTTGGCTAAACCCCCCCCCCCCTACAAGGTGCCCATATGCTGTGATTCCTGCAGTGATTCCCAGGTATGGCTCCACTAACGACTCTGCCGTCCCTGTTCCGTATTGACCTAACATTAGCTAGGCTGGATCTACCACAGAGACCTTCCATATGTAGCACTGCCTTGTTGGCCATTCCATATGTGTAAGTTCCGAAATTATACCTGACATTAGGGGTGTACGATACACACACATTAACAGTGCCTGGGTACTGGACTAAGTTATCTTTCAAGTCTTTTTTTGCTAATACTGTCAAATACACAAAAGGTTTACATAAACACGGTTGGTTAACTTATGTCTAAAGTTAAAGCACACATTTGAGAGAAAATAGGGTGCATGTCATATGTGTTTGATGCGCCAGTCTTAAGACCTGTTCACTGTTTCACGCGCAATATTTGCCGACATTAAACTCATGACTAAACAAAGGTGCCAATGTAAGTGTGCACACCAACGCAAAATATGCATAAAAGCAACATTAAAAAAAATGCCTTGGGTTCGTTTTTTTGATGTGCCAGCCAGGTCAAATACTATCTGACCAATGAAATTGGCTCTTTTGCTCATGTGTCTGGAGCTTCTGAAGTTACAGTAAAACACAACATGGGGGGTGTAATGGCATGTTATGGCCACAGTGGAGCACTGTAGGAATGGGAGTGTCAGGATGACTGAGAAGAAGAAGAATAAAGAGTTAAGTTATCTGTTTACAGCCTGGGTGTTGTGTCCTTGAGTACGGAGTATAGAGGAACAATACATGGTGTCAGAGACGTATAACCCACGACAGAAAGAGTCTAGTGGTACAGACAAGTAACGTTAGTCAGAGTAGCGTCAATGTAGAGCAGAGTGAAAACGCGAGACCTGTGAGCAAGAGAAAGAGCGAGTCGGCGAGAGCAAACAGCTAGCGGCAAGCTAAAAGCACACAGGATGGACCACATATTCACTATCACACCACCGGGACCATTCGACTTTGAGCCAAGCTCGTGGCCCGCGTGGATCAAAAGGTTTGAACGCTTCAGAATGGCGTCGGGGCTGAAAGAAAAAGACGGCGCATACCAAGTGAACTCTCTCATCTATACAATGGGTGACAAGGCTGATGATATTTTGAGCTCACTGCAGCTGACGGATGAGAAAGAAAATGACTTTGACGAGGTAAAAAAAGCCTTTGATGAACATTTTGTAGGAGTACATAATGTAATTTATGAACGTGCCAAGTTCAATAAACGATGTCAAGACGTCGGCGAATCTGCAGAAAACTTTATCACCGCAGTGCACAAGTTAGCTGAGCATTGTAAATATGGCGTCTTACGTGAGGAAATGATTCGAGATAGAATTGTTGTCGGCATACGTGATGCTAAATTGTCTGAAAAACTTCAGCTCAACCCAAAGTTGGATTTAGCTACAGCTATAGTTCAAGTGAGGCAGCACGAGGAAGTGAAAAAGCAACAAGCTGTTCTGCGGTCAGCTGATTCACCTGGACAAATAGATGCACTGTCTCATAACAGTAAAAGACGAGCTCATAGCAAAAAACCTTTTCAACGCGGAAGCTATTCTCAGCCTCAGCCTACCTCATCAAAACCAAAACAGTGTGGGAAGTGTGGTAAAACCCCAAAACACTCATGGACTGAATGCCCAGCAAAAGATGTTGAGTGTAGAAAATGTCAAAAGAAGGGACATTTCGCGGCAGTGTGCAGATCAGCTCAAAAGATGGATTCGATTGAAGTGGATGAGGTGGCTTATCTGGGTGCGGTGGACTATCCACAGTCATCCACATGGACTGAAGTACTCGCCATAAATGGTGGCCCGTTGCGCTTCAAAATAGATACTGGGGCGTCTGTGACTGCTATCCCAGAGACAGAATTCAAACAGGATAGATATGGCAGACATTCAGCGCCGTGCAGACCCCTGCTCGGCCCTGCCAACCAACCCTTGGACGTAAAAGGGCAAGTGCATGCTGTCATTCAGAGAGGTGACCGAAAGATTGAGGAGGAGGTATTCATCGTGAAGGACCTGACTGTACCCTTATTGGGCCTTCCAGCTATCCGCAGGCTACAGATGATCCCTCAGCTCAATAGCATTGATGACGCAGAAAAACATTTTCGCTCCACTTACCCAGAGGTATTTAAAGGGCTGGGCAACCTTAAAGGGGAGTATAAAATTAAGTTGAAAGACAACGCGGCACCCTATGCCCTCTCAGCCCCGCGACGGGTGGCCATTCCTCTCCGGGCCAAAGTCAAAGAGGAACTAGACCGGATGGAGAAGATGGGGGTCATAGCTCGTGTGGAAGAACCGACTGAATGGTGTGCGGGCATGGTCCCCATAGTGAAAACGTCCGGGAAAATTCGTATTTGCGTGGATTTAACTCGGCTGAATGAGAGTGTCATCAGAGAGAGACACATCTTACCGGCAGTGGATGAGACACTGGCCAAGCTGGAAGGAGCCAGAGTCTTCACAAAGCTTGACGCGACATCAGGCTTCTGGCAGGTCCCACTACACAAAGACTCCATGCTGTTGACTACGTTCATCACACCAGAGGGGCGCTATTACTTCAAAAGGTTACCTTTTGGTATATCTTCAGCACCCGAACACTTTCAGAAGAGGATTTCTCAACTGATTGATGGTGTTGATGGAGTCCTATGTCACGCTGATGATGTCCTGGTCATAGGAAGAGACCGGGCAGAGCACGACGAAAGGCTGCACAGGGTGCTACAGAAATTCAGAGAGGCTGGGCTCACTCTAAATGAGAAATGCCAATTTGCCCTGACAGAGATCCGTTTCCTGGGCCATGTCATAAATTCTCAGGGCATCAGAGCCGATCCAGGAAAAATAAAGGCAATCCTGGAGATGCCAGAGCCAAAGGATGTGGCGGATGTTCGCCGTTTCATGGGCATGGTGAACTTTGTTGGCAAATTTTCGTCACGCCTGCCAGATCTGACAAAGCCCATTCGTGACCTGTTAAAGACAGAGAACAGCTGGACGTGGGGAGCACCCCAACAGAAAGCATTCCTGGAGACGAAAAAAGAATTGGGATCAGAGACTGTGTTAGCCCAGTACAGCCCAAATCACGAAACCATGGTATCGGCGGATGCTTCGTCATATGGACTTGGAGGTGTCCTGACACAAAAACAGACAGACGGAGAGTGGAAACCTGTCGTCTTCATTTCTAGAAGTCTGACCAAAGCCGAATCAAGATATGCCCAGATAGAAAAGGAGGCTTTGGCTGTGACCTGGGCATGTGAGCGTTTGCGTGGATACGTGAGTGGACTGGACTTTACCATAAGAACTGATCACAAGCCACTCATAACACTCCTGAAATCCAGAGCACTAGATGACCTCCCACCGAGGATCATCAGATTCAGACTCAGGCTGCTCAGATTCAACTTTAACATTATCCATGTTCCAGGTAAAAATCTGATAACAGCTGACGCACTGTCCAGAGCACCTCTTCCAACTGCAGCCACAGAGGCGGAGCAAGACCTGGAAAGAGAATGCAAAGCTTACCTGGACAGCGTAGTTGAAAGCCTGCCAGCCACTCCAACGAAGCTGGAACAGATTAAGAGTGCACAAATGTCAGATAACGCCTGCAAACGTCTCAGCCGATACATTGCAAATGGATGGCCGGGACACAGACGAGATGTGCATGAGCAGCTGCTGCCTTACTGGCCCAATAGGTCAGTTTTGCATGAAGGAAGAGGACTGCTCATGAGAGGAGAGAGACTTATAATCCCTGAGTGCATGAGACCTGACATCCTGCAGAGACTGCACCAGGGACATCAAGGTATCAACAAATGCCTAGCAAGGGCCAGAGAATCAGTCTGGTGGCCAGGTATTACGTCTGCTGTTAAGCAAATGGTCGAGAGATGTGAGATTTGCGCACGAGAAGCTCAAACAACGGTCGAGCCTCTGCTCACAACAGAACTACCAAACAGACCGTGGCAGAGGGTTGCTGCTGATCTCTTCCAATGGCAGAATGGGAACTATTTAGTTATAATAGACTACTTCTCCCGTTACATCGAAGTTTGTTCCCTACCCAGCAGCACATCAGCAAAACAGACTATTGACAGATTTAAAGCTGTGTTTGCCAGACATGGATGCCCAGAAGTGCTTGTCACAGACAATGGTCCGCAATTCTCCTGTCACGATTTCGCTCAGTTTGCACAGGAATATGACTTTGCCCATGTGACAAGCAGCCCCCGTTACCCCCGCAGCAATGGGGAGGCTGAACGGGCCGTTAGAACTGTGAAATCTCTTTTAGTGAAAGAGGGAGATTTTCATAAAGCTCTACTGGCCTACAGGGCGACTCCATTGGCACACGGGAGCTCCCCAGCTCAACTGCTGATGGGGAGGAGAATTAGAACACCAGTCCCTATATCAGTGGAGCAGTTACAACCAGAGTGGCCCGATCTTGAGAGGTTCAGAGAAAAGGACACAGTGTTGAAATTGCAACAGCAACAAACGTTCAATCGGAGACACCGTTCTCAAATCTTACCACCTCTCCAGCCTGGACAGCACGTGTGGATCAGACCCACACACACAAAAGGGACTGTTGTTAGTCAGGCACATACTCCACGCTCATACGAGGTGGAGACCCCCGAGGGAGGACGGCTGCGTCGCAACCGTTCACACCTCAAGGAAGTTCCAGTGCCTCCAGTTTCAAGTGATATGACTGTGACTAGGTCAGGGAGATTGTCTAAGGCTCCTGAGAGACTGGACCTTTGAGCATGAAACTTATGCATACACACCACGAAGGATAAGAGAAAAAGTAACAAGTTTCTGTTTGAAAAGTGAAATGTTCATTAGAAAAGTTACATTCTAATTTACTGAATTTTCCACTTAATTTAGGAAAAAGTTTACAAAAAGGGCTATGGTTAAGTAAAATATCTTCTGTTTATTCCTCTTTGAACGTTTTTAAGTTTGAAAAAGGATTTGAAGAAACTCGTAAAATCATAAGTTAAGTGAGTGAAATAACTAAGTAACCGTACTGTTGAATGTAATGTGTTATTTAAAGGCTCTGTTATAAAAGTTAAAGTTTCATCTAAAAAGGGGAGATGTAATGGCATGTTATGGCCACAGTGGAGCACTGTAGGAATGGGAGTGTCAGGATGACTGAGAAGAAGAAGAATAAAGAGTTAAGTTATCTGTTTACAGCCTGGGTGTTGTGTCCTTGAGTACGGAGTATAGAGGAACAATACAGGGGGCGCTCAAACAAAAAAATGGTCTTGCCGAGAATACGTAACGGCAAAGAAGATATACACCAAGTAGCATCTACACTGCCGGGAATAAATAAGAGGAAGAAGATGCAAGTCTAGACAAGATGAATGTAGAGCTGCTGGTCTCGTTGGTGTCAGAACATAAAGACCTATGAGACAAACGCGACAGCGACTACAAAAATCTTGATAAAAGATAACTGTTGTGGAGTGGTGTTGCAGAGCAAATGGGCCCAGATGGTGAGTTTCATTTTCACTTAATTGTCTTTCACGTACATGTGTACCAGGGTATTTCTGTTTTACATTAATCGCCATCTAATGTCAGGGAATGAATTTGCATGTTCACTCGGCTCATCGCCAGTGAAAATTGCTTGGGTGTGAACACAAAAACGGGTTGAAAATCGCTGATAAATAAAGGCCATTGCACACTGAGTACGAAATTTTCATATGCGTTTTTTCGTGTTCGTCAGCCTAAAAATTTGTCACGCACAGAAACCTTGCACACTGAGTCCGATGCGTATTTATTAAACCTTTGCGGGAAAAAAACCGCAAAAATACAAAATGGATTCGTCAAGCAGTGATGATGATTTTGTTGTCCTCTCTCTTATTGAAAAGAGAAGAAAGAGAAAATATTACGTCCATACAATCCTGAAATTGCGCCGAGAGAACGCACCTCCTTATCATGGAGTTGCGAATTTATCCTGAGCGATTCAAAATTTACCTCAGAATGTCAGTGGAACAGTTTGATGCTTTGCTTCCGATTCTGAAGCCACATTTTAAAAACAAGACCACAAATTTCGGTGAACCAAACGATTCTGAACAGAGACTGTCAGTATGTCTAAGGTATGGACACATACACGGACGCGCGCAGCCCAGTGGAAGCGCTGGGTAGACAGAACAGCTGTATAGGCTACAGGTTATATATTTTACCCAAATAATACATTAGTTATCGAATTGGCTGCTCAATCACACATTAATCGATCCGAAATTTCAATCTGATTGAAAGGGGAGGTTATTCCTTTCATATTCCAATCGAGAGAAGAGAACATAAATCGAATTGAAAACTGAAACTGAAAGCACTGCGCATATGTGCAATGATGTGCGGAACGACCTCCATAGACAGCGAGCTCCCCCCGGCCCTGAATTGTCGAAAAAAACCTCTCAAAATGCTGGCTGTGGATGCGAAAAATGCAGAAAATCGAACCCGAAAGTTTCGGCGGCATGTGTGCAAGCGTGATTGACATAACGTGAGGTTGCTTTTTTTTTTTAACGTGCGGAAATTTTGGATGCGAATTTCGGACTCGCACGCTGATATTCGTCCCAGTGTGTACGGCCCTTTAAAGTGACAGTAGCCTAATAGTAAATGTGGCCGCTTGTGCTTAAAGGGAAAGTTCACCCAAAAATTAAAGATGGCAACATCCATAAAATTGGAAAGTCTTATCACATTTGACATAACAAATTCCAATCATGGTTTAGTAACTACCAGATGTGTAGTTATGATATATTATAATAATAATACATTTTATTTAAATGTGCCTTTCAAAACACCCAAGGTGTTGGTACAGTTGAGTGATAGTCATAAAACAAGACAGTAATACAACAACAGCTGTTTAACATGACATAATTAAAAATTTATCAGAGAAAGCTCATTTAAACAGATACGTTTAAAATGTGATTTAAAAGTAATCAGTCAATCACTTTTTCATATAAATTGTGGAAGAGAATTCCAGAGATGAAAAGCACCACAGCTGAATGCCCTGGACCCCATAGTGACTATACGAACATTGGAAACAGATAAAGAAGATCTAAGTGTACTCTTGGGGTGTAAATATGAAGCACGTCGGAGAGATATGAGAATGCAAGATTGTAAAAAGCTTTAAAAATGAGAAGCTGAATTGTGTTCTCTACTCAATATTTAACAGGAAGCCAGTGTAAATGAAAGACTTTTATGGAAGTCATCAACTTTGATATTTCTTTAGTCACTGTCACTGTGGTTACGAAGGATATCATGAATATAAAATGGGATTTACTCTCGTTGCACATTTATACAGAAGGTTCTTGAGTCCGATTTTTTTCCACCGAATATTTTACCATCTGTTAATTTTAGGGTTTTAAAGCCTGGAGTTTTTGGAGAACATTGTTAAGTTCCACAAAGACGTTTTTATCATCTATTGATTTAGAAAACCACATATATTGTGGTGCATATAAGAGCCACCTCAAGAACTCAAGACCATTCTCTGCTGAACCTAAGGTTCCTAAGACCCAATTTAGACCTATCAGTTCAATGTGTTGTTGCATGCCACATACAAATGCAAGCCATTAATCCATTCTATCCTTTTCTGCATCAATCAACATTGACTTAAAATCTTTCTGTAGCTTCCATCCTCTCTTTGCTTGACTGGATGTCCAGTAAGTTACAGCATTCAACTCCCATTATAACATCCAATTATTGGCTAGCATTGACAAGCATCATCTTCTCTGTCAGTCAATTTCAGCAGTTTTTCACACTTCACTGGGGACAACACTCACCAGCAGGAGCTGCTGCCCAACCTCTATATGTGTGTGTTTATCTGTGTGGCCTGCAGAGATAGAGCATTATATCTGAAGAGCTGCAAAAAAGCTGAAATATTCAAGGCTGCTTCTCTGTTTCTCTTGGTTTGCAATGAATCTCCCGTAGTGTTCATTAGGTCCCTTTCTACCCCGTGGTTCAGTTTTCACACTGCCAGGAGAGGAGACGCCAGATGCCATGCTGTACACTTGCCGTGTGCAACCCAGGAAGACTCCAGCAGAAGATGCCGCTACCTCTTCCTGTGCACCTTGATCATCTCACTTTAACCTCCCTCTCTCTTTCTTTCCTTTGCACTCTCTCTTTTTAGTACTTTCTCTAATATGGCTAGCCCAGGCAAACATCATAATTCGAAGCAGTAAGGAGAAGCCAGGACTGATATTTCAACCTCTAGAAAGAGGACCATCAATCACAGGCTGATAGGAGGACCACAGGCAATCAATAACTCTGTATGAAGTCGTCCACGTCCCGACCCACGAGGAGGCCCCTCGTCATGCATCACGGTGACACGTCCCGGCCCCCTCTTAAGGTCTCCCTGGCCTCTGACGGCCTTCATTTCTAAAGGGGCCCAATTTGATCAGCCTCTTTAAGTGGTGCTCCCTCAACTGGATCTCACAGGCTTGAGTTACCACAGCTAAAGTGCCAAATTTCCTGCTCTGTTGGGTTACAAATGGTGCAGCCCAACCCACAGGCGGAGACACAGCAGTGGCCATAATGACCCCATGATTAGTGTGAGCACTGGGCCCACAATCTACTTGGACTACCAGCCCCCCCAATTCAGACAGAGAGCCAGACAGAGATTACCTGCTTTGTACTTCTATCAAGCAGAGATGTCCAGCACCAGTCCCTTTTTATGGTGGTTATGAATTAACTATCAAAAAATATGATTTAACCATCAAAAGGTACTGTGCAAGCCAGAACAAAAATGTTAAGGTGTTCCTTAAAAAAATTAACCATGTTTTTACTACAAATAAAATAAACATGGTTATTATAGTTAAACCATGGTAACTACAAATTAACTATGGTTCTACCAGAAATACTCAGCAGATATAGTGATATAACAAGCATTAATTTATTTAATTATTTATAAAGTTGTTTGGCATAGGCCCCGTCCGTAGTTCATAATCTGAGGGTAGTGGATCAGCATCTGAAGCAAAGGCAGGGGTCAGCCGACCCCCTGAACAGACTGATCTCATGAAATGGCGTATGTATGACACGCCAATTCATATTTCCATTTTTGGTGTGCTATCAACACGCATAGTCGCTTTTCAGCGTGTTTATGATCGCCGTTGACTTAACGTTACATTACTGTATATAAAAATCTATGACCTACCCCAACCCCATCCCCTAAACCTACCCGTCACTGGGGTTAATACCATTTATGAGTCTTCCCCTACCATCCGAGGAAAAAAAAAATATCGCTCACCAGATGTAGATCTACATTTTGCTTTGTTTCGCTCGGACATTTTACGGCGTGTACATACACGTGGAATTACTCTGACATTTAACGGCATAGACATACACGCATACACGTGGATAGCTCAAAATGTGTCCGATTGAAAGTGGCCTGTATGTTTACGCAAAAGTCATGATGTCATGTTGCCCTGGGGGTTATGGACGGGACCATCCTGGTGGTGGTGGGGATGGTGGATGTTATTGTCAGGTCGGTATCAGCGAACTCAAACATGAGTAAGTACCGATCTTTTATACGTGAGTATAAGGACATGATTGGATAGATATGAAGGTAATAATGACGTAGTAATTAAGTCTTCCTGGCAGAACTTTATGCTAAAGCTTTCATTTTTGCTATACTAACCATAGTTTAACAATGCATGGTATTTGTTGTAAAACTGTGGTTATACAAGGTAATCAATCTACCAAAAAACTATGATTACTGTACATGTAAAAACATGGTTAATTTTAGGTGGTTGCCAGGATGTTGCTATACGGTTGTTCTGAATGTTTTTAGCAAATAGTTATGTGGTTGTTCTGGGTGGTTGCTAGAATATGCTAAGTCGTAGATTGGTAAAAAAAAAAAAAAAAAGCCCAACTCCAAGTCTCTATCCCTCTGTCCGAATATGCAATGTCTAAATACACAGTATTCGCCCAACAATAAGAATCTGATGAACACTTTACTATTTTACAATGAGGCCAAAGGAGGGAAGTCATCAATGGCAGGGAAACATTATGCAGCTAACGCCATGAGCCCTGATGGCATGGCAGATGAAGTATGTCCAGATTGCATTCCTACTTCACACGCATACTTATATTCTGGTCACAAATAAACATATTTATTAAGACCTTGAAAAAGGTGAAAACTCTACATCAGATGCAAGTGGCATGATGCAATGCAACAAAAGCAAATACAACCCATTTATAAATTGTGATTCTGTCAACACTGGATGCCCCGTCATGATGCAACTTGACAAATTTGAAACAGTAAACTTTTCTATTTCTTTCCATTTCTGACGTGACCCAAGCACTCTCACAACTTCGAAGGATTTGCAAATGGAAATGCAAATTTGTGTTTTTGAAGTTTACACAGAAACTATAAAGGTATTGTTTTCAAAAACTTTAACTTTTGAAATCCATTTTCAAAGCTTTCATTTTCAGGCCACCAAAACGCTGTTGTTGTGTAAAAGAATGTGGAAAAGCCATTCAATTTCTTTTGTTTTAGTGTGCAATGTAAACAGCCCCTTAGAGCTGCCCCAATAATAAGCTACTTAATGTGATGGTTGGCTATAACAAGCTGTTAGTAAGACCGTAAAGACAGAGATGAATTAAAATCTGTAATTGAACAGAACCAGGGAACATACATTTTACATTATCTATTAGACTGTGTGCTGATGCTTTAGGCACATGTCCTACTTAGATTTGTGGTGCATCATCCCACTCAGAACATTATTCACTCACTGTTTGACATTTTATGCTTGCATGACAATGAAGATCATAATGAGAAAAAGGCCATGTTGATAGATGCCTAATGCAAGATGCTCATGGTTATGAAGATACAATATTGAGCTCATTCTTTAGAAGCAGGACATTTTCATGTCCCTATCATGTAGATATGATATACATATCAGAAAAAAAAATTATTGATATTACATATATCAATCATAATTTTTCCTACCACATTGTAAGTTTACCCTTTTATAGGACTGTTTCATTAAATTGCAATGCAAAAGCTACAGAATTCCAGAGGAACTACATAACAGGATTGACCAATTTCATACTTCAATTTCGATAAACAATATATGGGCTGCAATTTTGATCAATTTTGCAATTTTGAAAATCAGTAGCTATTTATACATAAGGGAAAAATTTGATCCTTGACTCATTATTTGTGTACACTATTAGCTTTAACAACAGAAGACACACAGCTGTCTCTTCACATTCATCTCATTTTTTTCTTTGCTTCTATCCACAATCAGTGCATCACAGCTGGAGATCCAGTGTATTTACACAAGTGTGTATGGAAACAATCACGATGCCTGAGTCTGGGCTGTTGTGAGGCAGGTGTTGATTCAAATGGCTTTGCCTCAGGGTGACAAGTATGTCAAATTCATCAAAACCCCCACCACTGATGGGCCACCCAAGGTTAATTTACTCATCAAAGTACAGATTTGGCTTTTTGCAATCTTCCAAAGTGTAAAGTTAAATGCTCTTTTTTTCCAAATTCTAAAAAAGAATGCTGGGTTTTGAGTCAAATATGGACAAACCCAACCATTGGGTTTACAATTTGGTTGGTAGGGTGAGTGTAGGATTTTTTTATAGAGAAAATAATTCTAAATTTAAATAAAAAAAAAAAGAGAATTGAGAACAAAATAACTAAAACAGCTGAAAACAAAAAGATGGCACTTGTCTGAAAGTCAGTAGCTGCCAAGGCATTGCTAAATTGTTCTGAGGGAGGTTTAACATGCCACTATGTGGTTGCATTTATAAATCTTACAAAATTTGAATATACACACCTCTCATCAGTAAGCCAAATTATTTGAGATATCATTTATGCCTGTATCACAAAAGTTAGTCATAGGGGTTTCACTAACTACAAGTATGAGGTGGTGGGGTGGTGATGACGCGGTGCAAATCCACTGTGAGACACCAATGTGTCCCTGAGCAAGACACTTAACCCCTAGTTGCTCCAGAGGCGTGCGACCTATGACATATCTAGCAATTGTAAGTCACTTTGGATAAAAGCGTCAGCTAAATTAATAAATGTAAATGTATGACCAATAATAGCAAGCCTTTAAGACTTGAATTGCTTATTTCAGTGAGTACAGCTGTATCAGAGGGTGGCCATGAAAAACCCCTACAGTTACGATTTCATTTTGCTTCCAACCATTTCAATCACTTTCAAATGGAACTTCTCGGGGTTGTGAAATCACACAAAAACAAACAAACAATATCGCAAAATGCCCTTACACATTTCTCAATATATTTCTTCAAGACCAAATATGTCAATTAATTTGGATATCTTTAAACTATTTGCATTTCTCCAAATAAATATTAGGAGAAACATCTGAGATAAACTTCAATTAAGGTTTCCATTCTATTTTCCAGCTATGCAAGAGCAACATCTGAACAATAATACAAAAAAAACTTCCGGGAAACAATTTAAAAAAGACACTATACGCCAGCAAAATACAGTTCTGACTGACATTAATGTAAAAGTTTGGTGCAAACAGTGATGGTGAAGATGATCAATGTTTTGCCAGATAACAGTATATGAAGACTGAAATGATGGATTCCTGGAAAGATATCAAATCTAGTGGATCTATGGTAGAAATAGAGTGTAGCTCTTACCAGAGGTGAATGCAGCTGTCTCCAGACATGTTTGGACAGTTCTGCACTGAGCGATTTGGATATGTGTGGCTGCTTTTATCACAATTATCTCATCCAAAGTGAAGTGGCTTCTGTGGGAGAAAGCATCTTAGCCCACACACTGGACTCATGATAATCATCATAATAGCCGTCATTCAGAACATCTCCATCATAAAATGTCAGATCGCTGCGATTCCTGCGAATGTATAAGAAGTTTACCTATTGGGAAAGAAGGACAGGACAGCAAGTCTAAAAAACAAACAAACAAAAAAACAACAACATGCATTATGAAACATAGCTCAGGCATTCTTGCATCTCACAAGATATTTCTTGCAGTTCAGTAGGGTTTTATTTAAGCTATAAATTTGCTCCATGATGTTTCTCCAAAAATGAAACAATGGCACAAATAAAATGATTATTGACATACACAGAAAAAATCGATAGCATAGTTCAGATAATAGGTCATGGGAGAATTTGATGAGATATGTTTGAGATCTCTGACAATTGATTGCAGATTAATCTTGACAAATCCGAACACAGTTTGAGATTTTTGGGATCTCTACTGAAACTCATGGAAATTTCTAACTATTTTACATTTTGGCAAATTGTTGGCTTATTCGTAAGAATTTGTATGATCACATTCATATGTTTTTTCATGATATACTTATCCGCCACAGGGATGGGTATTTTTTGCGGTGGGCCTATGCTTAATGCTCCATAGTTTTTTTAATAATTGTACATTTTTGTATGATTCACATTGTACAAATTCATAAAAAGTCGCCAACTTGTAATATAGTTATGTTTTCCCATGAGATCAGGTTGGATGTTTTGGCAGGAGAAACATCCGAGAAGCAGGAGATTTATATATTCCATTTACTTTCCTTTTCACAAGTTTGTTTTCCCATATAATCTATAAACTATTAAGGTTAAACGTACAGTGGCTTGCTATCAACAGTGGAGGGGCTTGAGGAAGCATGCTTCAACTCGAGCTAGAAATACCCCACAGTGGGATTACTAATGCTTGGAAGATGAGTCTGGAAGCAAGATCCCTAAATTATGTAGGTGGAGTAGGGGAGGTGGAGGGATGCCAGAACAGCTGACACTGGAGCAAGGTGAGCTACTGTTTATATGCACCGGTAGTCAATTGAAAGACTAGATGGGTTCACTTCTACTATAGTGGGTACCACTATAATTTCTGTATGTAGGAAAATTTATATTTATAATTTATATTTTTTCTTTCTTAATAGATTTACTGATAATGCATGTCTAAGCGTTTGGTTCTGAAAAAATAAAGGACTATATTGACACCAATCCATTGAGACGAATTGAATCCATTTGGAAGTTAATGTGGAAGTTTGGAAGTTAATCCATTGAATCCATTTGGAATTTAATGTGTTCACTCGTGAAACACATTACTTATGTAAGTGGCGTGATTCGAACCAACTTGGGAGGGGGGCACGGATGTTATAGATGCTAGTGCGCCCCTTGAGGCAAGGAAAGTGAGGTCTACTTGCATGGCTCTTTAATTGCTGGCCTCCGTTACAGACACCCACTTAAACCTCACTCGCATCTGGGTCACGGCACCAACGTGTCTGGTCCTACTCGCACCAGCTCAGAGTAGGATTCAAACCAATGTCACTGCTGTGGGAGGCGGGAGCGCTAACAAAGACGCTACAGACTGCAGCCTCTCACTCATCGCTTGAAGTCAGGAGGTTTACTTGCACAGCTCTATATTAGCTGGCCTCCGCAACTACATATGAACTGTAAGTGCAGGTGCAGATGAAAAGTAGTTATTTTGACTAATTCTGGCATATTTATTTTACATGGTGTATTTTTATACAACAATGTTCATTAATATGCATGGTCCCTATTAAATAAAAAAATAAAATAAATACAAAATAAATATGCTAATCAACTGAAACAGCCTTTATTATGATGCTGTTAATAAACAAAGACATTCATCTGAAATTTTATTTCTAAATTCTGAAATTCTAAAATATTTTTTAACGATTTTTTTTTAAACTTCTGCTATAATAGAGAGAGAGACTGTGTTTGGAAAAGATTTGTGAAAAGCCATAGATTCTCTTGGCAGGATTGATGGGCTCTGAAGGTTGCAGGCACGCATCAATAGACTGATGTGGCCAATGATGAGGCCATTGTCGTGCAGGAGGACGTGAGATGAATGTGTTCCTGCTGGAGCGCTGCTAAATCGGCTCACCATTGTGAGGGGCTACTGGAGCATGACTCACCCCAGCTGCCACTGGAGATAGCAGATGTATTGGTTTATAATATCCATATTCACACAAGTAGATCAATTTGAACACCAATATCACACCATTCCTTTCAGATTTCTGTCGACAGAGTTCTGTCTCATTCCTTTTTCTCAGATGTTAGTGTTTTCTTGCTACTAAAATATAATTTTGTAATTGCTTGATAATTAAAAGCAGGTGTTAACTACATCTCACTAAAGAACTGGTGTGAATATAGTAAAGTGATTTCACCTCAATGTCTAATCCATGGCCCTGTTTACACCTGGTATTAAGATGTGTTTTGGTCGATCGGATCATGTAGATGATTTAGTTTATAAGTTTAAACGGGGTCTAATGCGTTTTGAGCGTTTGTTCACTTTTGCAGACTGAGTCATGAAATGGCGTATGTATGACACGCCAATTCGTCTTTCCATTTTTGGCGTGCTATCAACATGCATAATCGCTCTTTGAGGTGAACCCAGGGTAGACCCCATAAAATTCCATTATATGACTGACAGACAAGAACGGTTTGACCTAAAAATATCTAAATTGAAAATTCTGTGGAAACAAAGACACCTACATCTTGGATGCCTGAAGTAAGCTAAAACATATCAAAAATTTTAATACCATTTATGAGTCTTCCCCTACAATCCTAGAAAAAAAAATATCGCTCCCCAGATGTAGATCTACATTTTGCTTCGTTTCACTCGGACATTTAACGGCGTAGACTTACACGCATACACGAGGATAGCTCAAAATGCGTATAGATAACACGCCACTTGACTTGAAAGTGGCGTTTATGTTTACGCAAAAGTCATGATGCCATGTTGACTTTTGACCTTTTCCAGAGGTAGTCGAAAAACGCATTTGACTGGATTGCTTTCATAGTGTAAATGCTCATGTGGTCGAATGTGTTCGAACAGCCACAAAAGACCGCCTACTTACCTAACACATACTGAGATGAGCACTAGTCAGACATGATTGAAACTTTGCTGAAGACTTAAGAGTGGTTTTAAGTCTAAAAAACATACCAAGCACCATAGATATCATATAGAGACTAGATGCCCTATTGGCTGCTGGGCACTAAGAAATGCGGACACCATCTTAAACCGGTCGTATTCCTATTGTGTTGCATAGCAGCAGTAGATGCCAGAGCACTGTGCAGCATATTCCTGCTCAAATCAGCGGACTATCGCTTGGGAATTATGTTTCACAAGTAACATTTCACATTACCTGACTAAAGTTTCTATTTTGTGAATAAAATATCCCATGTGTCCTCTATCATAGCTACATGAATGCCTTTGCAGCAAAAACCCCCGCGTGAAAATCCGTTCGGTACTCAGTGAGATATGATTCATTAAATGTGCACCTGCTAAACATATTAGACTGAGCGGAGTGGATGACCGGTTTAAAGGTTCTCTAAGCGATGTGGGGCCAAAACATTTTTTGTCACATACATCAAACGTCTCCTCACTATCGGCTAGCTGCCTGTCCCCTAAACACACTGTAAAAAAACGCGGTCTCTGTAAACACCACAGGCTCCACAAACGGCAACAAAAGCAATCATGTCTCACCCGGACCACGAAACCTAACAAACAGTGTTCCAGCCAATCACTGGCAAGAAGTATTTGAGGGTGGGTCTGGGGGGTTAGTGCGCGTGCACATGAAGGGTGTGTGTGTGAAGGAGAGCGAAGCATCAGAGGGAAGTTTGAAAAATGGCCGACACACGACCAAAGAGACGTCGTTCTGAAGAACAAATGAAAAAGAAGGAGTCGGATAAAGAACGTGCGAAGTTCCGAATTTACATCGGTAGCAAAGCTTTTTAACGATGGCGAGAACTCCGGCGGCAGAAGGGCTTCCAGTCCGACATTCAGGTTGCTCTGTTTTTGCTGGACAGGTGGGTAACGTTACATTTTTTTTCTTATAAATTGACGCTTATGTTCGCCAAACCCACACAAGGATATAATTAGCTAGAACTATGCACATTCACAATTATTTCAGGAAGCACGGAAGGGAGGGGGAGGAGATGAGATGCTGAGGAGGGGGGGGGGGGTGCAGCTAGCCTCCGATTTGTTTGAAAATATTCCGAACGTCAACACCCAGGATCACTTAGAGAACCTTTAAGATGGCGGCCCCACGGCTTGTCCGTGCCAATAGGCTGTGGCGCTTGATAGGGCGTCTACCTATATGATGTCTATGCCAAGCACAATGTTCTCTCACCATTCCTGATTTCTGACACACACTCACAGCGTTTGCCTGTTCTTGCGGCTGTCAGAGCAGAAACGAAAGCTGCTGCTCTCTGCATTTTTTTCAGTCATTTCCAGTCACATTCATATGTAAATTGTGTGAGCTTATTTAATCCATTAAATCGAAAGATAAAAAAAAAAACCATTCATTTACCTGCCCATAGATCATCCCCTTGAAGAAATCAGGACAGAAGTGGGCAAAAGTGGGCAAAAGAGACTTGTGTCCGATCGTCCAAAACGCATCTTAATACCAAGTGTAAACATAGTCTATATGAGGTAATGCTAAAAATGGTCTTGTGAATCTTTTGCTGATATGCTCATTGCGAAATCTTTAATTTACAAATTCTCACATTACAGATTCTAGTTCCACACACAACCAAAGTCTGCACGAGTCATGGAAATTCTCCAGATCTATTTTCTAAAAGCATCTGATGATCTAAATTTGATTAAAAACTGTCAAGATTTATCTCTGGTAATGTACCCCAGGCTTCTCCAATCCACTCATCTGCCTAAACCCTGCCCTTTTTTAGATTCAACATCAAGCTCGCATTTACTGTAGATCTACCTCCATCCAATCTACAACCGATGCATAAACTAAAGTCCTCGTCCTTTTTTGATAATCCATTTCACTCGGATGTACGTCACCAAAAGGAAGAAAACCCACATTTAGTCTGTCCTTTAATTGTGAGGCTGGTTAACACAGGCTGTTCAATTTTACTTCATTTGATCTGGTTTGATTGAAGTCATTATGCAGTGCCTTGATTGAATCTAAATGTATAGACATGTTTGATGAACAAAATTAATTCTACATTTAATCTACATATTAATTGAACTTCAGTTTCTTTCCTCAGGAAATGGTTTTTAATTTCTTTAATGATTATCAAACCTTTAATATCCCCAAATAAGCGCCATTTGAATAAACATCCAGCTTAAGTTAACAACAGAAAAACGTCATAAGCCATGTCCAAAAAAGTGATGCCGTTTCATAACCACTGGTTTTGCATTTCTACTGAGCTGACAACTAAGCAGATAGCTGGAGATGACATTTATGTGTCAGACAGAGGCGCTTGACAGTGAGTGTAAATGGCTCCACAAACCTTCAGAGTTGCATTACACTTAATCCTTATTAATCCAGAAGGATGAGTCTTACTCCAGCCTTATGAATACTGCAATGTGACTGACTGCAGTAGTACAGTAACAATTTTATTAGATAAATAAAACAAATGGTCAATGTTGGCCATGAAAACATTGGCAGGATCACCACAGTTTAGGTCTAGCTGTATTTAACAGCGCAGTCAGTCTCATCCCAAGACGTCACACAACTGACGCTTTAGAGTTAGACCATACGTCAACATCCGTCGTTTTAGGGTACCCTTTAACGTCGGTTAGATGACGCTATCTAATCCTAACCCTACCCCAGACCTAAACCTACCCGCATCATCTAACTGACGTTAAAAGGTAAAGTGTCGGTTGGATGACAGCCCAGGATCGTCATCTAATTGACGTTAAAGGGTACCCTAAAACGTCGGATGTTGACGTATGGTCAAAAGCGTCAGTTAGTTGACGTCTTGGGATGAGACTGTGTTATATTTAAACATCTGAACGAGTGAGTCAAGGTCTTCAGGATTACTAGCGCTGAATCTGAATATGCCTACTTCCCTACTATATAGTGGGTGACAAACAGTATGAGAAAACAGTTGTATGCCTGAATTCAACTGTATTAATTAAAGGGTTAGTTGATGATGCAAAATGAAAATTCTGTCAGTATTTACTCACCCTCATGTTGTTCCAACCCCGTAAGACCTTCGTTCATCTTCGGAACACAAATTAAGATATTTAAGATATTAAGATCGCTCCTGCATACTAGTCCATAGGCTTCTTGAGGGAATGACACTTGCTGGCATCAAAAAGTCATCAAAGACATCGTTACAATAGTCCAAGTGACTACAGTGGCTCAATTTTAACTTTATCAAACGACGAGAATACTTTGTGTGCGCAAAAACAAACAAAAATAACGACTTTATTTCAACTATTCACTTCCTTCTCTATGGGCCTGTAGTCAGTTAACGTAGTGTGATAGCATAGAGCTACGTCACACGTAGGCTCACTATTGGCCGACGCTGGTCATGTGTGTGATGTGTGTGACGTACAATAACAGAAGCTTACGCTATTAAACTAGTAACCTGACTCGAGGCAGAGGGAGAAATAAACGAATAGTTGAAATAAAGTCGTTATTTTTGCGCACAAATAGTGTTCTCGTCGTTTGATAAACTTAAGATTGAGCCCCTGTAGTCACTTGGACTATTTTAACGATGTCCTTTGATGACTTTTCGAGGCCAGCAAGTCATTCCCTCAAGAAGCCTATGGACTAATATGCAGGAGTGATCTTAATATATTAAATATCTTAATTTGTGTTCCAAAGATGAACGTAGGTCTAACGGGGTTGGAACAACATGAGGGTGAGTAAATACTGACAGAATTTTCATTTTTGGGTGAACTAACCCTTTAAACAGCAACCGAAAAGTACCCGAATGGCTTGCTACTTCCCCTGAGATTCGGAAGTGTGCATCTGACGGACAATATCCCATGAGGCCAACGGAGAGTTGTGAATGGCATTGAAGCGACACAACTGACAAAGGCATGACAATGACAACATGGCAGATGTCATGCTACACACATTAATACAATTTCTGTCAGGATCACTATCGTCAAATACGATTGACAATTAGCAAACACTTCCATTCTGGGCAAGAAGTCCCTGAGCAGGGAGAGCAGTAATGACAAAATAAACAGAACAGAACCAACATGTATGAATACAGATATCATTAATTCTAGATTTTAAAGTACAACATAATTCGAGAATTTATTCTGATTCAAGGGTAATCAGAACGCCAAATCCTGACTGGGCGAGAGGAGGAGCTGGGGATGGAGGAGGGTAATTAGCTCCTGAGAAATGCGATAGCTGCTGAAAATACTGAAGGAGCTGATATAGACATCATATTTCTATAGGTTGATGCGGATCGGCTGAGAGTCAGCTGATGCGAGCTTGACTAATGTGACCTGTCAGAATTGACGCTACGCTTGATATACTGTAGTTGCGAAGATTAGTCCTCACAGAATATGCATTACATTCAATCCAAACAGTGTTAGACCTAAACTCACAGGAAAGTGGCCCTCCAAGAGCAGGATTGGACATATCTCAGAAATGTAATAGCAAACCTCTTCTCATCGAGCCCCAAAATTTGACATATTAATGTCTGTAGCACAAACATTGCAGGACGAGTTACACAGAACTCAAATTTCAGAACTCAGGGTTTGAGATTTGAACAAACATCTATCCCTAAGTATGAGCAACAGTAAAAGGATGCTTGTCTTAGAAAACACCATTAATTAGGAATAATCAAAATTATATCAGTGATGAGCAGGACGGCCGAGGGACGTGAAAGAAAGTCGCGAGGCATCATTCTCGCATCATTCACGGAGGAGCGGAGCCATAAAGGGGGAGCGACGGAGTGGATGATCGAGAGAGGAACAGGCCTGCTTTTGTTTGTGTTTTATATGTTATTTTGATAAGCCAGCAGTCGTCCGCGAGGGGCTGCTGGCCGGTAGTTATGTTTGTTATGTTATACTAGACCGCAACTTGTCTTTCGAAAATCTTATTTCATATGTTACAAGAACAGCCTTTTTCCACCTTAGAAACATTGCTAAGCTACGTAACATGCTATCTATTTCTGATGCAGAAAAATTAGTTCACGCATTCATGACCTCGAGACTAGATTACTGTAATGCTTTATTAGCTGGTTGTCCTGCATCCTCAATAAACAAGCTACAGTTAGTACAAAATGCAGCTGCTAGAGTTCTTACTAGGTCAAGAAAATATGATCATATAACACCGATTTTATCATCTCTACACTGGTTACCTATTAAGTTCCGCATCAACTACAAAATACTACTACTGACCTATAAAGCCCTAAATGGTTTAGCACCTATGTACTTAACGGACCTTCTTTCGCCCTACAATCCACCGCGTTCCTTAAGATCACTAAATTCAAGGCTTCTGGTCATTCCTAGGATATCGAAGTCCAGTAAAGGAGGGAGGGCGTTCTCGCATTTAGCTCCAAAACTCTGGAATGGCCTTCCCGATACGGTCCGAGCCTCTGACTCGCTGACACAGTTTAAAACTAGATTAAAGACGCTTCTCTTTAGTCAAGCATTCACATAATGCTTACCTTCTAGTCCTCTGTTATGCCATACGGAACCGTTTGCCACTGAAACTGCTTAACGCACCAGTGGGGCTCGACAGCCTTTTAGACAAACGGGTCGGCGCGTATGGTCGGCGCGTATGGTTGGGTTGCGGAGAGTTCGGGTTACGGAGAGTTTGTGAGTTATAACGGAAATCATTATGAACATCAGCTATGCTAATTATTTCCCATTTGCCTTTCTGCTGTTATCTCGGGACGCTTGTCCCGAGAAAAATGGCGTTCGTCAGGTCCAGTTTTGTGTCCAGCCTCTCACGGGGATTTCGGATGCCCCAACGCCTGTGATGAGACGACTCAACGCCTGTGATGAGACGACTCAACGCCTGCGATATGTTATGGCGCCGTTTGATTCATAAACAATATTTATATTTAATATTTATATTTAAACAATATGAATGTAAGCCAGAGGAGAACTGGCCCCCGACTGAGCCTGGGTTCTCCCAAGGTTTTTTCTCCATCCAATCTGATGGAGTTTGGTTCCTTGCCACTGTCGCCTTGCTTTTGGCTTGCTTTGAGCTTGCTCAGTTGGGGTTATTTAGTGTTTAGCAATGTTGTTGATCTGTGTTGTGCTACTTTCATGTTATCACTGTGAAGCTGCTTTGATACAATCTGTATTGTGAAAAGCGCTATATAAATAAATGTGACTTGACTTGACTTATTTGAGTAGCCAGCAGTTCCGTGAGGGACCGCTGGCAGGTATTTTGTTTGTTTATTTCATTCAAATAAAGTTTTATTTTTGATTGTCATCCGGTTCCTGCCTCCTTCTTCCCTGAACCTACAACATCCAATAAAAACATCTATTTGGGTGTCATCTTTTGGTGGGCCTCTACAATGTTGCGTAAATCACGAGAAATGACGTTCTGTGAGGGGGCTGAGCTTGGTTCACGCTTCCCACAGGCCTGAGGGAGGATTTTCCACCGTCTCATCTAGCTCTTGCCTCGGTTTGATTAGTCTCTGAGCAGTCTGCGTCACCTCGCCTGAGCACGACTAACAGCCAGCCAGCCAGATTAACGTTTATATTTCACTACACCCTCCTGCAGATACGCCACTGTGAGGTAATCGCATATGACAAGACCAATGGAAAACACCACAAAAATGAACAGAAATAGTATCCATGCTAGAAACTCATTAATGCTAGAGAAATATTAAATTTCTGTCTTTTCAACTGAAAGCAAAAGGTTACACTTTGAATTGTAGATTCAGTGGTGGTGTTCTAATGCAAACCTCACTATTGCTCATACTGGCATTTAGGGTGTAACTAGTCAAGGTCAAGGTGAAGGCAAACTTTATTATCCTCAAGTAGGAAAGTCATGTTAAAAAAATCTGCTGCATACAAATAAAAACACAAAAAAATTAAATACAAAACCATTAAAACATAAGAAAAAGAAAAACACGGACAAGGCAGACAAAACAACAAACCTTGTAGAAATATGACAAGCATGTGTAAGTAAATAAACTAGCTAAAATGCTGATTGTTGTACAGTCTAATTGATGTAGGCACAAAAGAATTGCTGTACCTTGTGTTCCTAATTTTTCTTTGCAGTAGTCTACCACTTGACCTGTTACTTCAAGAAATCCTGATGAAGAGGGTGGGTTGAATCAAAGAGGGTCATTGTACAATTACAATTAGGCTATAGACACTTGATCAACTCCAATAGTCTTGCTGGCTCTTTTTCAATGCCATCAAAATTGCAAAGACATTCTAAAAATGCATTTTTCAAGTTAAAATAAGGCTGCCCATTGCTAATAGAATTATAGTTAATGTCCAAGTAAAACTTCCTAGTTTCCGAGTAAAAAATGGGGCATGAATGCCTGCTCAAGTCGTATTTACACAGGGAAGCTCTTGGATAATTTTGAGACCCACATTTATGAGTTTGGCAGGCCATAAACTTTAAACATGGCGGAGAACGTCGGAGTCACTAAAATCAGTGCATATTTACATATAGGCCAATGAATAATCATTTGAAGCGTATTTTATATTTTATACACAGCGAAAATAGCCTGATTTGACAGAAATTCCAGAATCGTCAGCAAGCTGACTATATAGAGGGGAATGTTTATATGGTTGTCCATGAATGGGATTCTAAATACCATTTTGGCTTTAAAGGAGAAATCTGGCGAACAATGAACCTTTGGTCTAATAAAACATCGGTACATAGTCAACCGTTCTCTGAGATTTGTTTTCATGATAATCGAATGTAAAGAGTTTTATCTCTAAAAACTGTTTCGCGTATAATGCTAGTACTGGGGGCATTGACTAAGTAAAAAGAAATCGCTAGTTTATACCACTAACAAGGCTCAAAATAGCCCCACACTAACGCAGTAACATAATGAGGCTCCATACATGCAAAACGAAGCATTGAAAACTTTGTAAGTGTACAGACCGTTTAATAAAAAGATACTTTATGAAGACACTTCACTTCGCGTATACAGACAGGAGCCATCTTAAAAAATAGCCTCGATAAGTCAAACCACGAACGTCGTGCTGAGTGATCTGAACTGTATGAAGTTCAGCGAACTTCTGAACTGTATGAACGGCGTTCAGGGATCGACTTATCGAGACTAATTTTTAAGATGGCTCCTGCCTGTATATGCGAAGTGAACTGTCTTCAAGTATCTTCTTATTAAACGATCTGTACACTTACAAAGTTCTCAATGCTTCGTTTTGTATGTATGGAGCCTCATTATGTTACTGCACTAGTGTGGGGCTATTTTGAGCCTTGTTAATGGTATAAACTAGCGATTTCTTTTTACTTACTCAATGCCCCCATTACTAGCATTATACGCTAAACAGTTTTTAGAGATAAAACTCTTTACATTCGATTATCATGAAAACAAAACTCAGAGAACGATTGACTAGGTACCGATGTTTTATTAGACCAAAGGTTCATTGTTCGCCGGAGTTCTCCTTTAATATGATTTTCCCAATATATAGACAAGAATATACCTGGTGTCCTCCATGATTCCTGTTTTTTTTTTCTGACAAGAAAGCCACAAGCTCGTAATCACAACTTCAGAAGTGGAGAAGTGAAGGCAGCAGCATAAGCCTAAAGACCTTGCATTGTTTTATTGTCACGTCTCACATTTCCCACATCTCACAATTTAACAACACTCTCTAGTAGTAGTGAGTTTTGCACTCTATTCTCCAGGAAAATGTAATTTTATTTTCTATAGTCAGTATCCCAATTGGTTCACAGAGAATGCTGCCAGAGTGCTCGCACGTGTGCTCCTGAACCCAAACAGCAGACGTTTCCTTTGTAGCTGAACAGGTGAGCCCATCATCGTGTCATTAACCAAGCTTATCGAAAGGGTCAAACTGAGAAAGTAACGAATATGGCATCTGCTTATCCCTTTTCCTCGCAAAGGGCACGATTATGCTTTCCTGAAGACCATTAACAGGATCATGGAGTGCTTAAACAGCAAATCACTGCCCCTTACCCGCTAAAATCCCATCGAGCCTCACTGTAAGGCATTGTGTTGTAAGGCACCACCATGTACACTGGCACAAACCAATGTGTTTCCATTGGTTACCACTCTGCGCCCCTTTTATCTGTTTTAGCTGATAATGACCGGCAGTTTATTACCGGCAATATAGAATTTAATTTCAGTCCTCTAATTTTCCCTGTCATTTCCCTGTTTCAGAGAGAACACAAGGCGGTCAAACACCAGGCAATATTTTTAGCACGTGTTCTAAAAAAAGAAGAAGAAAGAAACGAAACCTGAAAATGTGTCTGACTAAAAAAAAAAGGGGGGGACTGAGACAGATCTCTCTACGTACTCCTTTGCTGACGTCTGTTCTTTCTTTCGTCATAGCACTTGGAGCCAACTGGGTCGAGGTGATGGAAAGGGGCGTTTTGCTTTTTTGCATAATATATTAGCCTTCTTTGTCTTGACGATTGTAAGCATTGCTTTCCACACACACACACACACGCACACACACACACACACACACAAACACACATTAATCACATTTTTTCTGTAATTCATTTTGATTAATCAAAACTAACATTCAAGTTTTTAATATATTCTATATTGTCTCCAAAACAATATAGAAACAACATAGACAGTACATTTTTATTATTTGTTTAATAGCATCTTTTTAGTAAGCACATACTAGCAGCATCAATGATACCAGTGCTGATAGTGATGTCTCTATTAAGTGGATTTTTTCCCTTAATTATTTCCCTTAATTATAGCCATTCAACATTACTGTATAGTTGAACAATTTTTAAAAAATACAACATAAAAAATATAACATAATATAAAAAATATAACAACTTTTAATTTATGCGAACTTAAGACGATCTCCACATAAATCCATTGTAATAAATGTCATATTTAGCTGTGCTTTTAATATATCAGTTTTTTTTTTCTTCAGATTTTTACCTTTCCTGCTATAATCCCCCCAAAAAAGGGAGAAAAAAAGGAATTTGCTTTGCAATACGATTTTTTTTAGGTGGGTCTATAGGCAGCAGAAATTGAATAATCAAACATGTCAGTCTTCACTGCATAAATTAAAAACTGAACATAGATTTTAGAAGTTATTCTATTTTGCTTTATTGCTTTATCTATATTATTTTGCTTCAAACTGAATGAATTCATTCTGATTGATGAATCCGAACATAGTGTTTACATAAACAATAAATAAAGTGGGGTACAAATTGGGTTGATGTGCACGTTTATATCAATATAGAATTTAATCTTCCGACATGCGCACAATGCACCAAAATATAGAGTTTCCCGTTGTTGTTGCATACTAACCATACTACTTTATATATATATATATATATATATATATATATATATATATACTTATGTGTATGTATATTAGGGCAGTCAAAATTTGTGTGTTCATTTAAATCTATATATACTTTTGTTGTGTGTATAACCAAAATGTGATAACTAAACTATCATTTTAAAATCTATAGGATGCTAATGTTGAAGAGTAGCTCGCCTTTACAGTGTTATACAAAATTCCACTATGAAGCCTGCAGTTACTGAGACTTTCTGGAAAATTCCAGATATACGCCCCCTCCTGCCTCCCATCATGTAATATCTATACAATCTGGCATCCCATCATGCACCTTGCGAAGTTGACTCCTGGGGCATAAACCGTAGCTCATGACCCAGAAAATAGAGGTTGTGTCCTTTTTCCATCCTGCAAGCCTCTGAGCCTGAGCATGCACCCAGAGAAGACACGACCACCGAATACACTTGCAATTAGTATATTGCATGAATAATAATGCACTGACATAAATGGGTGAATCTATCAAAAACATGTCATAAAAAAACTGCCTCTGCATATTCTCATTACTGTAGTGCATTTGGATGTTTTACTGTGAAGTAATGTTTTTTTTCCATAATTTCTGCAAACATTTTTTTAATTAAACGGCAATTTGAATAATACACAATTCTTTTTTTTTTTGGAAATGTGCCGAATGGTTATAAGAATGCAAACGATGCAAAAACAGGCTTAATTTTCTTAATGAAGCAAAGCACCATTTCTTATTTTGTTCTTTTGATTTTGGGATTGAAACATAACCCATACATGTTGTTTACTGATTTACTCAACATTTCATCACGTATGCAAATATTTGATCATAAAACAGTTCCAAAAGAAACCGACATGATATCTAAATTGAAGTGGTTTAATCTGGAAGCGTAAAACAGTATTTTTCCATTCAACCTCTGCCGCAATTTTCAGTTTACTGTGAGGATTTTTGGCTCCCCCTCTGGCCCTGAAAGCAGCCATTTTGTTTCTCTCTCTCTCTGAAATGGGGGTGCAGTATGAATCATGAGTCTCAGAGAGACGCTTGCCTCTAACAACCGCACACTTCACAGCTGATTGTTCAGGGCAGGAGACGCAGGCTGCCGGCAGGGCCATCTCAACCAGAATACATTACGCTCCAGCTTTTTAAGTCAGTGAAGACTATTACCCAGAAGCCCTTTGGAAGTTCTTATCAGTGCCAACCAGATGGAGAACATGTGAGCGATGTCATTACCTGCAGACTTGTTGATAAAACAACACAGCCAGAAATCTGAAATTAAAAAGAGATTTTGAGGTTTACTGGCTTGATTTGGTTAGTAATGAAATCTTATTAATATGTAGTCTAATTGTTTAATATGTATAAGACATTGAAGGCATTCTCTGGTACGTTTTTAGCTCCATTGGTGGTTTATGGCTTGAGACAATGAGTGTGTATGTGTGTGTATGCGCCGTTTGTGTTCAATGAAGACGTCAACACTGAATTTTGTGGATGCAAGTTACATGATTACAGGACATGAACCACATAATCTCACAGTTTGACTTCAGTCCAAGCCCAACAAGCATACAATTGACTCATATCCTACAAATACATCCCCCCAAAACCACAATAATCATGTATGTCTGTATATGCCACAGAAACATGTAACAATTCAGTTTTTTACAGCAGAATACATGTCTGCCCCCTTGTGTCTGAAAATAATTGAGGAACGTCAAGGGCATATTTCACCCAAAAATCAGAAAAAACAATGATTTAAGGATCTCTATGATTTTCTTTAAATATTATTAAAAAAATATAATAACTAGTATTATTACATTATATATATAATAGATTACTCAAGGTTCAGACTTAGTACCTAGTTATTACCACGTTATTGTAATTACTATAATAAGTACATAGTATGCACATGGGGAACAGGAATGTAAAAGAAAGTGTAACCAAATTGTCTTTTTAAATTACATACTGCACACACACACACGCACACACACACAAACGCACAGGTTTTAGAACTGTGTTTTTGGGCAGAATTGTTGTTCCAGAATCAACAAAAGATGTTGATCCAGTAACATGCCAAAATCACAACAACCCCACACACACGTAGATAAAAAGGATCTCAGTCTGACTAGCTGAAGACAGTACTCTAGCTATCCCTATTAGTCACGGTACTTCCTTGACGATAAATTCCAGCACAGACAGCGCTGCCATAACCATAATGAATTGACCCTTCGCAGAATACTGCTTTACAACAATGAACTCTTAAGAGAGCTATTGCAATTTATCAGTAAAATACCTTACTCGCAATGTTTAGTAATAAAAACGTCATCTTCGTGTCGCTTTTATAGAGTTTCAAATCCCTCAGTTCTCGCCATCTCCAAAAAAAAAAAAACAATCTGATTTGATTGTTGTTTTATAACTGGCTCTGTCAAGTTCTCTTTTTGCTAGCAGACCAAACTCTCCTCTGTTCGTCTAACCTATGCCAATCCCACACCATACAGACGTCAAAGTAGCCGGTGTTACAATTTATTCAGTTCCTGAAATATTTGGTTCCACTGGGTCACGCTCTCATGAATATTCAAGATTTCCTCCTATTTTCAATATTAAGCATAAGCTTTTTTTTTTTTTTTTTTGCTTTTGTTTCCACATTATACTTACCATCTTCTAAAGTCGCTGTCTGTTTCAGACTGGGTGTGAGCAGAGTGTGATCTGGACATACAAGGAGGCTCTTTTTATTGAGTGCCAAGGCCGTTTTAACAATTATCTCAGAAACTCACTTAATTTTGCATTCCCCATATTATTTTAAATGTTTCATTATCTTTCTCATTGTTGCTTAAACTTTTATTACCTTTTCGAAACAACCCATTAAACAGTTGCGAATGAGGAGCGTGCAGTAATATTTTCAGTTCTATTCGTTTTCGAGTTGTATCAAGTATATGCCCGCAATAGAAGGATATCATGAATATACATAAAAGCGCCACCCAGTGGAACTAAATATTTCAGTAATTAAATATATTGCAACACCGGAGCAACTTTTCTCTTTTTTACGTATATAACGAGACGCACAAGGGATGTATGTTGGGAATTTCCCGCAAAATCAATCCAGTCTAAAGTATTCAAACTAGGGCTGGGCAACGATTAATCGCGATTAATCGCATCCAAAATAAAAGTTTGTGTTTACGCAATATATATGTGTGTGTATAGTGCGTATAATTATTTTGTATATATAAATACACACTCATGCATGCATATATTTAAGAAATATTTGCATGTATGTGCTTTATATATATTTATACATAATTAATATTATGAATAAAATACTTGATATATTAAGAACACATTTTTCTTAAATATAAACATGCATGTGTGTGTATTTATATATATACAAAATAATTATACGCACTACACACACACACATATATTGCGTAAACACAAATTTTTATTCTGGATGCGATTAATCGCGATTAATCGTTGCCCAGCCCTAATTCAAACATATAATAGACTAACCATTGTGTATTGGGGTAAGACAAAAACTGGTTTTGGAAGAAGGATTGATGATGTATTGACTCTTTGATGATAGATGTATTGATTATTTAAATTATTTGGTTAATTTTTAACAAAAAAATGTTACATAGTGTCCCTTTAAAATTGTTACAATGTCAAAACAGAGCAGTATCCATAGCTGTTTATTTCTGTTATAATGTAAGTGTCAATGATACACTGACCTGCATTAACCAGACACCGTATCATTCTTCACAACTGCTTGCAGGGAAAATGACCAGGATGTAGCTCAGTATGTCCATCGGTGCCTTTGGCATCCACTTCCTACTCTGACCCACTTTAGAATGGTGTGTTGGTTATTTTAAGACACCAGTCGCACACCCTGTGGCACAAACACACAGCACGAACAATGTTAGAGGATGGTGTGATGTGATGTGATACAATAGCTGCAAATGATAAAGAGATTTTATGCTGGACAAAAACAGCAAACCAAACAGATGAGTGCCAGGAAACACTACATGATCCCACTGCATTTCATACTGCAGGGGTGATTTGGTAGAAGAAAAAAGAAATCTGATGTTATATTTGATTTTCAAGAGCTTACTTTTTACCTCAAGATCAGTTCTTAAATGTGTTTGAGAAATGTTATGACTTTTCTTTTCTTTACAAAGATAAATTAAGAAATGATGTTTACTTTATAATTCAGTAAAATTATATGTTATTGCCAATATTATTGTTACTTGGTTATTATTGTGTCATAGTTTTATTCGCTGACTTTAGCGCTTCCTTACATGAAGAACAACATCAACGCATTCTCACCCCAAGGCGTCACCTTTGACCATGCTTCAATATTTGACGTTTTAGGCGCCCTTTAGCGTCACTTACATGACGCGATCCTACGGCGTCATCTAACTGACGCTAAAGGAAAGCGTCAGTTGGAGGACGCGGTTAGGTTTAGGTGTGGGGTGGGGGTAGGGTACACGCGATCCTAGGGCGTCATCTAGCTGACGCTAAAGGGCGCCTGAAGCGTCAGATATTGAAGCATGTCCAAATACTTCCCAAGGCGTCAGTTAAGTGACGCCTTGGGGGTGAGAATGGGCTGACAACATAGTGACGAAACGCGTTTGTCCATTTAGGGCCATTGTAGAAACAGGCCGGAGCATTTCGATGTAAGGGGACCCGCGGTGTATGTAGATAGAAATGGCTCACTCGAAGCCATAATAAAAACATAACAGTTCATTTAGTAAGGACTTTATAAAATATAGTTATGTACATATGATATAGCATTTCTGTCAACAGATCCTTCAAAATATTACACAATATTAAACCATTAAATCATTCTCGTAATTTAAATAATGGTAACACTTTAGTTTAGGGTCAATTTCTCACAATAACTACGACGATATTGGCTGTTTATTAGCACCTTTAAAGCACATATTAATGCCTTATTCTGCATGACCATATTCGACATCTATTAATCCTACCTTACTAACTATTAATAAGTAGTAATTAGTAGTTTACTGAGGCAAAAGTCATAGTTAATAGTTAGTTAATAGTGAAAAAACATGTTCTTATAACAACCTGACAGATGTAGGGAATATAGTGGTCATGACTGGTCAAATAAGCCTGCAGGTGTGCTCTATTCGTCAAGTGTTTGGGATCTTACATAAGCACAGTTTTGGGAGGAATGATGGTGAACTCTGGCTCAAAATCATGCCACTGCACCTGCCACACATTCAGCTCGTAAGAAACCAGACCACCCTGTGAAATCCGTCATCGCCGCAGCTGCGGTCGGCCCTCATTCCAGTCACGTCCGTTATGATGCTTCAGGCTCCATTAGGCTCAAAGCATGGCGTCCCCTTCAGCGAGACCCTCCGGTTCCCTCAGCCGTCTGCAAGAGGACTACAGCTGTCAGCTCTGAAAAGACAGCAGGTGGACACACTCTCACACACTCAGCCGGCTTATTTATCGGAAGTCATCCCATCAAAAATGACTGCAATGGCAATGCTTTGATGGTGGAAAGAGAGAGCGCGAGAGAGGCAAACTGGAAGGAGAGATAGAGAGGAAGCCGAGAGAAAAAGTGTGTGAATGACAAAGACAGAGTCCCTCAGAAAGATAAACAGAGAGAGTGGAGGGCTATAATGGCTTTGCACTACTAATTTGTCACTCTACTTGAACGGCAAACAGCAGGAAGACAGTGAAAACACGCTGAACTGTCACTTCCCGCTACCCAAAGACAAGCTCGCAAGAACTTTCATCTGGGGCTCATTCTACTGGTGAAGACATCAGCTGTATAGAGACATCTATAGACTTATACAGAATAAAAATATATCAAATGGATAGCAGCTGTCTTTGATTTGTCAACACACCATTCCAGCCACAAAGACAGTTTTCTCTAAAAGAATATAAAAACAATTCTGTCCAAAAGCTATCTTTACTGTGTTTTTTTCGGTTTTCTCTTCACACGAGTGTCTCATATTTCACCTCATGTTCTTGTCTTCTTGTCTAATGGGTAAATAAGTACACTAACTTTTGGAGAAAATATATATAGGTATATATATATGGGCAAAAAGGTTCATTTTGATGGAAATTACGTCAGATCCTAACTAAAGGAAGGCCATTTTGGTATTTTCAAACAGAACATTTCACCCTTATTTAGCTGATAAATAAAAATAATGTATAATTATGTTTATTTTCATGGTTTAAGATTGAAAGACTGGGGCAAAGGTAAACAATTAAGTGTTCAACATAAAAGGCATACAAGCGTGAGTTACATCAACTATGAAAATGGAACTAAATGTTCCCAAAGTGGGTTTTCATAGTGATGCCACAGAAGAAGTGATAAACCTGTAAATCCGACTTTCTGACAAGTGATAGATAGGATCCATTTTAAGAACCCTAAAGAACCTTTAAAGCGATAGTTCACTCTGAAATTAATTTTTGGTATGATTGTTTCTGCAGTAGTTTAATTTTTTTATATTTTTCGGTCAAACCGTTCATTCTGTCAGTCGTATAATGCATGTCTATGGTCACCACCTCAAAGAGCATGTACAGAGAAGTCCAAATTAAACATGATTTAATGACTCGTAAATATGTAAGTACACATTGATGGCTTAAGACACGAAACGAGTGGTTTGTGTGAGAAAACGAACTGTATTTATATCGTTTTTACCCTTTTGTAACCACAGCCACGTCCAAGTGATCTGAGAGCACGGGCGCTTCGGTCTGCGCAAGCGCCGGAAGTGATCTCTCGCACGTATTGTTACGGGTGTGTGGTACTGGAAGCACGAGGAGACGAGGGATAACTGAAAACAGGATCTTTAATTAACAAAACTCAGGAACCACAATATCACACTTTACATGAACGAGAACGGACCAGGAGTGAGGAGAACACAGGGTTTAAATACACTAGAACAGACTAGGGGAACAAGGCACAGCTGGGGCAAATTAACCAAACACAGGTGAAGGGACTGAATACAAACGAGGAGCGGGAAACTAGAAACAGGACTGAACCAAATACACAAAGAATGGGGAACCACAGGACACACATGTAACATTACGCCCCCTCCCGAAAAGGCGCGACCTCGCGCCGTAGAACTTCAATGGGGTGGGCGCCCTGGAGGCTGACCAGGGCGAGGCCTATCCAGAGCAGGAAGCCTCCAGGGCGGAGCAGGACGTGGACGTGGCCAGGGCGGAGCAGGACGTGGGCGTGGCCACGACGGAGCAGGCTGAGGGCGTGGCCAGGGCGGAGCAGGCTGAGGGCGTGGCCAGGGCAGAGCAGGCTGAGGGCGTGGCCAGGGCGGAGCAGGCTGAGGGCGTGGCCAGGGCGGAGCCGGTAGCGCAGGGGCCCAGGGTGGATCAGGTAGCGCAGGGGCCCAGGGTGGATTATTTTTTCCAGGTGGCCATGGCGGAGTCCTATATCCCCCCCCCAAAATTTTCTTGGGGAGAGTGACAGGCTCAGGAACATGCTCTGGGATAGGCTTGGGACTGGACGGGACCAGCGGAGTAGGCTCGGGACTGGACGGGACCAGCGGAGTATGCTCGGGATCGGTGCTGGACGGGACCAGCGTAGTAGGCTCGGGCTCGGCGGGGCTGGCGTGGAGCTCGGGCTCGGCGGGGCTGGCGTGGAGCTCGGGCTCGGCGGAATACAAGAATGGGGGACCACAGGACACACATGTAACACGTATAGGTCACTCATTATTTACAAAGAGATTTCGGAAGTGCTACCTTTCACTGTGCAGATCTAAACATATTTAGATATACATGAAACCGCAATGGAAGACGATTTTGATATATAAACAGATTTTTTTTCACAACAATATTTAAATCACTTCCGATGATTTACAGCGCAGGTCGAATGCGGCCGCGCCCTCAGATCACTTGAAGTGGCTGTGGTTACAAGAGGTAAAAACTATAAATGCTGTTTGTTTTCTCACACAAACCGCTCGTTTGTGTACTTACATTTACGAGTCATTAAATCATGTTTAATCTGGACTTCTCTGTGCATGCTCTTTGAATGGGCTGGCGTGGAGCTCGGGCTCGGCGGGGCTGGCGCGGAGCTCGGGCTCGGCGGGGCTGGCGCGGAGCTCGGGCTCGGCGGGGCTGGCGCGCAGCTCGGGCTCGGCGGGGCTGGCGCGGAGCTCGGGCTCGGCGGGGCTGGCGTGGAGCTCGGGCTCGGCGGGGCTGGCGTGGAGCTCGGGCTCGGCAGGGCTGGCGTGGAGCTCGGCCTCGGCGGTACGAGACTCCGGCTCAGGAAAAGTAGAACCTGGTTCAGGCGCTGGCGGGCAGGCAACGGGCTCAGGCGCTGGCGGGCAGGCAACGGGCTCAGGCGCTGGCGGGCAGGCAACGGGCTCAGGCGCTGGCGGGCAGGCAACGGGCTCAGGCGCTGGCGGGCAGGCAACGGGCTCAGGCTGGACGCTCTCAGGCTGGACGGTCTCTGCAGGATGAGGCTCTGGACCCTGGGCGGTCTCGGTGGGGCTGAAGTGGATTACGGACTGGGTTGGACTCGCCAGATCTTCCCCTGAGACCATCTCGGATGAGCCCGAGGACTTCGAACCCTTGGAGAGGTATGTGAAAGGTGCTGGTTCAGGATGAACTGGGGCATCCACATGCTTGTGGGTAGGGACTAGATGATTTTGATTGTTTTCTACTATATCAACAAAGAAATTAGAACCATGTAATTCTAGGATATAGTTAATGAAGTCAGGGATTGACCTGTAACAATCATCAGGGGAGATAAATCTGAATAATTTACCATCATCCAGTCCCATCCGGAAGCAGGCATTAATAGTAGAGTTACCCCAGCTCACCTGATGATAAAGACTCAGGAACTCTTCCACATACCCCTCCAACGATCGCCCATTCTGGGAAATGAAGAGGAGTTTGTCTTCTGCCATAAAGTTCTTCACCTTCTTCTTCTTTTTTAGGGTCCGTTCTTCTGTTTTACTTTTTGGTCCGTTCTTCTGTTACAGGCGTGTGGTGCCCAGGAAGCACAAGGAGACAAGGAGAACCGGTCAACAGGAATTTAATCAAATAATTCAGGGAAACAGTAACCACACTATACATCAACGAGAACGGACCAGGAGTGAGGAGAACACAGGGTTTAAATACACTAGAACAGACTAGGGGAACAAGGCACAGCTGGGGCAAAATTAACCAAACACAGGTGAAGGGACTGAATACAAACGAGGAGCGGGAAACTAGAAACAGGACTGAACCAAATTATACACAAAGAATGGGGGACCACAGGACACACATGTAACACGTATAGGTCACTCATTATTTACAAAGAGATTTCGGAAGTGCTACCTTTCACTGTGCAGATCTAAACATATTTAGATATACATGAAACCGCAATGGAAGACGATTTTGATATATAAACAGAATTTTTTTCACAACAATATTTAAATCACTTCCGATGATTTACAGCGCAGGTCGAATGCGGCCGCGCCCTCAGATCACTTGAAGTGGCTGTGGTTACAAGAGGTAAAAACTATAAATGCTGTTTGTTTTCTCACACAAACCGCTCGTTTGTGTACTTACATTTACGAGTCATTAAATCATGTTTAATCTGGACTTCTCTGTGCATGCTCTTTGAAGTATTGACCTGCATTATGACTGACAGACAAGAACGGTTTGACCTAAACATATCAAAATTGAAACTACTGTGGAAACAAAGACACCTAACGTTACATCTTGGATGCCCTTGGGGTAAGCTAAAACATACCAAAATTAATTTCGAAGTGAACTATACCTTTAATAAGTAAAAAATTTTAAAAAGCGCCTAATCTAAAACGTTTGTGCCTTGAAAGGTTCTGTAAAGGTTCTTCATTGAACCATATAACTCACCAATAGTTAAAACAAAAATGAGTAGAACATATGTACTTTAAAGCCCAATCCACCATTAAAACAAAATTAATACAGGTGGGATCACGTAAGTAGGCCTAAAAAAATGATGACAAAATTTAAATTTTGAATGAATTATGACTTTAAAATTGTATGTTTCTCTTCCAGCCTCATACTTACCGCCAAACAAAGTTTTTCTCTGCGTCTATGATGCTATCTCCAGTGGCTTTGATAACAAACTGATCCAGCAGAGGTGTCAGAGCGCCCTCTAGTGTCTAGGCGTGCAGTTCGCTCGTGATTTCGTTGGTGAAAGTGTTCTGTTCAATTCCCTTACAGACCCTTTCTGCAAGTTATGTCATAGGCGACAACCAGTGACTTCAAGTGTAGCCTATCTCTGAATGTCGCTTATATTAGAAATAGGTATCCTTTATTATTTGCATTAAAAACGGTTTCTCCACAAATGAAAAACATAACCAATAACCTTTTCTTTATGTTGGTAGTCTTGATTTTTTCTTATAAGCTATCAAACAGCAGTTCGTGCTTTCATTCTACATGTGCACCAAAGCAATGCATTTTCATAGGTTACTCAAAATAACATTAAAGGATTAGTTCACTTTAAATAAAAAACTTTACTGATAATTTACTCACCCCCATGCCATCCATGATGTCCACGTCCTTCTTTCTTCAGTTAAAAAGAAATTAAGGTTTTTGATGAAAACATTCCAGGATTTGCTCCATATAATGGACTTCATTGGGAACCAAAAGGTTCAAGGTCCAAATGCAGCTTCAAACGGCATCAGACGATAAATAATTTCATTATGTCATGATCAGGGAAAAAACAAACAGGTCAAATCAGCCTAACGTTGTCTGGCTAGTTTAAGATGGTGTTCAGCTGGTCTTCCAGCCTGACCAGCTAAAATCAGCATGACCAGCTAATGAAGTGACAAAAACCCATCTAAATCCATCCTGCTAAACCAGCTAAGACCAGCCAATAATCTTAGACTGGATTTAGCAGTTTCTTTCAGTAGGGACATTTGCCATTTCTGAGGTGAAGAGCCTGCTGTATAGATCATCCATGTGAGCAGGGCCTTATGCATTGCTAAACTTGGAGACAAATTGCAAATCTGCATGATGAACCCCAAGTACTTGCAAAATTTGCACATGGAAATGTAAAAAAAAAAAAATGCAGATTGCGTGGATTCCCAATGACTGAATTTTGCCAGGGAAAATTCACTAAACACCAGTAAATAAGCACACACCTTTAGCGACAGAGATAAATACGTTTTATTGTCCCAGAAAGTCATACAGGTTTGGAATGACATAAGGCAATTCTCAGAAAATTACAAAATTTTCATTTTGTAAAAATGAACTATAGTTCATTAGGATGAACTATTCCTAATAATAATGACAACAATAGAAATTGATTAGCTAATACATACTGGTAACTGTTCAAAACTCAGTAACATAAATTAGTAACAATGATAAAATGACAAACGCAAAAAAACAAAAAAAATGTTTGAACGTTAAAGGGATAGTTCACTTTAAAATGAATTGTTTATATGTTTTAGCTTACTTTAAGGGCATCCAAGATGTAGGTGTCTTTGTTTCCACAGTATTTTCAATTTTGACATTTTTCGGTCAAACCGTTGTTGTCTGTCAGTCATATAATGGAGGTATGGGGGTCAACGTCAAAGAGCATGCACAGAGAAGTCAAAATTAAACATGATTTAATGACTGGTAAATGTAAGTACACACTGATGGCCTAAGACACGAAACGATCGGTTTGTGTGAGAAAACGAACAGTATTTATACAGTTTTTACCTCTTGTTAACAGCCGTCGAACTGATCTGAATCAGATGTCCAACTGAACCAATGTTCATCTCTCGCGCGTATACGTGGTGCAATGTTTACACGGAGATTTCGGAAGTTTTACCTTTCACTAAACATATTTAGATATACGGAAGACGATTTCGATATATCTAAATATGTTTAGTGAAAGGTAAAACTTCCGAAATCTCCGATTTCAATATATCTAAATATGTTTAGTGAAAGGTAAAACTTCCGAAATCTCCATGTAAACGATGCATGATGTAGACGTGCGAGAGATCACTTCCGGTGTAACGTCTGGAGACGGTTCAGTTCGGTTTAGTTGGACATTTGATTCAGATCATTTCGACGGCTGTTAACAAGAGGTAAAAACGATATAAATACTGTTCGTTTTTTTCACACAAACCGCTCGTTTCGTGTCTTAGGCCATCAATGTGTACTTACATTTACCAGTCATTAAATCATGTTTAATTTGGACTTCTCTGTGCATGCTCTTTGAGGTGGACCCCCTAAAACTGCATTATATGACTGACAGACAAGAACGGTTTTACCAAAAAATGTCAAAATTGAAAATACTGTGGAAACAAAGACACCTACATCTTGGATGCCCTTGAGGTAAGCTAAAACATATCAAAAATTATTTTCAAAGTGAACTATCCATTTACGGGCCAGATTTACTTAACATGGCAAATTAGCGTGAAAGCGCAAACCCACAAAAGCGGCAATGGGAATGGAAAGTTCTGCGCGTGATCTACTGACGACATGCAAATTAAAGAATACAGACGCAGCCGGATCATTTCCATAATGATGCAAAAATAACTGTCTACTCCTTTTTAGTGTTCATTTTTCACTGCTTGTCTTTAGTAAATCCTGACAAGTAGTTTAGGTAGCTTTTTAACCCCAATAGAGGGTTTGCACTGGCCAAGCTGTTAGTAAATCTGTCCCTAAGGCCATGTGTCAGCTGAAAACGCTAGCCGCTCAGCTTTGGGCGCTTGAGAGTGTTCTGGCAGCGTCAGCGTTTTTTCCATTGAGACGTTACGTTGCTACGATAGAGAATATCCGCAGCACGGTTTACGTGTAACTGATAATTTATTTCATACTAAAACTAAATTTTTCATCCAATTTGTTCGGTTAGCTCTGTCTGCAGGTTGATGTCGTTGTAGAGAAAGAATGTTGTGACACAGTTGGTCGGTCTGGTATTAGCCCCGATGCACTGACTTGAAAACTTTCATAGGAACCATTTAACTTTTTCCAGTTGCTTCATCTGAAACCCCTCGACAGACATGAGTAGAGAGAGCGCCGGTGAGGTTCTCGATCTGAGAGCGGAGGAACTTGCGATCCTCCTGTAGGTCCTGCACCTGTTTCTCCAGAGATTCAATCCTCTCCTGTTTGCTCTCCAGCAGACACTGGAGTTTGGTGATGGTCAGCATAACACCGCTGGGTAAACCCTCCATGATCGGGGGTATCCCTGCTGAGAAAGATAGAAACAAAACAAACCGTCTATGTATATGAATTTGTTCCTACAAAAGAAAAAAATAATCTCTAACTGATCATTATCTCATTTAATTATACACTTTTGACAAAAAGGAAAAATGGTCTAATGGATCTAATAAACTTGGAACAACATGCATGTAAACTGTAGGATGATGACCTACTGAATCATAGGCTACACCACGAGTTAGTATAGAAGAATAAACCTATACTACATTTTTGGAAATTGTAGTTTTTATGTGCGCTGAAAAAAAGAGGAGAATATGTGAATAATACACATTCGCAGCAAGGGCTCGGCAAGGGCATCAACAAACCCCTGACATCACTACAGGCAATACTTGAAAGCTCTCTCTAACTCTGTCCCATTATTGCATTTTGGAGATTGACAAATTTTGGAGTAAATGAAAAATCACGTACTGTTCGCAGTGTTGTCTTGTTCTGTAGAATTATCAGCTGGAACTGAGTTTATATTTCCCCACTGGATTAGTTCAGTCTCCGGTTCCTGTTTCACCCAGCTGTAGTTGCTCACGGGACTCTCCTGTTTCGCGGAGCTGGAGTCAAGCTCACTGCTGGGGGAGTACGGAGCGAAATCCTCCAGCCACTGAGAGTTCATCTCATCCTGAGAGCTACAGGAGGTGAATATCATTCAACAACCTTTGATCATCTAGCAGTTAAAAAAAAAAAAAAAAAAAAAACGCCATGCATTTTGCAGAAGAACATTGTTTTGGTTGGGCTTTGGGTTGATGTGACTGTGAATATGGTTCTCCTACTGCTCATAAAGCATTCATAACTAACATTCATAAGCTGACTACCTAAAGATGTTACTGTAGCTTTACCCATTAATAGACACAGTAGTTCCTTGAAGATAAATTCCACACAGCCATAATGAATTGACCCTTCACAACACAATACTGCTTTACAATTAACTCAATTAAGAGAGCTACATATAGCAATTTATCTGTTCAATAAAATACCTTACTCCCCTGTTAAACTATAAAAAAGCCATCTCGGCATTGCTTTTACAACATTTAAATTCATTTAGTTGATTCTGGTTTTATTTAGGGGTGGTGACGGCACAGTGGATAAGACACATGCCTTTGGTGTGAGAGACCCAGGTTCGAATCCACTGCGAGACACCAATGTGTCCCTGAGCAAGACACTTAAGCCCTAGTTGCTCCAGAGCCGTGCGACCTCTGACATATATAGCAATTGTAAGTCGATTTGGATAAAAGCGTCAGCTAAATGTTAATGTTAAATGTTATTACAAGCTCTGTTGCGTTCTTTTTGCCAGCAGACTCTCCTCTGTTATGCTTTTTTTTTTTCTAAACGGTTATTCACTTGAGGTTGGAGATTTAGCAGCTCCATGTCAACATCTCTCACTCATTTATACAACTAACCTATGCCACTCCCACAACATACAAGTAGCCAAGGCAAAATCTCTCTACTTTCGGATATAAGACATGCACGAGCGAGTGACGCATGTGCGTAATTTCCCACAAAATAACTTGCATGGTGTACTTTTAAAATATGTACTTTCTCAATAGAGGATGTGCGTGTGATGACGTCACCGTTGGCCAGATTGACTGTGGTTACGCCCACTGGGTGGCAAAAAGACTAAGCGACAGCATTGGTTTTCAGTGTGAATGCCATGAAAAACATACAAAACACGTCTAAAACAGGACAGATCTTTGAGACTGACTGTTTCAAACTAGATTTGACAAGAAATCCGAGGTATATTTTTACAGACTGCCGAAAGATACAGAGCACCAGAGAAGAAAATCAACTGGACTCCAGGCAGCCAACATGACATCATGACTTTTGCGGAAACAAATACGCCACTTTCGAGTCAGGTGGCGTGTTATCTCTACGTATTTTGAGCTATCCGCGTGAATCCGCGTGTATGCGTATATGCGTATATGTCTACGCCATTAACGTCCGCGTCATTCCGCGTCAAATCTCCAGTCATAAATGCCATTAACCCCAGTGACAGTTAAGTTTAGGGATGGGGTTGAGGTAAGTCATATCTTTTTTTTACCTAGGATGGTAAGGGAACAGTCATAAATGCCATTAAAGGGTTAGTTCACCCAAAAATGAAAATTAAGTCATTAATTACTCACCCCCATCCTGTACCAACCCCGTAAGACCTTCGTTCATCTTCGGAACACAAATAAAGATATTTTTGATTGAATCTGAGGGCTGGATCACTCTTCCATAGACAGCCTGAGGGACTGCCTCTTGACGGCCCAGAACGGTTTTTGTTACCGGCTGCTCACCGCTTAGGAGTTTTACCGCCCCCTACCGTATAAGATGACGTACTGATATAGCCGGAGGCGCAAAACGTTCTGTTTACAAGCAGTACGTCATCTTATACGGTAGAGGGCGGTAAAACTCCTAAGCGGTGAGCAGCCGGTAACAAAAAGTAGTCGAAGAAGAACGGTCTCGTCTCAGTTCTCGCGCATGCGCCCATAAGGAAGTAATGGAAAGTCGAATAAAGTCGTTATTTACGGGTTTTTTTTCGCACAAAAAGTAGTCTCGTCGCTTGATAAAGTTATAGTTGAGCCACTGTAGGCACATGGAATATTTAAACCTTTTCTTTTAATGACTTTCTGGGCCGTCAAGAGGCAGTCCCTCATGCTGTCTATGGAAGAGTGATCCAGCCCTCAGATTCAATCAAAAATATCTTTATTTGTGTTCCGAAGATGAACGAAGGTCTTACGGGGTTGGTACAGCATGGGGGTGAGTAATTAATGACTTAATTTTCATTTTTGGGTGAACTAACCCTTTAACCCCAGTGACGGTTAAGTTTAGGGACGGGGTTGAGGTAAGTCATATATTTATATAACGTTAAGTCAACGGCGTTCATAAACACGCTGAAAGGCGATTATGCGTCTTGATAGCACGCCAAAAATGGAAATACGAATTGGCGTTTCATACACACGCGACTTCATGAGATCAGTCTGAGGCAGCGAAAGGTGGATTTGCAGTTATCATTTGTGTCAATATGCTGAATTTAGTGATAAAATCACAAAATAAAATCACACCCTTTATATTGTATTGTTATATATTGTAATGACAACTCATCAATAAAATATTTACCACTGTATATACTGAATAATTTGACATTTTTAAATAAACTCTGACAAAAAACTATACAAGTTTTAGGGTTGGACGATATGATGATGTATAACATTGATATAAGTGATCACCTGGATTTAGACCTACCTATATTGTATTTAAAGAAAGTGTTCACAGGCAGATTTGCTCTATGAATTCCCTGGCATTGAAATCAGGAACATATAAATGTCAGGAAACATGATTCCTGGCTGCATTTCAATATCCATGGATCACTGGATCTTTGGTAAGTAGAAAGGAACATTAAATCGAGTCCAACCTTTAGTTTAAACTAATAATCGTTTTACTTGTGTTTTCGCCGTTTCCCCTATTAAATCCAGACACATAGCAGCTCTTCTGCCATTCATTCTGGCTAATGGGACGTGTTCTGGCGGGTAAGTGATGTCAATGCATTCCCTCTATACTAATATTTTTGTGCATGATTCATATTTGCATGTAGTAAAATGAAAAACAGAAAGAGAAAGTACGATGGGTTGTGTATACAGTGTGTTGAATTTCATTATATCCATTTATGTTTACAAATTACAATTCAAGGATTTTCAAGATGATGAACAAATCTTTAAAAACTCATTTTATTTTCTTACATTACTAAAAATAAACATCCATTATTAGTGGATAATGAGAATATTCACAACAACTGTGGTTGTGTCCGTGCAGCTTCTATCCATTTTTTTTTTTTTTTTGTAATTACAACAGGATTATTATTTTTATAGAATTATTATTGATACTAGAAAGACATGAAAATGATACAAAATAATGGTTAGTGCCATATTCAGTTTTGCAACAATTGAAGGAACATACCCGGATTGCAGAGGTAAACTACGAATCTTGTGTCTGTGGCTTCTCTGGTACTGTCTCCATTTGTTCCTCAATTCT
Source organism: Pimephales promelas (assembly GCF_988280905.1). Classification (NCBI taxonomy): domain Eukaryota; kingdom Metazoa; phylum Chordata; class Actinopteri; order Cypriniformes; family Leuciscidae; genus Pimephales; species Pimephales promelas. Next base: position 7,188,170 of record NC_142790.1, read on the forward strand.
GCCTGTCTTTCATTAGAGAGTTCGGCAACTGCAGGATGTTTTGTCTTTCCCTCTGTCTTTCTTCGTTGATAGCTAAGAATCAAATAAAAAGACATTAAGTATTGCATACTAAAATATATGCAATATACAGTGTATATATATATATATATATAATTATATATATATATATATATATATATATATATAATAGTACAACTTTGGGTAAGATCAAGGTTATTTGAATAAGTGAATTGTTTGCCATTTATAATTCGCTGTATAATAAAATTCATACACCTCTCTCTTCTTTTTGCAAGGTATCTAGCCCTGGCAACAGGATCAGCATTCACCTTCGCTCTGTGTCGAGCTGATTTCTCATTGTTTGATAGTGGCATCTACAAATAGAAGAAGAAAAAACACTGTGTTACAATACAATAATTATATTCTAATTAGTTTTAATTATATTTTAAGGTAACAATAAATGGGACATGCCTTTAGGCTACATATTCCGCATTAATAAATCACCATAGTTTGTGTGTTAGATATACCCATGAGAGTTAAATAGGGTGACAGGTTACACCATTTGACATTTTAGTTTCCATATTTTTCTGAATAAAAAGGATTTTTAAATTATGACCATCCAAAAGACATTTCCATTTATATGTGAAACTTAACAAACTAGCCATGTCATAGAAATATCAAATGATCTGCTATTTTGAAAGACATACTAACCTTGACACACAGAAATGAGGATTTGCAGTGTTTCTCTCAGTCACACCATTTCCTGTTTCACGCGGTCACATGACAACAGAACGGCTGCCTTTATGTCGTCAGTTACACCAGGGATGGGGGAGGGGCTCTGGTTACACCACACACAGAAGAGCTTCGCTGCACGTTTTCATAGAAATAATACTTTAACACTGCTTCATATGTTGTTTTTCAAGGATCTCAAGCTTGTATTAAGACTTTCTCTTATTCATAATTGAACAACGGTTACACCACCTGGACATGTTTTGTCCACCACCACCAACATATCAAGAGATCCAGAGAATCGTGTCAAATACCTAAAACTATTAAGGGATGGTGACTTATTCGTGAACGATTGTTTTTGCTGGATCCTTTCAAGGAATTAGTTGCACGGGTTCCCCGACTGAACGCTTCTTTCACGAATCGGAGTCTGACTGAAACAGCGGGGATCTCGAGTCGACAGCTAAACTGACTCATTTGAACACGAACCGTGGTGAGCTGACAGCATGAGTGAAACGAACTGTTCATAAGAACCGATTCGCGTAAATGATTCGGACGTCCCTTTTAGCGAGTAATTGTTCAAAGGCAAAACGTCTCCGGTTCCTATCGTAACCTCGGTTCCCTGAAAGGCAAGGAACGAGACATTACGGATGTCGTATATGGGAATTCCTCTCATCCTTCAACTGATAGGGAACAAGTGGTGCATGATCTTTAAGTATGAACGGGTCGGTAACAGGATGCAAAATTTCCCTAAATATTTAGTATCTGATTTTTGCCTTTTTGCAAGCAAGAAAAAAAATCTCTGGACGGACATACTTTCAGATAACCATAAAAATGACAAAAATAAAAGTGCATGCATAGTAGTCTCTTGTAGTAGATGGGGGAAATAAGAAAAGAGAAAGAAAACAAACTTAGTAATATCTCTTTATATGAGTTCTAAAACGTGTACTCATGTGTGTGCTTGAAATAAGTAACGAGCAACAGCTCAAAATAAAATAGAATTTAAAGGTAAAGGTATGAGTGAAGACTATTTTATTTGCAAAAAAAAAAATCAATTTTCTTTGAATGGGGGGGGGGGTCCTATGTTCGCTTTATTTTGTTTCTCTTCAAGTATGTCCTACAGTACACTAACGGTGGGAAAAAAAAGGTCAGATATGTAAATACATTAAAATATTTTCAAGATAATATTGTACACATTTCTAACAGTATTTTACTGTATAAATGGTTCTTTAAACATTTAAATATATACACAATTGTTATTAGTAAGGAAATTGGAACATATTTAAAGGTCAGCAACATCAAATTTGTTCAAACATCCCTGGTTTAAGAGAGCACAATGGCTAAAATCACTTGCAGCACCTTTAATTGTAAAACAACTGCAGACATTTCAAAACCGTAGAATGAAAATAAATCACAAGCAGTGTTCTTCAGCTCTGGCTCTTGAGGGGAGTTTATCTCCAAACCCGATCTATGATCACTCACAGGTCTGCAATGTTCTAGTACTCATGCAGGTACTGATCAGGTGTGTTTGATTCGGGTTGGAGCTAAACTCTGCAGGACAATGGACCACAAGGGCTAATTTAAAATACCCTGACATAAAGGAACATGTGATGGAATTGTTAGAGAATACAAAACTTGGCAGAGTTTATGTGAAGAAAACAAATAACGGACACAATATGCAAGCAATGCTTACATACACACCAAATCTGTGCCAGAGTGGACTGGATAATGATAAAACTAGTGATTATGCATAACACATATTTTAATTCCACCGACTACTTTTATTTCCTGCCGGGCTCCACAGCCTCTCATTTTCACTTTGCAATAGTCTCAGAGCACCCTCTAGTGTCCAAACACGGAGAATGCTTGTTTGTTTAGCAGTCCTAGGTAGAAGCCTTCATCCACTCCATCCTTCTTCTGAGGGCTTCATCATCACAAAACACCAGTTCAGATGTGATATCGTAGGCTGCCCCGGAAGACTAAGGTTATCTTAGGGTTATCCTAATGGTTTTCAGAGTAGCATAAGAAGAATGTGAGTTACTATGTTACCTCAATAGCAACTTGCATTTTTAAAGCAAAAAGAACACTCACATGTACTCATAAATCAAAACCCACTAGATCAAGGCTCAGAAATCTTGAGTCTTTTCCGGGTTGTAGAATTACAAACTGAACAGCTCTGCAGAGACGCTGACCGACCAGAGGCACAGACCTGTTAGAAACCAGCAGCAGTTCTGCCACGAGGGTCGTGTTGGGGACAGCGCTGTCCCAGGCCAGAAGATGGAGGGGCCGAATAAGGTCCTTTTACAGTATAGCCCACTGTACTCCAGGGCACATGGAGGCTCACTCGTAAAAACTGTCCTGGACGGACGGACGGACGGAAAAGCCCAGCTCATACTCTTCTTCTTGATGAAGGCAGATCAAGACCTAGTCACACTGAGAAACATATGGTGTTGAGAAATACAGCTCAAATCAAAGTTGACCTTTTGTTAAAATGTTACTATAGTAATAACTATAAATGATGCATAGTTACATGCAACTAAAACTACTCCTAGCCCTATAGTAAGTACATGTAAGTCCTTGCAAGTATAATGAATTATACACTTTTATGAGTATAATTAATTATTTTTTTAAATCATTATATTTTACTAATCTTTAAAGTATTTTATATGTGTTGATTCACATACTAAATCACATGTATAGTACGTACTTGATTATAATTTATAGTTTGTTATTTGACATTACATTTAAAATGAACATATTTTTAACATGCTACTAAATGTGTAATTACAAATATAAAGCTGCAGTCCGTAATTTTTAACAGTTTATTTTTGTTATGATATGAAATTTTAATATACAGCAATACCGGTGTATAATGCTTTAATAACGATCGGTGCTGTTTGAGAACACTGTTTGAGAGGGTCCATTTTCACACTTGCACTTTGTGGTGTTACTAAGCGTGACTGTGAAGATGGATAGGTTAAACTATAATTCTCAATTATATAAGAGTGTTTCCCATACATTGGTTCACAATATCAACACAGCCTTTTGGAAAATCTGTTTGTGGTTGGCATTGACATCGTTGAATAAACATGAGCACTGCACGTTTCAAAGAAAAAATGCGGCATGGGTGTTTTTATCTGAATGTATCTGAAGTGGACTGACAGGCTTTAGAAAAGTTTCTTTGATATTACGATTGAATCTTTGCTGATAAAGCAGCGTTTATGTGGGTGGCGCTGCTTTGTGTACAGGCGTTACCGGGGAAACTGAAACCGCTGTTTCTGCCGCTCCTTAAAGCACCTCCTGCTGGCACCTAATGTGAACAGCCTTACAAACCTGTATTAGTACTAGTGTGCATTTTTTCCTACAATATTCACTCATCATGACAGTAAAATAGGGCATTCTAAGTCAATATACTGTAGTATTTTCTCTCTCACTCAGTAGAAAATGTGGTTAACCCAGTCATGCTCAGGGAAAAAAAAAATACCGTCATATCATAAAAAACCGGTATAGTTATGAAAAATACTGTGATATGGATTTTTGGTCATACCGCCCAGTACTACTCTAACGGTTAATAAACAGAACTGCATGCGTCTTGCGGAAGAACATTGTAGCCAGACCTTCTTTTCTCTGTTTGTCTAACGCTGCCTTCACACTGGCAGTTTAAATCAGCTCCGTAATACGCAATAGACGAATCCGGCGAAACTACCGGAAGTAAGCGGGGCGCCATTACTGAGCTGTTGCTGGGTAGCGTTGCGCCATTGCCTCCTATTGTTTTAGTTGCAACTTACGTCCACTGGAATAAACAGCCCGCGATTTACGACTGTCGCTAACGTTACAACGTTACCCCTTGTATAATGTCGAGTGGGTAAACAGTTTCCGTTATAAATTGTTTCAATGGTGGCAGTAAAATGTAAATTTTGAAGAGAAAACATTGTGAATACCCCGGGTCGACTGCCCGTCTGGTGCCGTACGGTTTACAGATTTCCTGGGCGAGTACAAGACGTGGACATTCGCGTATAATAACAATTATTTAATGACATGAGTAAAAAAAAATATAATAAATATGTGATATAGTGATCAGCAAAATCTCCTCTCTTGCTATTTTTTCTATTCAATTAACATGCTATGGTCATTAAATGTCTTTCCTGAGCTAAATGTAACGTTATGTGACATAATTGTTTTCCTGCTGTTATATTGACCTCTTTCCATGGTTTAAAAACACTAATTGGTCGATATTATGTATACTTTCTAGCTGTAACGTTACCTTACCCTTGCCTGTTGCAATGTGAAAATGAGATAAATAATGGACACAAATGAAAAACATGAATTTGTTTATTTGATTTCATTCATTTATTTATTTATTGTTGCCAAATAGACAGATCTTTTTATAGTTTCCTCATTAGCAAACGTTAGCCTAGCAAGCTTGCCAAGCTATTTTCATAAATAACGTTAATTTGTAAGATCGTTTGTACCTTCATCTGTGACTGGAGGCCACTGCAGTCACAGATCAAACCAACAAGTCATTCTGCCTGGCTGTAGCTGTCATCGAGGGTGAGTTCGCGTTATCACCGAGGTTTGTTTACATACCGGTGCATATGTCTAAATGCCTGTGTAACAGCTCAGTAATGGCGTCGCCACAAGATGGCAGCCTACACAGAACGCTCGTCGGATTCTTCTATACGTTCCCAACGGACGTCGTACTACACAGTGAAAAGCGTCAGACGCGGGTAGAACAAAAATTGCGGAGAGATTAAAGTTTGATTGTGTCAGTTATGATCTCTCTGATGAGGGTTATGCTGCGTGAGGAAAGTTGCTCAGGACGTTGACATGCCAGGTCGAATAAAAATGTGATATATAGTGGTCAATAGTTCAATGTCTACCTTCAATTTAATTGTATTAACTGCCCTTATAAACGTTAGAAAGTCATGAAATTATAAAATGACATGACAACTTACCGTTATAAAATCATTATTTATTTTATTAAAAGTTAATCATTCAGGTTTGTGTATTAGTACCATAGCAACGCTCAACTTCCGTCCGTAGCTTTTCGCACGAGTTCAAATTTTTGAATGCATCCGGATGACCAACGGACGAGTCAAGCCGCCTTTCCACTGCACACGACATTCGCATACGATTGTCGCATTTCGCCCCCTAGTGTCAGTCGCACAGAACTTTGAAATTGGTCGTGAAGCAACCGTTACCCTAGGATATTCACAATGGTAAAATTATTTTTTTTAATAAATGTAATGCATGCATGAATATATCTACACAAAACAAATGACCCTCAATTCATCTAAAAAAAATATATAAATATTGGTTTAATAATTATAAAATATATTTTCTGCTATAGTTAATTATAACCAACATTTTACACAGCGAGCGTTTACAGAAAAACATTAAAGAGTTAAAATATTGGTAATTCTAGCCTCGCGCTCATAGTTTTTATAAGAATACATCACTTCCGGTTGGCCGGTCGCATACAGTCTAGCCGCAGACGTTCAGATATTTCAACGGATCCAAAGCTCAAAACGGATCCGAATTTTCCGCATACGCATATGATCGGAACTCCCCGCAGCTCCCGTACGACTCTCCATTGGAAATGAATGACTTCCGGTCCGACGGCGGTCGTTTGTCGTGTGCAGTGGAAAGGCGGCTTGAAGGCGGCGTAAGACGAGTCATGCCGGTACGCTGTGGTACGACTCAAACCAGTCTAAAATGGTCCCAATATAAACACTTACTCTAGGTGTACCGTAGTGATTCAGATAAGACAATAACACAGTTTTAAAAATGGATTCATGATATAATACTTGCACTGCTCAACAAACGTTCCCGATAAATTATTTGTTATTAAAACATCACAAACTTAATTTTAACAGAAAAGCAAGCATAAGCAACTGCATGCGTGATTTATAAAATCACAAAAAAAGCTGTCACTAATTTTAAATCACAATCTCGATTTCGCTATAATCAATAAAGCTGTCAACACTGCACAACGAGTCATTTATTTACATCGCCTCTATACTTCACTAGTAATAGTGAGAGGAATCGTGAGGGTGCAGAACTCAGCCCAGAACAAAAACTCTGGTGTTTTGACTGGTGAGTGGATTCTGACTTAATCACTTCTGATTGGCCATTGCGTTCACAAAAATCAACATATATGTTTGGGATTGGCTACATTGCTTGAAAAAAAAAAATGCTGCAAAAACAGAAAAATGTATGCTCTCCATAGCGCAAACATAATGGACCTTAACAGTTAAAGGAGTAGTTCACTTTTGAAAAAACTTTTGCTGATAATTTACTCACCCCCATGTCATCCAAGATGTCCATGTCATTCTTTCTTCAGTCGAAAAGAAATTAAATTTTTAGATTTATAAGCTCTAATGCTCACCTTGCTCTGTTCTGTGATGCGCATTCGTGACTCTCCTGTTCAAACTCGTTCATCAAAATGAACAAATCTTTTTCCGAGTCAATTCATTCGTTTCGTTTGTTGAATGAACCAAATGACTCGGAAAAAGATTTGCTCCAACAGGAGAGTCACAAACATGCGTCACAGAACAGAGCAAGGCGAGCTTATAAAACTTAAACTTTGTTATTTATTTATTAAATGAGCGATCGTTTCGCTTGATAAGACCCTTATTCATCGTCTGGAATCGTTTAAAGCAAGTTAAGAAAGACATGGACATCTTGGATGACATGGGGGTGAGTAAATTATAAGCAAAACTACTCCTTTAAGGTGAATTTATGAGCAATCCAGTGGAAAATTTCACTGGAAGAACATTTGCCAAGTTACTGTAAAAGTGCAACTTGTCATGTACCTCTCTTCCCTTTCTTCTTGTGGCGTCTCTTTTTCCTGACGCTGCTGGACTCTTCAGATGAAGAGGAGCTGCTGGATTCATCAGTGGCATACGAGCTGGATGAGCTCTTACGCCGCCTTTTACGTGACCTGGGCCCTGAGAACACTGATGTGCTCGCTGTAGGAACCCAGAATGGTAGTAAACAAGAGAACATGAGCCAGTGCAAGTGTAACAGCAAATAGAACATCAACTGCAAAATTCATTCATCATTTGAGCTAAAAATACATTTACATGAAATGACTGTGACATCTTGGATTTTAAAAAGTGAAGTCTGGAATATTAATGTGAACAGAGACAGTCAAAAAGACACTACAGTTATTTGTTGTCTTGCTATATTCAGCAAGAACATAATTTTAATGTTTTGTAGATCATTCAAGAAAACTGCATGTCATGTTGGTTATACTTTGTTTGTAATTTTGCATGTGGTAAAATGCTATATTGTGACAATTTGACAAAATAATCGTAACCAAATGCAATGTCATGAAATTTTAAAATAATTTTGTGCTGACACACAAAATATTAAATATATAGACTACCGGTCAAAAGTTTTAAATCGGTAAGATTTTTTATGTTTTTAAAAGAAGTCTCTTCTGCTCACCAAGGCTGCAATTATTTGATAAAAAAATACAACAACAAAAAAAACTGTAATATTGTGAAATATTATTACAATTTAAAACAGCAGTTTTCTATGTGAATATATAGTGAAGTGTAATTTATTCATGTGATCAAAGCTGAATTTACAGCATCATTACTTCAGTCTTCAGTGTCACATGATCCTACAGAAATTATTATAATATGATGCTCAAGAAACATTTATGATTATAATCCATGTTGAAAACAGTTTTTTACATTTTTATTTCAGGATTCTTTGATGAATATAAAGTTCAAAAGAACAGAATTGATATGAAATTGAAAGCTTTTGTAACATTAATCAATACCATTCAAAAGTTTGGGGTCATTAAGAATTTATTTTTTATTTTTGGAGGAAAGAAATTAGAAAAAACTTTTATTCATCAAGGATAAGTTAAATTGATCAAAAGTTACAGTAAAGACATTTATAATGGTAGAAAAGATTATCTTTTAAATAAATGCTGTACTTTTTTCATCATAGAATTTTTGGGGGAAAAAAATGGTACACGACTGTTTTCAACATTGGAAATAATAATTTATGTTTTTTGAGCATAAAATCAGCATATTAGAATGATTTCTGAAGGATCATGTGACACTGAAACTGATGTGTAATCAGCAACAGTAATGATTTTGAAAATTCAGCTTTCAAATTACATTTTAAAATATATTAAAATAGAAAACACTCATTTTAAATTGTCATAATATTTCACAATATTACTGTTTGTCATTTTTTTTTCATCAAATAAAGCAGCCTTGGTGAGCAGAAGAGACTTTTTAAAAAACATTTAAAAAACATAAAAAATCTTACTGATCTAAAACTTTTGACCAGTAGTGTATACAGTATATATATATGTCATGTCTATTCAAGATAATATATCTATTATAACGTAGTTCTGTTGAGCAAAGTGTTTTGAATAAGGCCAAACATTTTTCCACCACACCTTCAGGCACCGGAACCAAGCGAGCGCCGGTGAGGTTCTCGATCTGAGAGCGGAGGAACCTGCGATCCTCCTGTAGGTCCTGCACCTGTCTCTCCAGAGCTTCAATCCTCTCCTGTTTGCTCTCCAGCAGACACTGGAGCTTAGTAATGGTCAGCATAACACCGCTGGGTAAACCATCCATCGGGTTCGGGTCCGCTGCTGAGAAAGAGTTGTATTTTCACTCAATCTACATCCCATAATTGAAATGTGGAGATGCTAAAGAGCTCAATGATATGGATTCTCAAAAAAATTAATAAATATCACACCAGCAACAGCACTGCTCAGAGATTTGTCCTGCTCCGCATCAGTGGCGGCCTCAGAGTTCATATTTTCCAATTGGATTACTTCAGGCTCCGGTTCCTGTTTCACCCAGCTGTGGCTGCTCACGGGACTCTCCTGTTTGGCTGAGCTGGAGTCAAGCTCACTGCTGGGGGAAAACGGAGCAGATTCCTGCTGCCACTGAGTGTTAATCTCAACCGGAACGCTGCAAGAAAACAAAATCAAACAACAGTCTCATAATTACACTTTTCAAATTATTTGAAAGCTATTCTACTTAAAACACTATTTGTTCATTTATATTGCTGATATGTCATACCATATTACAAAACAGTATTTGAGTCAATGAAGACTAATAAGGACTTTCAAGATGACAAAGTGCTTCAAACATTCGTGTGGCAGTTTCTAAAGGTAAAGAAATGTAACCTTTGAATATATGTCGGTCTTACAAAAAAAAAGTTGTACAAAACTTTGAATAACTCATAAACGTTATATGGTGTAATAAAACAACAATAATAAATGTTCCTTACACTTTTAGAGTCTACACATCTTAAAGTGATGATACACAGGACAACTTTTTGAGCAATGTTGCTGGGAAATCTTGCTGAGCAATTGTTGCTTGGGCCCTTTCCCATTGAAAATGGGCAATAAATTTCTATCTGGATAATTTAGATTGGGCGTGGGCCCTGTTATAATTAAAATTATGATTAATTTATAATAATTCACCTTTAGGGTATGTTTACACGACAACGATACAGACGACAACCTTGTCAAAACAATCCCCTGATCTACGAAAATGACTAAAAACGATGTATTCTGCTGCCAGGCCAGTAGTTGGCGATGTCACTTTGTGAAAAAACACTATGCGCCTATAGACTGAACAATACACATGCAGATGACCACAGAGATGGCTGTAATCTTTCTGATGGCTACTTCCAGCAGGATAAAAAAACACCATGTCACAAAGCTCAAATCTTCTCAAACTGATTTCTTGAACATGACAATGTTTCTCGACCTGGTACTACGAGGTGGTTGATGAGTGTGTATACTGTATAGTATATTTCTATTTAGCTTTGATTTAATTTATTTCATCATGGTGGTTTTTATCCAGCAGCTGTATGTGATAAGTTATTAGTTAAGTAAGGGGTAATCCACGTCTAACTGTCCTTTAAACTATATTAATGCATGGCTAGCCGTGGATTATCCCTTACTTAATGCACCAAATGGAGACCACCTGAGACCAACCATTAAATCGTTTAATGTACAGCCAGCCGTGGATTATGCCGCTTATCATTTGCCAGCATTGACAAGTTTACGCTGTTATTGATGCGTGCAGTGCAATATTACAACAAAACTAAAACAACTAAAACGTTAGTAAACATGTGAAAGCCAGTTACTAAAGAATGATTTACAAAAAAAAAAGTTTTCTTTTGAAAACAATTTAAATAGCATTTTTAAGATTTACTCCGCTATTCATGCCTTAATCTTTAATTTTGAGATGACAACATGTTAAAGGGTTAGTTCACCCAAAAATGAAAATTCTGTCAGTATTTACTCACCCTCATGTTGTTCCAACCCCGTAAGACCTTCGTTCATCTTCGGAACACGAATTCAGATATTTAAGATATTAAGATCGCTCCTGCATACAAGTCCATAGGCTTCTTGAGGGAGTGACACTTGCTGGCATCGAAAAGTCATTAAAGACATCGTTAAAATAGTCCAAGTGACTACAGTGGCTCAATCTTAAGTTTATCAAACGACGAGAATACTTTTTGTGCGCCAAAACAAACAAAAATAACGACTTTATTTCAAATATTTACTTCCTTCTCTATGGGCCTGTAGTCAGTTAACGTAGTGTGATAGCATAGAGCTACGTCACACGTAGGCTCACTATTGGCCGACGCTGGTCGTGTGTGATGCGTGTGACGTACAATAACAGAAGCTTACGCTATTAAACTAGTAACCTGACTCGAGGCAGAGAGAGAAATAAACGAATAGTTGAAATAAAGTCGTTATTTTTGTTTGTTTTTGCGCACAAAAAGTATTCTCGTCATTTGATAAACTTAAGATTGAGCCACTGTAGTCACTTGGACTATTTTAACGAGGTCTTTAATGACTTTACGAGGCCATCAATTGTCATTCCCTCAAGAAGCCTATGGACTAGTATGCAGGAGTGATCTTAATATCTTAAATATCTTAATTTGTGTTCCGAAGATGAACGAAGGTCTTACGGGGTTGGAACAACATGAGGGTGAGTAAATACTGACAGAATTTTCATTTTTGGGTGAACTAACCCTTTAAAGGTGCTCTACGCGATGTCAGGTGACGTGACTTCTTGTTGATGTTTAAAGTATTTTCAAACAAAACGGAGGCTAGATAGACCCTTCCTCCTCTTCATCCGCGCAATGATCTCCCCAATCCCCACCCCCAGGGGCTTCTCGTCAGTCATTGGCTGGAGTAGTTTGTTATGTTTTGTGGAGCGGGTTTCCGCAATTTGTTTTTGTTGCCATTTGTGGAGCCTAGGTTGTCTGCAAAGACCACATTTTTTACAGTGTGTTTAGGGGACCGGCAGCTAGTGGATAGTGAGGAGATGTTTGCTGTATGTGACAAAAAATATCTGGGCCTAAAAAACACCTTTCACGTCCTTGGATTTATGCGTTTCTATTACACCGAAATTAATCTGCAGTGGTCAGGTGGTACAGCAGTCACATGGTACAAGTAGGACCTCTCAGAAAATTCCCAGCTTACTGTACGTTCACACCGCCACCGGCGAGAGCGTCAAAGCGGCCGGAAGTCATTCATTTTCATTGAGAGCCGGCGGCGAGCTCAGGCGAGAGCGGCGCGGTTCGGACGGTGAGAGCGGCGAGCAGAGTTGAATTCAGTTCAACTTTATGGTAATAAGCAATGACGCGGTCCGGCGGCAACCGGCGGCAACCAATCGGAATGTAGAAGTGCTCCGTTTGAGAGAATCCCAGAGAACGTAGTCCTGTAAACTTTGGTTCCGGCCACATTAGTTCCCAAGCAAAATAGAGGAGGTTGATAATTTGAATTTGATAAGAGGGCGCACAACACTATTCATTGGCAAGATTTTCGTGCTAGAACACTTTTTTTAGCGAGAATGCAAATTATAATAGCACTTAACCATGAACACACAAGCCACACCACACACATATGGCTTTTAATTTGTTTATTTCGTTAGGAAACATGTCACTATAATTTTAAAGTTATTTCCATCGATCAATTTTCTGCAAAAATAACGACTGACATGCTTGTTTGCTTTGTGGCCCCTTTAAATACCGTTTTTTCCCCCCACACATTCGATCTACGTCAGAGCATCAGAGCATCCACGAATCTTTCCACAGCGTCGTTAACAGAGCGGCAAGAGCGAATTTTGCCGCTCTCGCCAGCAGCGGTGTGAACGTACAGTTACAAATTTTCATTACAAGCTCTCCAAGGGTGAGAAGGCTTTTTTACAAATTACGTAAGCAATAAGGTACGAGAGGCTGTGCTGTATCGTGAACAAGTAACTGCTGAAGGGTGTTTCGCGGAGTGCCTGCAACCCCTTCAGCCGTTACTTATTCATGATACAGCACTTACCTTGAGTACCTAATTGCTTTTATAAAATGGTTACCACACAATAAAATTTTAAAGTAAAAAAAAAAATGTTAAGTGCAACTTTTTATGAAGTAAAATCACTAAAAGCCTTCCTTCCGCTACAAAAAATAGTCCCTGACCGTGAACAACAATGTTCCAATGTGTAATATGCATGAAAGCTTAAATAAAAACACCATAGGAACCGCAGTCCTGCACAGTAATATATAGAATCGTTGGGTGAAGCTGTGTTTTATCATGAATAAAGCACAGCTATTTTGACCAATCTGAATCAAGGATTGGAACTAAACGTTTTATAATGTTAATATAACATGGTGTGAAGTATACAGTATACAAGTAAAATTGTGAATGTGATTTTGCTTTCAAACTATTTAGTTTATAAACAAAGTTAAAGTTAAAGAAACGGTTTACCCAAAAATAAAAAAATCCGTCATCATTTACTCACCCTCATGTCGTTCGAAACCTGTATGATTTTCTTTTGTGAAACACACACACAAAAAAGATATTGTGAGGAATGTTTCACTGTTCAAACAATGTTTTGTGTTCCACAGAAGAACGAACAAAAACCTGAAGGGTGCGTAAATGACAGAATTTTCATTTCTAGGATTCAAGATTCAAGGAGGTGATAGAAACAGGAAGGGGGAAAAAACGCAAAAAAATATTTGAATCCAACGTTTGTTTTCATTCCAAATCTAGACAGAACAGGAGAGTGAGACAGTCAAGGTCCAACTTTGTTATATGAAATATGTGCATTCTTTACACCTGTCTAGTCAAACAAATAACCAGAATGTGTAACTTTTACATGAAAATAAATTTGGCGACAGATTGGAACCTGGAAAGTGCCAACATCTGTTTGAAATTTTAAAGGTAGGGTATGCAATTTTTGAAGTGGCTACTAGCAATAGCAAGTTAGCTTTGAAAGTATGAGATATCAAAGCCACTTGTCCTTCAAAACACATGAACACAACACATACAGCAAATTCTGCAAAGTGTCACTAGGTCTTTTTCTTTTTGCTATTCCTCTGTGCAGGATGAGGGTGAAGAAGGTGCCAGTGTCACCATTAAAAGATCTCCTTGGAGGGACTTTTTTGGGGATTTGTTTTAAAATGTCAATTTAGTGTTATCATTACATAACATATTTAAAATGTATAAAGAAATGTGCAGCATTTTCTCTGAGAAATAAAAAGGACACTTCATTTTTTTTTATTTGTCTTAAACCTTAATACAAGAAAATCGTATCGTGAAACCAATATCGTGAACCGAATCGCATCGCTACATCCTTAGCCACGAGACAAGAGATGTCATTAAACTGCCTCATGTCTCAAAGCAATTACATAAACAACTTAAAGAGCCTTGACCTGTATTACCTGACGGACACAGATTCATTTCGGTATTGATATGATGTTTGACATTGATGTTGCCATTGAAACTAAGAAATTTGAGTCACGAACCGGTCCGAGTATGAGGTCACGGGTAATAATTACAGTGGTTTTGGTGTGAACGCAACATAAGCTCGTTGTTTTTGGTTGAGGAGGAACAGTAAAGGCGGCTGCTGTTTTGGTTGTGGTGCTCGCTGACTGACTGACTAACTCTGCAATGAAACATGCTCAGAGGTATGGAAATACATGTTGACAGGCAGGCAGGCTATCATCTAGGACCGAATGCAATGATTGGACAAACTTTTTAATGGTTATTTTTATTTAACAGACAATACATTAAGACCACTTAACTTAGTGGTTGCGATAAGAATGTGAAGAGACTTGCAACCCACATAACAACAAAAAATGTTTCTGGAACATATACCCTGCCTTTAACGTTTTGAGTCAATATTTTGCAGTAGCACCTCATTGCAGTACACAAGATCCAGGGGGCGGAGTCGGATCCAGATCTAAAGGGTGGAGATGGGTAGGATTAGGGGTGGGGTTAGGGATCAAGGGGTGGAGATGGGTAGGATTAGGGGTGGGGTTAGGTTAGGGTTTAGGAATCAGGGGGTGGAGATGGGTAGGATTAGGGTTGGGGTTAGGGATTAGGGGGCGGAGATGGGTAGGATTAGGGGTGGGGTTATGGATAAGGGGTGGAGTTATGGATCAGGGGTGGAGATGGGTAGGATTAGGGATGGGTTAGGGATCAGGGGGCGGAGATGGGTAGGATTAGGGGTGGGGTTATGGATCAGGGGTGAAGATGGGTAGGATTAGGGTTGGGGTTAGGGATCAGGGGGTGGAGTTTGGTAGGATTAGGGGTGGGGTTAGGGATCAGAGGTGGAGATGGGTAGGATTAGGGGTGAGGTTAGGGATCAGGGGGCAGAGATGGGTAGGATTAGGGGTGGGGCTAGGGTCAGGGGGCGGAGATGGGTAGGATTAGGGGTGGGGTTAGGGATCAGGGGGCGGAGAAGGGTAGGTTTAGGTATATGTAATTGTATATGTGGATTTTGTGTTCTGCAGTGAGGACCATCTAATATTTTGACTAAACATACCTGTGCAAACATACCGCCATGATCTCCCTCGTTTCGGTCAGTCTTTGAATTGAAGTGACCCTCAGACTGTGATTGGTGTAGGTCGTTCTCGTCCCGGCCTCTTTGCAAATTTTGGGCAGCATTTGGGACAGATAATTGACTCCCAAAGGAACCGCAGTGTACCAGATCTCATCGCTGATCACATACATCCTTTTGGGCTGTAGATAAAGCGCTTTTGCGTCGGTTGGAATTTTGCTGAGATATTTCTCCAGAGAGGCAACAGGACACAGCGGATTGCCAGGCTCTTCAAACATAGCCTTGCGTTTTTTCTTGTCCCTTTCCTGCGGGTTCTTCGTGTCCTCGTTTAATGTCATGGTGAAGTATTTAAAACCGTTTTGGTCTCGGTTCAAAGCAAACACGTCTGGCTGCAGGTGTCGGTTGCCCTCCTTACCCCTGAGTCCAAAATGTAACTGAATGTCATACCACACCTTATTTAATAAGCCTTTTGGGTTGCCAGGGTCCAGTGCAGCGGAATGTTTCAGCATGTGCTGGTCTTCAGGTGAAATCGGCGGATAATGTGCTGTTATATCCCTACCGGAGCGTCGCATCTGCTTGACAACCCCTTTAAAAACATTGTTGGCGGACCTGAACTCGGTGTCCTGCATCAGATTCCACGCACGGTTGATGGGAGGCTCGTTGATGAACCGATTTAACCCAGCCCGGAGCCCGACGTAACTGCTGATCCCGTACAACTCCCCTTTGCTCGTCCGAATAGAGCCATAAAACTCGCGCAGCACCGGGTTGAGCTCCGACTTCTCCGCGGTTTTCAAGTCGATTGTCAACTGCTTTTCACGGAGCCAGGCTTTAAAACAGTTTACTGCCCATATCGTTTGCTTTACGGTACTAGATTCGTTTCGGTTGTGTTCCAATTCGTCTAAATCCGCTGATGTTACATTCGCACACCTGGATACCTGTGCTGTTAAACTAGCCTCTCCTCCTTCCGTCTCTTCCTCTTCACCTGAAGAGCTTTCACACTTTAGGTCAAACATTATATTCATGGGAACAAGGTCCGTTGGTTCAACTGGTTTCTTCTTTTCTCCAATATCATAGATGTTCACGGTGTCCGTGGGATCATACATAACATCCAAACTAACATGTCCATGCCCGTAAAAAGCTGAAATGAAGCATTATTTTAAGCGTCTTGCTGACCTGTAAACATACATCCAGTAGTGTTTTCAGGATTTCTTTGTTGTTCTTCTTCTTTAGGAGACTGGCGGATAAAGAGTCACAGAAACACAGCGCCATCTGCTGTTTACTGGCAAGAAGCATGAGCAACACAGCATTTGATCAGTGGATTTATGGAAATCATTTCACTTTTAAGTGTTTTATCGACATTGAAACATTGCACATCAACTCCTGGCGAACAAACATTATTTATTATTTGAATTATTACTCAGTGAGTCATTTAATGTATTACTATGGAAGGCTTTTGTCTTTCAAACACATTACATTTTTTGGTGTAATTTGTTGTGAGCTGAACCAAAAAAAATATTTTCAGGAGAGAAAAAGATTGCATATCAATCATTGTGTTACTTGACTTGCATAATCTAGCTAAATCTCTCGTTAATTTTGATGCTTTGCATTCACGTTATAACTTCAAATATGCTAAAATGAAAAAAAGTGACCAACCTCTTATGATATATATGATAATGTATGTATATATATATATATATTGAGGGACATTGAGGGATTTATGTGGTAAATATGTTTCCATCACAGTTTATTAAGGTCTTTCTATAGGATAAAGCATTATCCAGCTCAATTGAGCACATAAAATTATGTGTGCACTTTTTTTTTTTAAATGTGAAATTTACATAAAATAAGTGGATGCAACATAGTGACAGAACTGTTATGTGACAGGAATACAGTAGCCAGACACACAAACAGCTATTGTCCTTAAAGAAATACAATACATTGTTTTGTTTTTTTGTTGTTGTTGTTGTTTTTATTGTTACTTTGAATTGTTCACTTTATTCAAAAACAATAATTCTTTGTTCTCCAATGATATTCTTGAATACTTTTAGATTGTGTGTGGATTTATTTCTGCAAATGACCTCTCAGTAACATCTAAATTTCCATTTAAAAAAACTTAAAGCTACGGATAACATCACTCGAATATATTTCTAACAGAAAGTCTCAGTTTATAGGCAAACTCTGGATTCTTAATGGGAACATAATTGTTTTGAGGAGAGAGAGAGAGAGAGAGAGAGAGAGAGAGAGAGAGAGAGAGAGAGAGAGAGAGAGAGACGTATCCAGTAATCACTGTGATTGGGCCATCTCGACAATCGGTGAGAAAAATAACATATACCACGCGACAAATCCTCTTACGTGATAGGACACTAGCAAGTACTGCTAAATAATAGCAAGGACACGTTTAATAAACAATACTTATATGAATAAATAAAGAGAAATGTATACATTAATAATGCTAGGTCTCCAGTAACTTAGCAAGCTACTCCGGTGTACGTTGAACAGCATTTTTATTCAGTTATATATAATGAAATACAATTGTGTTAATACAAAAGATAGTCCAAGATCCATATCATGTGGTTTATTCAAACTTAGTTTAATTTAATGGTGATGTCACAAATATTAAGCTCTACATTTACTGGTGGGGGGTGGGGGGGGGGGGGTAGCACAACTCTGCCTTTATTCTTGTGTTAAAGATTAAAATTTAATGCAAGTTATATTAAAATATTCCATCTAAATAATAGAAATACTTTAGTCTTATGTTAGTTACATTACCAAAACATTATTATACATTATTAGCTGCATAGAAGTCTCATACATTATTATGCTGACCAAAATGTTACATTGCAGTTTCTCTGCATGCTTCATGATGTCATACACACATAATCAGAATTCACATTGTAATGCACATTTCGAAATGGTCAGTAAAACGGTGAGGTTTTTGTATGGCAAAATACTGGCAGGAAAAATGATCTGACAACTGCTATTTGACCGTAAATAAAATTGCTGGTCTTGCATCATTTATGTTCTTACTTCTCAACTCATAATTATCATAATGTAGGCTAACAAAGTTCTCTTCCAATCCTTGAAACCACAAGACTCCACTTAAACAAATCCAACTGGCCAATTTAGTTTCAAGAACAAAGAATGCCACAGAAACTGGACACAAATCCATGTCTCTGTTTATGAGGACAGCTGTTCATGAGATTTCTGAGTGGTGTTATGTATATTCATAATTATATATTTCATATGTATTTGCACAGTGTAGTAAAATATTAATATTAAAGATATTGTATTTGAAGGTTTTGTCAATTTAAACTTAGCACTATAAAAAATGTGTTTGCAGACTATAAGACAGAAAACAAGTCATGTTAGTTTGCCTTGACTGGGACTAAAATGAAAGCTTCCTTGGTCCATGTTGCTCACCGGGGTCTGAATGTGGGTCTCTCAGTGAAGGATGGCCAGCAGGAGACGCTTGAAATCTCCACCACACTCCGAGCTGATGGCCTCTTTCAGAGGCACATCATATTTCTCCAGGTACATGTCTTTAATGGTCTCCAGATCAATCTACTCAAGCAGAAGAATAACCATTACATGTTGTTTTGTAAAACAGTCTAATGATCTGATCTCTGTGTAATTATTACCATGCATGTACTTCAAGCTAAATATCAATGTCTATGATCAGAATAGCATATTATACAAATTATAGTCTTTGCTATATACACTGTATGCAAATGCATGCATGCAATATCTGGAATATAATGGCATTCAAAAGTCTGCTTTCTTTGAAAGAAATCATTACTTTTATTCAGGAAGGATACATTAAATTGATCAAAAGTGGCAGTAAAGACAATGGGCACTGTCATACACCAGGCACAATGTGGCACCAGGTGCGACGCAAGTGTTTTTAGCTAGTTTCAGCCCGACGCAGTTATCATTTTTCACTTCCAGTGCCGCGTTGTTTAAATAGCAAATGCTTTTGTGCCCATCTGTTAGCCCATGGGCGTGCTGGTCTGAAAAAGAGGTATATTCAGGCGCATTGTTGGTGTGTTGCTATTTAGAGGAAACTGAAATAGACTGTGCCATTGACCAACTAAAACCTGGTCTAAAGTCAACGGCGCAGTATTTATTTTTTGTTATTTAGAGAGTGCATTAGTAATGTGCGCCTATAAGCGGGTTCATAACACTCTGCTTATTACAAACACAGGGACAAGCAGCAGCACACAAACATGCCAAATGTTAAAAATAAAAGGATTAGAATGTAAAATTTGTCCTGTAGATGGTTCTTGCACACTTTAACCTCGAGCCCGAGCAGAGTTTCGTTTTTTACGCTTGTAAATCCCGCCATGTAAATAGCGGATACACCATGGCGCGAGTGCAACTGACTTTTAAAGGAAATGGGAGATAAGACTCTGATTACTCATTAAGAGAACAGGGACAACCCTTAAGGACCATGCACCGGGTGCACTGAAAAATGTTCCCGTCGTTTAACTAGCAAAAGTGGATTCAGACATGCCCTAAGTGCACTTGCGCTGTGTGCTTAGATAGTCAAAATAGGACTCATTATGTTACACAGCAAAGCAGCATATTAAAATGATTTCTGAAGAAAGAAGACTGAAGTAATGATACTGAAAATTCAGCTTTGCATCATAGGAATAAATCACATTTTTAAAAATGTGAGTAAAATATAAAACAGTTATTTTAATTTAAAATAATATTTCACAAAATTAATGATATCTATGACATATGGCAATTCTTTAAAAAAAAAAACATTTAAAAAATCCTACCAAAGCCAAAATTGTGAATGATAATGTAATACCATTCATGACTTTTAATATTCTTTCTAAAAGTTAGGAATAAAATTAAAAATACTGGATTTAAAATGCGTACCACTGTTTGAAAGATTTACCGCATGCTGTTTGTTTCACATGCTACTTTCTATAAATGTCAATGCTGTGCAGTGTGCAGTACACAGTACACAACACTCCAGTACTCCATTCTTAACACACCCAAAATGACTACACACTGTAAAAATGAATATGCTTTATCTAATCAATAGAATTGTGGCAACAGATTACAAGCAATATTACTAATTAAAATTAACAAATTAGAATTGAGTAATAATTAAAAAAAAAGTTAAAAAGTTAAAGTGTCAGTTCACCCAAAAATGAAAATTAAGTCATTAATTACTCACCCCCATGCTGTTCCAACCCCTTAAGACCTTCGTTCATCTTCGGAACACAAATAAAGATATTTTTGATTGAATCTGAGAGCTAGATCAGTCCTACACAGACTGCCTAAGGGACTGGCTCTTGACGGCCCATAAAGTCAATAAAGAAAAGGTTTAAATATTCCATGTGCCTACAGCGGCTCAATTATAAGTTTATCAAGTGACGAGACTACTTTTTGTGCGAAAAAAAACATAAATAACGACTTTATTCGACTATTCCATTACTTCCTCATGGGCGCATGCGCGAGAACTGAGACGAGGACGTTCTCATTCGTCTACTTCTTGTTACCGGCTGCTCACCGCTTAGGAGTTTTACCGCCACCTACCGTATAAAATGATGATCCATATATAAGGCGCTCCGGATTATAGAGAAGATTAAAGGCTTTTAAGTGCACCTTATAGTGCGGAAAATACGCTAATTGAAAAGCGAATGTACAGCGCGCGCCTTCTTCTGCTTGTAAACAGAAAGTTTTGCGCTTCCAGCTATATCAGCACATCATCTTATACGGTAGGTGGCGGTAAAACTCCTAAGCGGTGAGCAGCCGGTAACAAGAAGTGGTCGAAGGAGAACGTCCTCGTCTTAGTTCTCGCGCATGCGCCCATAAGGAAGTAATGGAATAGTGGAATAAAGTTGTTATTTATGTTTTTTTTTCGCACAAGAAGTAGTCTTGTCGCTTGATAAACTTATAATTGAGCCGCTGTAGGCACATGGAATATTTAAACCTTTTCTTTAATGACTTTATGGGCCGTCAAGAGCCAGTCCCGTAGGCAGTCTACGTAGGACTGATCCAGCTCTCAGATTTAATCAAAAATATCTTTATTTATGTTCCGAAGATGAACGATGGTCTTACGGGGTTGGAACAGCATGGGGGTGAGTAATTAATGACTTAATTTTCATTTTTGGGTGAACTAACCCTTAAACCATTTAAAATGATTAACGTTTACAACCAAAAAATTTAAGAAAAATATTTCACTAACCGACAGACGTCAAAGATTAATTAAGAACTTTTTATTTTATATTGCCAACATTGATGTTTACAAGCAGAATCACTGAAGGACAAAACCGTAATTTTAAAACAAACATAAAACAAACACTGATCACCATAATGGTGACTTAAATTTATGTTGTTGTTTTTTTATTGTTATTGTAAGTTTGACTCATTTTAAATGGTTAACTTTTAGGGAATTAATTTGATTAATTATTACTGAATTCTAATTTGTTAAATTTAATTAATAACATTGCTTGTAATCTGTTCCCACAATTTTTTGATTAGATAAAGCATATTCATTTTTACAGTGTAGCAATACTGATTGAAGGCCTGTTCACACCAACAACGATAACTTTAAGGATTACAAAGATATGGTTCTAAAAATCATTACAATCATTCAATCATTACAAAAATATAACAGAATAGCAAAGTCCACACCACAACTTTATAGTAACAATATAATTGAAATCGCTTTCAGAATGATTTTTTTTCCAGCTGATGAATGATAAAAACAATGACAGCCAATCAGAATTAATCCTGCCGTGAGCATTTAAAGGGACAGATGACAAAACTGCAGCATGTGCTTAGAATAAACAGAAAAATATTGTGTGTTGGTGTGAAAGTGTCGCTAATGTACTGATATAGTTATCTTTCTTGGTGTGAATGGCATACAACACGAGAAAAGGTATTATACCTCTGAGCGACACACAATGATGCGGATGAGAGTGTCTTCATCAGTCCCGGCACCTTTCATAGCGGCATTCAGCCTCCGGGCAAAGAATAGCTGGGGGTTCTTAGCAACCCTCACTATGGGTTAGATAGAAAGTGTTAAACAAGTGAAGAATTGACAAAACTCAATTCTCTACGAAACTCTAGTATTGTAGTATTTTAACATAGCAGCTTGGCTTTATTCACAAATCTCATGATGAAAAAAAAGTTCATTTTCGTTCTTTGCTTAGGGGTAACAATAAGCTTATTAACTTTGCAATAGTATAATGTCACCGAATATCCCGACGACGCACACAATGCTAAGACTTAACGTGAATTTGTAAATATGTGCTGCACATTTTGTTAAACACGAAAACACAGTTTCAGTGTCTCTTTCAAATAGTTCTGTCAGAACCATTATCGTCAAATATGATTGACAATTAGCATAGTTTGGATTGGCGGTATGGTTCCGTTCTGGGCAAGAACTCCCTGTGCATCCATGCATGGATAAGAGCAGGGAGAGCAGCAATAACCCTTTGGGTAAACAGAACAGAACCAACATGAATGTATTGCAGATATCATTAATTCATTTTAATGTACAACATTATTAAAGTCTGATTTAAGTCTGATTCATGGGTAATTAGAATGCCAAATCCTGACTGTGCTGAGAATGAAGGAGGGTATTTAACTCCTGAGAAACGCAAGAGCTGCTGATAATACTGAAGAAGCTGATATATGAATACAACGATAGGCGTCGTATCCCTGTACATAGACGTGGATCAGCTGAGAGTCAGCTGATGCGAGCTTAACTAACGTGTTACGTGACTATACCAGAACTGGCGCTACGCTTGATAACTACAACTTCCATTTTCTACTATAAAACGTCTCTCCAGTGTGTTCGTGTTTTCACTCACGGACGTCTGACCTCGACATATTGTATAGAAGAGATGAACCGGAGAAGATTTCCACCTCAAAGAAGGCGGAGTCTCAAAGCCACACCCACCTATTACATAATCGCCACAGACCAATGGTAGTTTGAAGGTGTTTACCAACCAGAGAAAACTTTTCTAGATAATTTCGCTTTGACAAACTGTTTCGAACTCCCGAAACAAACTTAGTTTTGGCCTGATTTTGTTCTAAATGACATCACACCAGTTTGTTCTTCCATTTTGGTTTTTAAGCCAGCATGAAACACAAGTTACAATATATCTGAGTGAAACAGCTACTCGAATAAGATTTTATTATTTTATTTTGTCAATTGGCTTTATGCCCAGCTGCACTACTTCCTGAACTTCAGCCAGCTCCTTGTTTCCTGTGTGCCATTATTGGCCAAATTGATTAATTCAGGTGTGTCTGATTATTGTTGCCATGACTACTGAGGTCAAGCACACCTGAATTAATCAATTTGACCAATAATGGCAGACAGGAAACAAGGAGCTGGCTGAAGTTCAGGAAGTAGTGCAGCTGGGCATAAAGCCCATTAGGGATAAATTGGATTGTTGTAATTTGTAAAAAACAATCACATCATCAAGAAGAGAAGAGGTGTTGTTATAAGAGGGAGGGGGAGTTATTTACAAGGGCACTTGAAAAATAATGTTGTGCACTTATAAATCATTTGTAAATACAGCAACATTCTGTACATTGAACATACAGCAACTAAATGGTTGCTGCCTGTTTGAACAAGGCCAGTGTTTACAATACAAACCAAGTGTGATGTAGCAGTCCTTCAGAGTTCCAGAGGTTTCCTTATCAATTGCATCCAAAATGTCAGTTCCAGAGATCTGTTGGAGAACATGAAACACAATTTAAAAGTAATCCAGAGCTATTACAAGAAAACTAAGAAAACATATTGTTCTAAATTACTACTTTAAAGGGAGTTCCCCCCTTAAATGAAAATGATGCAGGGTCAATGCATCCCCCCTTCTTTCTTTTTCATACCACAATACCCTCTGATGGTCTTCGGGGTCTCTTAGACCCCAAATGAATTTTGCTTGAATTAAAAAAAAATGTTCTCTTTTTCCAAATGGTATGAAACTTGCTACGGCTCTCAACACTGTCAAGATCTACAAAAAAATAAAATAAAATGGAATTCTATCTGTTTTTATGTAGGCGTGACAAAAATAGTCACACTCGTGGTCTTCGGGGTCCATTGGACCCCAAAAAATACCATTTATTTTGTAACAGAACAATAGGTTTTTTTTTTTGTATACAAATATTATTTTACTGTTTATTAATGTTTTTACTCAACATTTGTGCAGTTTTTGGAGGATTTATGATATCTTTATAAATTAATAAATAAATATTTATTTATCATTGGACTCAAAATAGACACAATTCATCATCAAAATCAGAAATAACGCAGAACACAGACAGAAATGACAGAAATTAAGTGGCACACTTCCAACAATGCAAAAAACATCCACAATCCAAAATTATCATGCTCACACACATGCACACACACACAAACACACACATATAGAGGAATACAATATACAGGAATACATACAGACTATAAAAACTATTTGCTTATCATTTGTAAAATAAAATACTCTAAAATGCAGAACCACCGCAAAAATAAATTGGTAACACTAAGACACATTGAAAATGTGCACACACACACACAGGAATACATTTGTAAGGCTATAAAAAAAAATAAAAGAGATGAGACCATCTGTTCTATTGTTCCAAACTATTGTTCATAGTTTTTTCAGTACAAAAACAAATGCTAAACTTTGACAAAAAGTATTTTATTTTTGTTATAAGTGTGATTTTACAATATTTAGATATGAATCCAACTGAATCCAACTTTAGAAACTATATCTTTCAGTAATTCAAATAGTTAATAGGCCTAGTGGAGCTCTATAGCCATCTAGTGGATAAAGTGACTTATTACAAATTTTAACCTGTTTTTTCCAAAAATTAGGCAAAAATCTTACATTCAACCTTGTAAAATTATCCATGGTATCCCCAGGAATGAAAGTTAGAAATCTGGGTCTTTTATAAAGTTTATTTAACATAAAATGCTGTTTTTTTGTAAAAATCCTATTTAAATAAATATTTATTTATTTATTTATAGAAATAAATAAAAAAATCATAAATCCTCCAAAAACTACACAAATGTTGAGTAAAAACATTAATAAACAGAGTAAAATTATATTTGTTAAAAAAAAAAAAAATACTATTCTGTTACAAAATTAAATATTATTGTCTGGGGTCCAATAGACCCCGAAGACCAGAATTGTTACTTTTTTTGAAGACCATCAGAGGGTTAAAAAATGTCCTGCTCATGCTCATCCATATAATGGCAGTGAATAGTGCCAGCCTCAAGACTTTAACAAGATGCAAAAGCATCACAGCATGATCCCATGTGACACATGTCGTATATTCCAAGTGTAGAAATCCCAAAAAGTATCTGTATACTTTCTTCACTTAGTTGAATTTCTCCAGACCTGAACTCTGGTTGTCAGATGACAGTCAGAATGACAGTTGACTGATGTAAATGTGAATATATTCACCTCAGAGAAGAAAGTACATGGATTGTATTTTATGTCGTGATTTTATTCATCTGCATTTCTCGCAACTTGTGTGCTTTTTTAGGCGAGTCATAGTGACTGCAGCACAAATAGAGTCCCGCAGCACAGAAGACAACAGCCAAGGTCCGGATTTTTGTTAAATAATACATCATATATATATATATATTTTGTTTGTTTTTTTTGTTTTTTCTAAACCCCTATTATATCCCCCCAGAACACTTGTAATATACTACATGTATTCCATGGGATCATTCTATGATACTTTTGCATCTGATACTCTAGTGGTCCAAAAAAAGAAAGAAGGGCAAAATGCATTAGAACAACACAAGGGTGGGTAAATGATTACATAATTTTCATTTTAGGGTGAACTATGCCTTTAAACTCATAGAACAGAATAAAAACTCACCGCTTCATAGGCTTTGAATGTAGCCTGTAGTTGTAAGTAGTTCCTGGTGGCCAGAATGAAACTGAAAGTTGACTCGTCTGTGCCAAAGCTGCCCTCTCCAGCCTTACAGATCATTAAAACATATATTAATAAACTGGAACAAAATGGACATGGGACTAAATATTAATATCATTATGTTGTCATAAAATATCACAGGATGATCTCATTCATATTAACATTTGTATATTGTAGCACACATACATATTTGTATGTTTAAATAGAACAGGCTTTCCCAAATTGGAGGAAACTACACTAAATCATAATTATGACTAAGTGTAGTTTCCTCCAATTTGGGAAAGCCTATATTTTATAAAAAAAAGTTATTTGTTTATTTGTTTTTTTCTATGTTTGTCATGACCATTAACTGACATCGGAGAACTGTGAACATTAAGTTCTTTTGAACCTTCTATTCATTAAAAAATCCTGGGAAAAAATTCACAAAAATATTAAGTAGAACTCTTTTCAACATTGATAATCAGAAATGTTTTTTGAGCAGTAAATCAGCTTATTAGAGATCCATAAATCCATTCAAAATCACCCTACAACTGCAATCATCTATAAACCTCAAAATTATGTATAACCCTTGCCTGTCTCTAAAGTTAAACATAACATAAGTTAATTTAAAAAAAAAAAATCATGTTTTAGATGCTGTCCAAACTTTTTATATTGTGTTTCCAGGCGTGTGCTAGAATCAGGCTTCATGTGTGAATATTTATAGAGTGAGATTATGTTGAATGTCTCCTACTTCAAACAGGGTGACGGCGTCTTGCTCCGCCAGTGCTTCGTCCACCTCGTAGCTCTCGTCTCTGTTACCCTACAAGAGAGAAAGTATTGACAGAGAGAGTGAAATCCAATCTGTGTCACGTCATTGAATCCTGCCTCCACTTATCTAATGAAAGGGGATCTGAACCACTGCCAAGCTCCAGCGCTCTGTAGGGACATGAGGAAAGGGGAGGGGTACTTAAGACAGGCTGACAGTGAGCTTGTCGTGTCGCCCAGGACTGCAGTGTAGTCATTTTGTAAGACGTAAGCAACCATTTTGATTCAGAATGAATATGACTTACCTGGAGAAGGAATGTTAGTAGTTTCCTAACATCCCCACTGGTGTCTCCTTCAATGTCTGCCTCCAAATCCCTGTCATGCACTGTAGACAACAACAAAGTTGTTTTTTTCATTTGATAAAACAATACAAAAACTAAAAATATAAATATATATAAAAAATATATATAATAAATATAAAAAAATATTTTCCCCACTTCAACAGTTTCAACAAGTCTGTTGGATGTTTTCACCCATTGTATTGTCTTTTGATTCTTTACTAAATTATTTGAAACATCATGATTCTAAAATCTGGTCAAATGCTGGTTGAAATTTTATAATCCCAAAAATATGAAGACAAAACTGTAATTATGGGACAATTTATACCAGTGTAAGGACTTTGCCAGGCGACTCAACCCTTCTCAATGTCAGATTGTAGTGGATTTTGTGGGTTAAAATAATAAAATATGCAAAATGATGCTTTTATAGGAAAATTTGTATTAATTAATTTAAATAAATTAAATAAATTTTGATTTCAGAAGAGTTTGAAATCTGGCTTTCAAAGAGGATGTGACACTATGTTTGCCGTCGAGGTTGAGGACGCTAACATTAGTAGTACCTCAAAAACACACGCCCGTCCGACCCAAATATTTAATGTCAGGATTACCATCTATTTGCATTAGTTTATATTCAGCTGGTCATGTATACATTCATTAGCCAACGAACTTGCATATTTAAAGCTATTTGATGTAAGAAAGAAAATTGATATGTTCGTGCAGCCGACAGAAACATAAACAAATCAGAAACGCTTTTAATTTCAGTTCTTTTTTTATCATCACTGCAATACATATTTTGTCATTTTGATTAGATAATCATCAAGTGTTCTAAAATAGAAGCAAATAAATTGTGAGATTACATATATATAAATATATGTATGTAGGTAGGTAATTTCAATGCTCTGGCCTTTGTGTAGATATTTAAAGATGGTCTTTCTAACATTAACTAAGGTTAATAAATGCTGTATAAATGTTGTTCATTGTTTGTTAATCTCAATATTTACTAGGGGTGTAACGATACCCTCATGTCACGATTCGATACACATCAAGATATGGTATTTTTGGGATACTACAAGACATATGTTAACAAAAAAATGTACTGTTGATTAAAATGCTAAATTTGGTTTTACATTGTGGGTGTAAATGAATAGGCTTGGACTTGGTGCTGGTGACCTAATGCACGGTGACACCAGATCATATTCAAAAATATTCATGATTCTGAAGCTGAAAATACAGATTTTGCACGCTAGTAACATAAGACATTTGGCATTACCAGGACCCACAAATATCACTAATTATACATTATATTGAACATTATATATAGTAGTTTAATGAAGTTTTGACACTAAAACTCTGTACACTTGAATTTATTTCTCACACAGAAATGTTCATTTTGGGTGAATTATACATAATACATATTGTCACTATCCATGACACATATTGATGCATTTTTGTATTGCGATATATTGTGACTTGATATATTGTTACACCCCTAATGTAGTTAATACATAATAACTTTTTAAATAATATTTTTTAATTAACTTTTAATTTGTATGAATGATCAAGGTACAATTGTATCACTCAAATATTAAAACATGTAAAATGTATATTGCATAATGCATATTATTGGTTGAGTCGTTCTTACCGTAGGTGTAGGTATCTCTGTAAGTGGCAATATCCTGTGAGAAACCAAAAAAGTAGAAATTGACTCATTTCAATTTCTAAATCTATTTAACTGTAAACATATTAGTAAAAGACAAACATTTTCCCCCGCTTTGATAACAGTCACAAACACAGGAAATTGCAGAGGCTTTCAATTCAAAACAAACTGACATACAGCATTGGTAGCAGTGCACAGAATCTCCACCAGGACGTCCTCGTCGGTGCCAGCGCCCTTCATGGCCTTCCTGAGCTCTTTAACAGCAAACACGTGAGGAGGATCCAACATGGCGAGGATGGCATTCTCAAAGTTACCAGTCAGCTCACTCTTCAAAACATCCACCAACTCCTTCATAGAAAACATTAAACCTTTAAATGCATTCTCTTTATTCTTAAAATATGTATTTCTTTGCCATGAAAGTGTTTTCAGAATACTCACATCATCATATTTCTCAAAGTATGCTTGTTTGATCTCCATTCTCTGAGCTGCACTTCGATTGGCCAGGATGTTTATGATGGCTTTCTCATCAGTTCCTTGAAAATTGTATAGAAAATGTCATTCAAATTGATCCACCAGTTATGAAAATGGCCTGTCAATAGCAGACTAACTATAACTGCATGTCAAATTGTAGTTGCATTTGATAGACATACAGAATAAAATATAAGACTGGCATAAACATCTCACCTAAACCTTTGCAGGCTTTGCGGATGGCCTTTATATCGGCAACTACGTCGAAGTCTTCATAAGGATAAACTGTGGGCTGTTGAATAAAACCAGAGATAATCATTTTCAATGTTCATTATGTTTCACAGTCAATTACAATATGTAGCTCACTAATTCATGTTTTAGCATTCAGTGAATTTGCTTGTTATGACCCTGGCAGTGATTATTATTGGATGAGGACATTTATATGTGCCACCAGTAATACCATTAAATATTGATAAAACATTTAAATTTAATATAAGTCAGACTGTTGCAACTACTCCTCTTACATTAGGCTAAAAAATAAATTGTCATCACTGCTTATTACTGCTAAATAGTTTTCAAGAAGCAATTCTTGCAGCTATCAAGAATAATGTGTTTAAAGCAAACCACTGTATCATAGCGTTAATAATGTTTCTCACATATTTTAAAGATTTAAAAGTCCTAAAACATTTGTTACTGCTGCAATGGTATACCATATATCCCAAAAAACTGCCATTATAACATAAAAAATATTATAAATGAGTGCCACTAAATCTAATCATCAATCTAGAGATAAATTAAATGTTAATAAATAAATACATCAGCAAAAATGATCAAAGAAATCAGTAAAGAGCTGAAAAAAACAAAGATAAGTCAAAATTTCTTATTATTGTCTTTTGGAAACAAAGATAAAACTGTAAATACAGCAGGGAAACAGAAGAAAATAAGCAACTTTGTTCATATTTATGCACCAGTGCATGATGGGAAAGCAAGTATCAGAAAGTCAAGTAGGTTTTACTTACTTTTATAATGTTGACATTTACACTTTGATTTCTACAAGCTTAATTTGAGTACTGATACTAGAATTATATAGAATTTAATTTGTGCTTTTTTATTCTTGCCTGAACTAACTAGCTATCAGTATATAAATTACATTTGTTTTTTCTAATCTGTAGTATTAACTTCATTACAGAATAAATATTCAACAATATTAATATTGATCTGCCTGCAATGACATCATTATATGAGAACTGAACTGAGCTGGATGATGACATCACTGAGCGGCTGTATAGATAAATGAACTAAATTAATAACTTTTTTTTACAACAAAAATTAACCATGCTGGACTATGACACTATTTTCTTCTAGATCTACCATACAGCAAAAACAATCTCTGTTGCATTACTTTCCTATTATCATTGTAAATCTGCTGTGAAACAATCTGCTATATACAATATATAGATTAAATAAAGGTGACTTGACTTGTGTGTGTATTATGTAATGGGGCAGGGGACCAAATATCCTCACAACACAAGAAAAGTAATCCCAGCAACTTTTGACCTTATTATCAGACCGAATTTTATTTTGTTATTATACTTTCTTTTTTTTTTCTTTTTTTAAAAATCTCAAAATGCAGAAAGTTTTCTGTGATGGATAGGTTAGGTTTAGGGAGTAGGGGTAGTGTAAGGATATAGAATATACAGTTTGTACAGAATAAAAAAATCATTGCGTCTATGGAGAGTCCCAACAAAGATAGTGAACCAGACGTGTGTGTGTGTGTGTGTGTGTGTGTGTGCGTGTGTAACTGATGAGCTACTATTCCCTTCAGTCTCCCTCTCCCCCATATGAACAAAAGGCCGGCTCTGGAATGCTCAGACTCAGACGAAGCACCCTCTCCAAACACTGCAACCCTAGACCGAGGCCCCGCACAGGCGATATGAAGAACTAGTCTCCTCCCAAAGCATTTCCTCTGACTCATCCATAACGGAATTCTAATACAGTCCTT
Organism: Pimephales promelas; assembly: GCF_988280905.1. Lineage (NCBI taxonomy): Eukaryota > Metazoa > Chordata > Actinopteri > Cypriniformes > Leuciscidae > Pimephales > Pimephales promelas. The sequence goes on from NC_142790.1 coordinate 7,219,856, forward strand.
CCCTTTACTATGTCATATAACCTTATAATCTAAATCACCATAATACAAATTCTAAAAGTGGAAACATAGGGGTTTTTTTTCAACATTTAACAGTAAAAACAATCGTGAATAACAATTATAATTACAGTTTACGCGATACGGGCTGTTTCCCAAAGCATAACGTGGCATCGCAACCAAGATCAGACATCTTAACTGTCTTTATTCTTTTGTCACTGTATTCATTTCTTTCCTTCTCTTTAAAACAGATTTAAGTTGATCGATTATGCGACCGGTCCCGTAACAATCTCTGCGCATGCTACACGAACACACTCTCTCTATCTCTCTGCGGCGTGTGTAAGGTGTGCATTATAAAGATGAAATGAAATACTCACTTGACAGTTTCCCATGGTGAGAGTTTTTGGTGTTTGATGATCAGATGATCTGACCGCTGTCCGAACTGCAGGCCACACGCGCGAGAGTTTCGGTGAGTGACGTCAGCACGCAGGGAAATAACGGGATGGATTTCAAACGTGCTCGTGAGAGGCAGCATAAACGGACCTGGCATCTGCATTTTTGAAAACCATTATTATCATCATTTATACACTATTATACATTACCCCTGCATACATTATAATTGTTATTTCTGAATCTGTCTAAGTAGGCTAAATCTCCCAATTCTGACAGTTTTTCCCCCCAGTTAATTAAGAAAACATCTCATAGCAAGAATACGCGTAACCTAGACCTAAAACCACACATATGACAGATACAATTGTTTGGAGACAGGAGAACGTATTTAAACGTGTATTTCTTTAGCATATATTCTATAGATAGAAAAAACTAATTAGGGCGCCCCTATACTGAACAATAATACACATTTCAGTAACGTATTTCAGAGTGATCAATGCTTTATTTGTTTGTCAATCAAATACTTTATTAAAAAAATTAAATCCTTACTTGTCTGGTTTATAGCCTACTACTCTGAGCAATGTTAGAACTTATTTTGAGCACATCTTGTGTTGTTATTGAGCTACTGTTGTTATTGCCTCTTGACAATGACTTGATAGTCCTCAGATGTCGCTTTGGATGTGGCATTTGCTAAATGACTAAATGTAAATGTTTGTTGGTTTGTTTGTGCGTGTGCGTGTGTGTGTGTGTGTGTGTGTGTGTGTGTGTGTGTGTGTGTGTGTGTGTGTGTGTGTGTGTGTGTGTGTGTGTGTGTGTGTGTGTGTGTGTGTGTGTGTGTGTGTGTGTGTGTTAGACCAAATTTAAAAATAAATGCTTTAAAGTATAGAACATTAATAAGCAACTTCACGGACACAAAGGTGAGGTTCGGTTCTCTTGCATTGATTTTCCCACACAGCTTGACAAAACACTCAAAGCATGTTATCTAAATAAGAGGTTAATATTACAGCATATGAGTTACAACTATTGAATGCATTCAAGCGGCTTACATCACATTTGTGTCATGATGAAAAGAACAAAATCTCTGACTCCCTTTCTTTTTTGTTGAATGAGTTTAATCTACCAACAGTTATGATCATTATTTAATCACTAATGTATAATGATTATTATTGTTCTTATTATTATCATATGTACCAGGTTTCCTGAAAATTGAATTTTTTAAAAATGTCAAAATCTCCTTTTATTCAGCATGCCGTGAAGATCACATCACTGCTCCGAAGAAGACTGAAGCCTCTCTCTCAGCGGAACATGATGCTCTGCAAGCTGATTTAGCATCTCTCCCGCCTGCGGTCCTTCTGCGACTTAAAAACAAGAGCAACTTTCAGAGCAAATTTCCAGCTTATTCGTTGTTAATGTCACGCCGTAAATGTTGATAGTGGAGGGCTCACTTACCCACTCTGGATGAGCACTCTGAGTGTGCTTCTTTCCTGGTCCGTGTCCACGGACTCAAGCTGCTCTGGACTGTGATGCTGTTCGCCCCGATCGTACTCTTCAGCAAACCTGTCGCTCCCTCATCTCCCCAGGCTGAGCAGCGGGGCGGAAGCGTGCTCTCATCGCGTGCCTTGCTCTCCCCTCAACGCAACGAGTGCCCCGTTATCTTCACCCACGAGGATCCATGACCCTTATCTGGCCCGAGTGGCTTGGTTTCATTTTGTGGGTCTGAAAAAGAAGTCCAGATCCACAGCTGGAGCACCTCTGCCCGACAGATCCACAGCTGGAGCACCTGTGCCCACCCGATCCACAGAGGGAGCACCTCTGCCCACCAGATCCACAGCTGGAGCACCTGTGCCCCGCCAGATCCACAGCTGGAGCACAGTCTATGGAGCACAGAAGGTTTTGTAAGTCCCTTATATTGCTAGTTTTTACTTATTTTAAAATGTATTCAAAAAAAGTAAACGTTGCCTTTAACTATGCTACTATGTTTTCAAGGTCCTCAATTTAATATCCTTTTATATGTAGGGGAGAGTGGGGTAAAGTGAGACATTTTTTACATTTGCTCTCCTCTAAGTGAGCTAAAATGATATATCAGTAAGATCTATACATTTCCCATTAATTCAGAATGTTTTCTACCAATCGAAATTATCTGAATGTATTCAGGAGGAAGGGCAGTGAAAATATGTTTTTAAAAAAGTGATCTTGTGTCTCACTTTACCCCAGCTTAGGGGTAAACTGAGACAGACCAGAGAAATCAAGGGGGTAAAGTGAACCAGCTGGGGGTAAACTGATCCACTTACTTTTTATCAGAGCCCTAGCTCCCTGGAAAGCGGACAACTGGTATCAGTCAGGAGTGAGTATGGGTGTGGTTAAAAGGAGAAAAGTGATCTCGACAAATACATCCAACCTAGGTTGGAGGGCCCTTTACGAGGGCAGGCTCGTCTCATAGTAAAGCCTGGAGAAACGCCTACATATAAACTGTCTAGAGATGAGAGCAGTCGCTCTATCGCTGAAAGCCTTTCTCTCGGACTTGAAAGGCCACCATGTCCTGTTCCGGACAGACAACATGGCAGTGGTGTCCTATATAAATCGGCAGGGCATTCTCAGGTCAAGCAACCTACATGCCATGGCCAAAAAACAAATTTTATGGGCTCAGCACAACCTGTGCTCCCTAAGGGCGGCGCATGTGCCAGGCATCCTGAACCAGGGTGTGGATATGTATCTAGAGACAATGTTCCCCCAGGAGAATGGTCTCTTCACCCACAAAAGGTTCAGCTAATATAGAGCATCTGCGAGGCAGAGCTCGACCTCTTCGCCTCAGAAGAGCAGGGGTGTGCTTGCCCATGATTGGCCAAGCCGTCCGCTGAATGCATTCCTTCCAGTCACGATGTTACCACAGGTCATCGAATGGATCAGGGAGAGCAAGTGTGTAGTGCTACTAATAACCCCTCTCTAGAAGACCCAGTTATGGTTCTCCATGCTGGTACAGCTCCGGTGACGCTGAGGAGAGACCTCCTCATGCAGGCAAACCGATTAATTTGCCATCCCCATGAGGCAAGAGCGCTGTCAACTAGATGCCTCTACGCTCAGAAATGGGTGGTAATTTCTGGCTGGTGCGCTGCATGGAGCCTGGACCCCTATTTGTGCGAAGTATCGAGTATACTCGCCTTCTTACAAGGGAGTTTGGACGTGGGTCGTACCCCCTCCACATTCAAAATGTATGTGGCTTTGATCAGGGGATCGCTTCAGTCGACTTAACCTGACTACCTTTGGCTGAACTGGCCAATACAAAGGCTTAGGCCACACCCATTCTGAATGGCTCTGACATGCCACGGCACGAAGCAGCCTGATTGGTTTTTTCGTCTGAGCCGCCTCTCCACAGGTTCATGCAGTTGCCACAGCACATCCAATGACCGCACTAGCCGTTCATCTGTGTCTGCTGCAGCTGCTCAGCGTTTGAAAGATTTTGGCTTCAATATTCCACATTTTTAAAACAGACCTCCTCTTCTCAATATCTTGTAAGGCTTGACAATAATTCTATCCCTTGCAGCTGCTCTTATCCACAAGTTTCCTACGCCCCATGAGGTCTTCCGTCAAAAGTGGGCGCGACTTCCGGTTGGAAGTAAACAAAGCGCGATTTGACATACTTCACACTCGTTCATTCAACAGTTGACAGTCATTCAAGTTATGGCGATCCAAACTAGCTAACGATGTGGGAACACAACCTCAACGAAATTCAAAATGGTGAAATAACAGTACCTTTACCCTCCGCAGTAGTTGATTGGGAGTATTATTAACATTATTAATAATCAATACTCATCAAGGCATGGTGACAGACAGTTGTGTGAGCTGACAAACAATTAAAATAAAAAATACACACTTAGTCATTGTGCTTTGGAGTTTATTCAAAATTATAAATGAATGTGCTACTTGAATACATTAACTGACACATTTGGTATTCTGTCAACACAGGCTTTGATCCTGAGTTTAGGTGTAACATCAGTAGCGGACAGCCAATCACATGCTGATAGAGTTTATAGGACATTAAGAATTTAAACAAATGTACACAGGAAGATTCGCCGTCTTTTGGGAGGTGATGGAAACTACAGTCGTTGGCAGGATCAGAGATGGGCTCTGGCAGGATCACTCTTTCGTTTTCAGCTTATGTTCAAAACAATCACGTTTAAGCCACTGAATTAGTTTAGTCCGGTTATATATACAACCGCGAACAGCACATGTTGTCCCTGAGCTCCGTAACGACATCTCTCATAAAGATTTGTGTCTTTAAATAGTAAAATAATTCTCAGAAAAACAGCTAGCCTCTTCGCTAACTAACACACAAAATACCATTGGAATGCTACTTCCGCCGCGTCACCGGAAGTTTCACCCACTTTATTTTTTACAGGAGCGCCCCTCGGAAACTTGTGGATAGACATCTTTCCTTCCTTGAACTCTCCATCTCCTCAAGGGGTGTTTTGCCCCAGGTTGTCTTCCTGGTGTATTATCTTGGCGTGATGGCTTTTCTACAATGTTTATGACATTAAAAATAAAACATACAGTATGTAATGTAATATTACATTAAAATATTTTTAAGACTAAACTTAACTTGTGCCTCATGTCTCACTTTACCCCATAGTATTTGTCTCACTTTACCCCACTGCCACATTTTTAGCAAAAAACGATCTCTCTTAGTAATTCAGGATACTCTTCAGCTATCATCATATGGTTTTATGTTAATAGTTCATCAACATGTATGATATAAATTTTTCTACCTGAATCAATTTGCTTTACCACAACAGTTGATTAAGTTAACAGCAAGAACATTTACTTTTACATGCAAAAAACATATTTTTGTGGGAAAAAAAACATGCTTATCACAGCACCATGTTAACCAAACGAGCTCCTCTCCTTTATGGCCAAGGGGAAATGGAATGGGCTTAAAAACATAATGGTCACACAACCACAAATGTGTTTTGTTGACTAGATACCGGGGGTGTCTCACATTACCCGATGTCTCACATTGCCCCGCTCTCCCCTAACCACTTCACAACCGAACCAGAGAACTCTGAACAGGCTTTAGCCCAGGTCCCAGTCAATACATAAAAGAGCATTTATTAGAGCCTCCTATCTCTCAGTTTTACTAAGATTTTGTAATACTTTATTAATTTAATCCGGGATAAAATCATATTCTTTTCAATTCAGACCCCTCGAATCAAAATGGTATGCATTAAATTACTGTAACAGTCATTAAATCTGGTCAGCGTTACATGATTGTGTCTGTTTCTTCAACAGGACAGTGCAGGAGTGGACAGGTCCCACAAAAAAAAGCAGCGGATGGCTATCCAAGTCAACAATCAAAAGTCGGATCCAGTCAGCTTAGACCAAATTGACCATTTATGCTGCATATATGCTGCATATTTGCATTTTTTTTTATTTTGACAGCTCTACAGAGCATACATTTATACCAATGTCAGAATTTGCTACACCTTTTTGTGGCCTCCTTTCTTGTGTAGTGGACTATATGACTATACTGTATATCACTATATCGGGACTGAGGGGCAATTTTGTACAGCTAATGTGCATTAGGAGTATAGACCATTTCACAAGATGTAAACAACACTGGTCCAGAAGCACTTCCTGTTTCAGTTTTTTAACACTACATAAATCTGGAATAAAATACAACCAACAGAACATTTAAAACTGAATCAAAAAGTTAAACAAACATCTTTAAGATGTTTTCTTTACATGTGAAATAAAGAAAACAGTTACAAACTGAAACAGGAAGTGTTTCTGGACCAGTGTTGTTTACATCTTGTGAAATGGTCTGTAGATATAGAAAAAGACTTTTAGATTTGGATCTGTCCCTTCCTCACTCAAGCGTCCTCAAAAAGCTTCCTCTGTCCTCCTTTCTCTCCTCCTTGCATTGCATTTAGAGAATTAATAACTCATTCATAATGGTGGACTTTGATTGGTTTCCACGTGACTGGATGAGGGAGAAACAAGGCAAGGAAGAGTTTTAGTTTAGGTTTAGTTTTTCACTTACATAACTTTAGTGTGTGCCCTGCCTTATACTTATTTAATGTTTTAGTAGTTGTGTTGTGCGTCTCTGTGTTTGAGTTCAGTCCTGAGACCAGCCTGAGACTCCATAGACCTTTTTCACAAAAACCGGAAATACGTAATCGTTGTGGAAACGGAGTTCCCGTCAACTGTTAACACATCAGAAAAACCTACTCTGGGAGGAGAAAATTGATCAGAGAGTCTTCAAAACTTCGAAAAAATGTAAACTTGTCATGGTCCAGTTGTTGATGACTTTGTAAAATGCTGTGGTGATGCTTGTCTGCAGCTGATGTATCTAAGACCAAAGATATGATATTGATTTTAGAACTGAAGCTCATTCTTCCCAATATACGTTCATTAAAGGTAAGAAGGTGGAGTGTCTGGAAAGTTATTAATATTTAGGGAGTATTATTTACAATAAACTACATTTTGATTTGAATACCAGAAAGAAGTCTGTCAGTTTTATTCAACAGTTATCCTGAATTTTTTGCACTGCTGTTGATAGAACGATCAAAGATGAACAAAAATTATACAAATATTAATTTATTCCTTGTACACTCAGATTGTTAAATACTCAGAATGGTATATATTAATATTTTAAATTTATATGTAGCCCACTGTTGTGTGTTCTTATTTATCTTGTTTTATATTGTGGTGTATATTTTATGTGCTTATTCCGCTGGATACAAATATCTTAATACAGTTGAACGTGAACTAACGTTACTTCAAAATACACAAATCATAAAACATAAAAAATAAACAAACAATGACGGCTTATTGAATGGTGACATGAGAAGTACAGAAGATCACAGGCTCAATAACATCCCGCCAGATTGCCTGAATCCATTTCCGCCGAACTTCATCGACAGGGAACTGACGAGGGAAGGAATGAAAACGACAGGTATGGCTGCTTTTGGGAATAACAAAAAAGATCGGTATGCAACAACTCTCACTAGTTGCCTTCGGCGCTATCTGTTATGAATGGAGCGGAAGAAGATTACCACGACAATTGCGTATTTCCGGTAACAAATACGGAAGTGGTGAGAAAGGTCTATCGACTGGTGGTTCACGGGCTGTTCAATCCTGTGCCCCCAAGTCTCCTGTCTAGACCTCTTTTGTGGGACTGTGCAACTGTTACACATTGTTACACACTTTATTGTTAATAAATCACCATTCAATGCTCATGTGTTTGGGTTATTTCTGTTATTTCTGCCTGACAATCAGACTGGATCAAATCTTGAAAATGGGTTGTTCAAAAGAAAGAAAAAAAGGATTCTAAAAAATCTAATTAGATCATAAAATCCAACCTTGGTTTTGATCTGGATCAAATCATCAGTTTGTGTTCATAATCTTTTGTAAGACTGGGATACCTTTGATGCAATATATATTAATATACCAGACATAACCAGCTACACCAGCTCCATTTTGCTTGAGAACAGCGTGCCTATGGCTAGACCATAGGCATAGTTCTCAGCAATGACTATCACATTGTGGACAAACCATTTTTGTATTCTGTCCAGTGATTATTATTGTTATTCAATTGTTATTAAAGTTATTTATGTGTTTATGCATTGATGCAATGTCTCATTCCCTACATCTTAGAAATATGTATACTGAAATAGCTATGTTAGCTTGTTTCCACCACAAAATAATTTTTTTTTTTTTTTTCCACAATTGTGAGTTTACATCTCACAATTCTGATTTTATAACACACAATTTATAACACACAACAAGTCAGAATCGCATGAAATAAGGTTTCTGTTTCTTTGTAAATTGTGAGATACTGTAAACTCGCAAATATAAAATTCCTCAGAATTGGACTTTATAACTCGCAATTATATCTCAGAATTGTGAGATATAAATCCACAATTTTGAGATATAAAGTCGCAGTTATCTTTTAAAACTGTTTTATTCTGTAGCAGAAACAAGCTTCCATGAATAGCTGCTTGAACATTCTTCAGAATTTCTCCTTTTGTGTTCTACAGAAGAAAAAAGAGTCATACAGGTTAATGATGAAAGAAATTTCGATTAAGTATTTAAATAGTATTTACAAAATAGCAGCCACGCACATATGCAAGACATGGAAATCCAGTAATTTGAGACTTTTTCAAAGAGACTTTTATGTTGAAATTATTGTGTGACGTCATTTAAACATGGCTGAACTAGACGTTGGAAAACATTGTGAAATTAAATCTTGCAAACAAAAAGGTATGCTCTATATTAATGTCATCCAAACAGTTGAAACATTCAAGTACGTTAATAATTCGGTTTCCACGGTCTTTATTTATACTAATAGCCATTGTAAACATAGTGTTGTTAACCACACTGTGAGTGTGATGTGAGTCAGCAGCACAGCAGCAGCCGTCTGCTCTCATACTAATTATTTTTTGTATAACATACCAATTATTTTTTGTATAAAATACGAGTTATTTTAACCATTTGTTTTATGTTTTAATGCAGATTTTCTTCCATTCATTTGTAGAAGCTGTTCTGGGGTGTTTTGGTAAGATGTTGTGACGTTGGATTTGAAAACTCATAATTACAATACAACTTAATATCAAGATTAATAATTAAGGAAATGTGTCCTACCATGTGTTTTTGTGCCATCATGTACCATGGCTTTTTTTTTTTTTTTTTTTTTTTTTTGTAGTACACGCCAACAATTTAAAAAAAAAAATACTATTTTATAAAATAGTATAAAATAGTATTTTTTATACTATTTTACTACTATTTTTATACTATATACAATTTTATAAATACATTTGAGACACTTCACTCTATTCATTGCAATACTTTTATTTTAATGTAACATTTTATCTCCTCTACTGGTTGAAGTTTAGAACACAGAAGCCGGGACTCCCATTCTTGTCCAGAGGTGAGTGAGAAATGGCAGTACAATAAAATCATTACAAGTAAATATACTATATATATATATATATATATATATATATATATATATATATATATATATATATATATATATATATATATATATACACACACACACATACACATACACATACACTAATAATCACTGAGTGACTGTTTTGATGATTATAGATGATTCTTATAGGTCACAGTAAAGAGAGAGATCTCTGTGTCTGAGGGAATCTCATCATATCCGTGCAGCTTTGAGGATTGCAAAGGGAAAGAGTTGCTGCCTGTCATCTGTCCACACTGTGAAAAACACTTCTGCCTCATGTACAAAACCTACAAACTTCATTTTAATAACCCTACATTTTTCTTTAAACTGGCTTGCTGAAAGTCAGATGGATAAATGACTATAGTGGAAACACAATAAATATTATTATTTTGTGTAATCACAGCAGCTGGAATGTGGTGTGTCCTAATCTAATATGCAGTGTTCTTCTACATACCTGACTGTTTTCCTCTGGTCTCAGACATCGGCATCAGGATGACCATAAGTGTGAGAAGCTGGAGACCCCGAAGCCTCGCATGGCTGCAACACAAGAGCTGGTGCAGAAGATAGTGGGTCAGTTTTTGTAGCAGTTGACTGCAAACATTTAGGTTTGCATTTAGATTGCATATGGTGTACTTGCTCTTTTTCTCCACATGAGGACAGTAGAGTCTAATTGTGAAGAACTTGTGATGCCGAATAATTCTTAGAAAGCCAAAAAATAATTTTATCTTTACTTACAACAGAGTCAAAAAAGAATGCACCACCAAATAAAGGTAGAAAAGGAGCAAAAAATGCTGCAACTGCTGCAAAAGTTGCCCTGATGAAGCTGAAAATGCATGCGTCAGGAGATAAAGGCCTGCCACAGGTATCAGAGCAAAACTGATATTATAATGTAACTTCAGTTGCATTATTTATGAGCAAATATCTCATCTGAAATTCCTCTTCTGATGTCCTCTGAAGACAGAACGGACATATTTTCAGGTTTTTCTGCCCAAAGAGGCTAAAGACTCTAGTTTGCCCATGTTCTTCTGCTCTAAATGGAGTGTCGGCAAAGTAGTGGACTTTGCTTCATCTCAGGCCAGTCTGAAGAACAACAACAATGTGCTCACAGCTAAGGTCAGCCACAAAGAACATTAAACTTTATTCTGTAGGATTGGAACTGTTACATGTATTTATTCATTTATTGTTTGTCGAATAAAATTTGCATTTACATATCTATATGCTCTGCACAGAAACTGCGTTTGTGTCACCCCGAGACGGGTGAAGCCTTTAAGATGGACGCTAGCCTTCAGTTGCTGCTTTCCCACCCAGACTGTCCCCTGCACAACGGAGGCAACGTCATTCTGGAGTATCTGGATAATGAAAGCTCTGGGCTAGATGATGTCACAGCCTATATCCCATCCTCCTGAGAGAAAATTTCACAACCATTCAGAAGAGTTTTATAGTAGTTTGAGGCAAGCAGGAAACAAAGGGTGTTAGATTGGTAACTAGAGGATTGTTGTATCATAGACTAGTCTGTCTATTGTAAATATATTCCACATGATTTTCTGTTTATTTCTAATAAATGGGTCAATGATGTAATGATTATTGTTTTGTCCTGTTTATTATTTTTGTCAAAATATGTTTCATATATGAAATTACTTGAATACTCTCTCTCTCTCTCTCTCTCTCTCTCTCTCTCTCTCTATATATATATATATATATACTCTCTCTCTCTCTCTCTCTCTCTCTCTCTCTCTCTCTCTCTCTCTCTCTCTCTCTCTCTCTCTCTCTCTCTATATATATATATATATACTCACACTCACCTAAAGGATTATTAGGAACGCCATACTAAAACTATGTTTGACCCCCGTTCGCCTTCATAACTGCCTTAATTCTACGTGCCGTTGATTCAACAAGGTGCTGAAAGCATTCTTTAGAAATGTTGGCCAATATTGATAGGATAGCATCTTGCAGTTGATGGAGATTTGTGGGATGCAGATCCAGGGCACGAAGCTCCCGTTCCACCACATCCCAAAGATGCTCTATTGGGGTGAGATCTGGTGACTGTGGGGGCCATTTTAGTACAGTGAACTCATTGTCATGTTCAAGAAACCAATTTGAAGTTATTCAAGCTTTGTGACGGGTCATTATCCTGCTGGAAGTAGCCATCAGAGGATGGGTACATGGTGGCCATTAAGGGATTGACGTGGTCAGAAACAATGCTCAGGTAGGCCGTGGCATTTAAACGATGCCCAATTGGCACTAAGGGGCCTAAAGTGTGACAAGAAAACATCCACCACACCATTACGCCACCACCACCAGCCTGCACAGTGGTAACAAGGCATGTTGGATCCATGTTCTCATTCAGTTTACACCAAATTCTGACTCTACATCTGAATGTCTCAACAGAAATCGAGACTCAGACCAGGCAACATTTTTCCAGTCTTCAACTGTCCAATTTTGGTGAGCTCTTGCAAATTATAGCCTCTTTTTCCTATTTGTAGTGGAGATGAGTGGGACCCAGTGGGGTCTTCTGCTAGCCAATCCGCCTCAAGATTGTGCGTGTTGTGGCTTCACAAATGCTTTGCTGCATACCTCGGTTGTAACGAGTGGTTATTTCAGTCAAAGTTGCTCTTTTATCAGCTTGAATCAGTCGGCCCATTCTCCCCGGACCTCTAGCATCAACAAGGCATTTTCGCCCACAGGACTGCCGCATACTGGATGTTTTTCCCTTTTCACACCATTCTTCCTAAACCCTAGAAATGATTGTGCGTGAAAATACTGAGCTGATTGTGAAATAATCACACCATGCCATGCTCAAAATTGCTTAAATCAACTTTCTTTCACATTCTGACAGTCAATTTGGAGTTCACGAGATTGTCTTGACCATGACCACACCCCTAAATGCATTGAACAGGTGTTCCTAATAATCCTTTAGGTGAGTGTATAGTGCACTCCTAGTCATTGATCTGAGTAGCTTTGTGATCACGATTATGACTTGTAAATATTATAATTCGTTATTTTATAAACAAATATCTCAGACATAGATTGTCAATTGAAAACGCAAGGTTTCAGAGTAAATGCAAAGGTTTATGCAAAGGTTTGTTAGTTCTAGAAAATAATTTCCATGAGAGAATGGGACATTGCTGTCAGGCAGAAATGGTGTACTTATGTATCCTCTCACAATTTAAAGCCATTAAGCAGAATGTGACACATTGATGTGTCCCCTAATTGCCTCAACTGTCTCAAGGCTGCCAGAGACAGATGTTTTCCTTCTCTTCTTTGTTGTAAAACAGAGGTTTAGTTCACATGATGAAATGGTACAGACTGCATTCTGCTATATAATGCATTCTGAAAGTCAATGTGTGAATTAAATATGATTAAATAACGTGATGATAAAGATCTGTTTTTAATCAAATCCCTGGCCTGAGCAACGGAACATCAGATAATTTGACATTTTCGATTTTCTCTGGACCTCACAGATTATTTGATAACTATACATTTAACTTTTGAAGTTCTAGATTTTTATATTAGATACATTATAGAATGACATTGTTCTTTGTTCAATTCCTGCTCCTGATTGGTTGTTGTAGGTCATTTCGGTTTATTAAAGATCTGTAAATTAAGGGGCAAAGTGACATAAACTAATAAGGTAATGGTCCATTTTAGACATTCTTCTAACTATTAGAAACTTTGCAACTACATGTCAGCTCATTCTAATAACCCGAACCCTAACAGTCTACTTATACTCTAATGAGAGTTAGTTGACATAGTTGCAAAGGTACTTACAGTAGTTGTGGAGGATCAAAATTTAACCACAAATAAAAATGCAAAAGCCAACCTATAACCTGAAGTAAATTTTGGAATTGATATTAATAGAAAAAGACTGTTCAGAGACATCTAATATTGTTTTTGTTTTTTTTTTTGGTTTTTTGAATATTTGTGTTTCTGAATTGCTAAAACATTTTTACATTTAAATTTATTCATTTAGCTGATGCTTTTATTCAAAGTGACTTACAATTGCTATATACAGTATGTCAGAGGTCGCACGCCTCTGGAGCAACTAGGGGTTAAGTGTCTTGCTCAGGAACACATTGGTGTCTCACAGTGGATTCGAACCTGGGTCTCTCACACCAAAGGCATGTGTCTTATGCACTGTGCCATCACCACCAACTAAAACACTAAACCCCATTCTCTGAACCAAATAGCCTAAACCAATTTGTCAAGTACATACGTCCTGTTAAACCTTAAACAAGTTCAGGCAGTTAAAAACCATTTGCAGATCTCATGCACTCTAAACTACGGAGGCGTATTGCATTCACTTGAAGAAAAAAAAATCTACTCTGTTTTTCTGAATTAACGAGTTAATTTTTCATGAGAAAAAAAATTTTTTTGCTCTGTTTTTCTGAATTAATGAGTTAATTTTTCATGAGAAAAAAAATTTGCTCTGTTTTTCTGAATTAATGAGTTAATTTTTCATGAGAAAATTTTTTTTCTCTGTTTTTCTGAATTAATGAGTTAATTTTTCATGAGAATTTTTTTAACTCATTAATTCAGGAAAACAGAGCAAAAAAAAAAAATCCATGAAAAATTAACTCGTTAATTCAGAAAAACAGAGCAAAATATTTTTTCTCATGAAAAATTAACTCATTAATTCAGAAAAACACAGCAAAAAAAAAAATTCAGTGAAAAATTAACTCGTTAATTCAGAAAAACAGAGCAAAAACTTTTTTCTCATGAAAAATTAACTCATTAATTCAGAAAAAAAGAGCAATTTTTTTTCTCATGAAAAATTAACTCGTTAATTCAGAAAAACAGAGCAAAATATTTTTTTTCTCATGAAAAATTAACTCATTAATTCAGAAAAACAGAGCAAAATATTTTTTCTCATGAAAAATTAACTCATTAATTCAGAAAAACACAGCAAAAAAAATTCAGTGAAAAATTAACTCGTTAATTCAGAAAAACAGAGCAAAAACTTTTTTTCTCATGAAAAATTAACTCATTAATTCAGAAAAACAGCATTTTTTTTTCTCATGAAAAATTAACTCGTTAATTCAAAAAAACAGAGCAGTTTTTTTTTTCTTGATGTGAATGCAAATACGCCTCCGTACTAAACACATTGTCACTCACTAAAACACATATCGCACTGTGATGTGATGCACTTGTCTTGCAAAATGCTAAAGCCCAGACAGGCAGAAGTTAAACAGAACTAAAACAGTTGTTATAATTTACACACAACTCAAAATTGTTCCCACATATCTAACAAACCAACTGTACAAAATAAGCCAATTCAGAGTGCACAGGTGGCCTTATATTATATTATATTCACTTTACTGTAAGTCACCTTTTACGTAATTACAATATGCTTTTTTTCTGTAAATGCATGGTTTGGATTTTTATAATTATTTTGATTGGCTGTTTGTAAGATCTGAAAGCATTATTTGATTTTGATCACAGATAAAATGATTTTGAGGGAATCACCATTTGCCAACTGACAAATTAGATTTTTGCCAGTTGAGTCAGATGTTCTCTGACTGTAGTTTGAAGATTTGGTAATGTGTTTAAGGGTTTGAGAAAGTGGGTGATGGTTTTGAGAAATTTGATTTAGAAATTCAGAAAAACTGTAATAAAACATTAAATTGAAAATGTCTGACTCGTTACAAAACAAGAATTGTCTGTATCAGCAGCAGCAAAGATGATAAACATGGCTGTTGCTGATGAAAAGAACACAGGCACTAATTCTTTACCGATGCTTTAACCTGTTAAGATTCACACGACAAGGATGTACTGAATCGTTCTTTGTTTAAGTATAGTTCAAAGTTACTATTACCTTGACAAACTATACATCATTAAAAAGATTTGAGACTCCAGTTTCAGTATTTCACAACAATTTTATTCTGAGAAACTTGTAGTGACAGTTATGTCTTAATTTGTGTCAGGAGTTATGTAATCAAAAAATGAGTCGATACCTTTAAGAGAGGCTTTAACATTATGACTATTATTATGCAAAATATGTCTCTTGTGGAAGGCTTGTCAACAGCATTAAATCGAAAGCACATTACAGTGTGACTTTTTGGGGTCATTATTAAAATATGGTGACAAACTTTTCCCTTAACCTTTCAGTCACAAAGTAGTCAAGAAACTCCATAGAAAAAGTGTCATTTTTATAAAAAGTTAGAAAGTCCACATACTCTATACAGTTTATTGAAGGGGTCATGAACTGAGAATTAAAATTTCCCTTGATCTTTTGACAGATAAGACTGTAAGACTGTAAAACTGTACGTTTTTCGTAAGACTCTTTGTAAGTTTCTTCAAACTTACCAATGTACAAAACTAACGGAATGCATAGCTGATGACTTAAAAACAAATTATTGTGCTTAAACAGCAACAGCGTAGCAGATTTTGTCCACCGAAATCAGGCATGTTCATGCAACATGGCAATAAATACTGGTTAATTAATTCACTCCGAGAGTTGTCATGATTGAATTTCGATTGAGGTTTTTTTTTTTTTTTTTTCCAGGGTTAAGCAATACTGCAAGGTCTAACAATTTCTGCAAAATGCAAGTAAATTATTAATATCAGTTGACTTGAAAAGAGCGCTTGTCCTGATGTTACAAGCCTAGAAACTATGCTTTTAAGCAATCACCAAAGTTACTTAATATGCTGGACATTTACTTGTGCAGTGACTATTAATATTGCACCAATCATGCTGCTGTGTCCACATTAATCAAGACAGAAGAATGAGTCCGAAAAATAAAATAGCTGCATGCTCAAAGATTGTGTTTAAGTTATAAAACGTTATCAAAAATCGAATCAGGTTTGTGTTTAAAATGCACCACTGAACTGCATACTGATTCTGGCCTTCGCAATAATTGTCTCTGCAAGTCATGCCTGCTCACACACACATACACACCCACACTGTTTAGATACACGTGATTGCTCATTGAACAGTTTGTGAGGATGGCTGCTAGTCTGAACTTTATCGCAGAGAAAACTACAGTTGATCAATGCTTGTATCAACCCACTCTCTGTGTAGGCTGAGATTTACACCCAAAATGTCCCCAAAACAGCACGGGGTGAATGGGAATGATTGAAGTTGCTGTCTCTTTGGGGTGAAACATCTTTATAAATCTGTCAAACACACAGTCTCAATGAAAGCCACACAGCTACAAAAAGTCCATTCACTCGCTTCATTGCTTAGTTTGGTGATATGATTAGATTTAGATGAACTAATAGAGAGGGTTTGTTTAGAGATTAGCATGTTTCAATGACTAAAAATTTGAATTGTTTGAAAACAAATCCTTCCTTGTTCTGGAAATTTAACTATCCACAAGTTTCCCGAGGGGCGCTCCTGTAAAAAATAAAGTGGGTGAAACTTCCGGTGACGCGGCGGAAGTAGCATTCCAATGGTATTTTGTGTGTTAGTTAGCCAAGAGGCTAGCTGTTTTTTGGAGAATTATTTTACTATTTAAAGACGCAAATATTTATGAGAGATGTCGTTACGGAGCTCAGGGACAACATGTGCTGTTCGTGGTTGATGTATAACCGGACTAAACTAATTCAGTGGCTTAAACGTGATTGTTTTGAGCTGAAAACGAAATCACAGTGATCCTGCCAGAGCCCGTCTCTGATCCTGCCAACGACTGTAGTTTCCATCACCTCCCAAAAGACGACGAATCTTTCTGTGTACATTTGTTTAAATTCTTAATATTCTAAACTCTATCAGCATGTGTTTGGCTGTTCGCTACTGATGTTACACCTAAACTCAGGATCAAAACCTGTGTTGACAGAATACCAAATGTGCCAGTTAATGTATTCAAGTAGCACATTCATTTATAATTTTGAATAAACTCCAAAGCACAATGACTAAGTGTGTGTTTTTTATTTTAATTGTTTGTCAGCTCACACATGTCTGTCACCATGCCTTGATGAGTATTGATCATCAATAATATAATACTCCCAATTAACTACTGCGGAGGGTAAAGGTACTGTTATTATATATCACTGCTACTGAATTTCGTTGAGGTTGTGTTCCCACATCGTTAGCTAGTTTGGATCGCTATAACTTGAATGACCGTCAACTGTTAAATGAACGAGTGTCAAGCATGTCAAATCGCGCTTTGTTTACTTCGAACCGAAAGTCGCGCCCACTTTTGACGCAAGGCCTCATGGGGCGTAGGAAACTTGTGGATAAATCTTTCATTTGTAATTTGTTACATTTAAAACTAGATATATCAATATACAAGCTTGAAATGATAAAACTACTAGATGATTCCAGTTAGACTTTACAATAAGCTCTCTCGGATATTGGAACATTTGTAATGCATTATCTAATATGCATTGTCTAACATGAACTAGTAATGAACAATATTTTTTTATAGCATGTATTATATATAGCATTTAAACAAACAAAATAAATATATGAACAAATAAAGATGTATCCAAATGTAATTAAAAACATCAAGTTACTATTTAACTATTTTGCCAAAAGTTTTGGGACACCCCTCCAAATCATTGAATTCAGGTGTTCCAATCACTTCCATGGCCACAGTTGCATAAAATCGAGCACCTATGCATTTAGATTGCTTCCACAAACATTCGTGAAAGAATGGGTTGCTCTCAGGAGCTCAGTGAATTTGAGCATGGGACTGTGATTGGTTGTCACCTGTGCAATAAGTCCATTTAAGTTCCTCACTAAATATTCCACGGTTAAAACCACTTAACTGTCACCGTCCCACAGGTGGGACGTTTGCCACTATATTTTTAAAACAATAATATCTTAGTAAATACCTTAAATATTATTGACAAACTATATATCATTTGAAAGCTTACAATCTCTAGTTTCCATATTTGGTGACTGATTTTCAAAATATATTACAGAGGAGCCATAATTTATCAATATAAAACAAGAATATTTTCATACTCATAAGGCATGTTCAGACCTTTATTTTAAAATAGCAGTAAACATGAAAAATCATGAAAAAATGGTAGATACCTCAGTTTGTTTTCATGCCAAAAGTTCAAAAGATAGAATCCATTCAATTATTTTGGAAAAAAAAAGGTCTGAAAAGTTTGAAATATCAAGAAAAAAATAATAAACTCACCATTTGTGACGTGGCAGCTAGCTATGACTTACATGCGTGTTCGTTGTATGTGTTTCTTAGAGGTTCAATTTATATCAAAATCTGCCAAACTTCCCATGCTACTTCTGAATAGGATCTCTACTTCAGGAATTGTATGAAAATTGTGAAAATGATGGTTCATATCACTCAAAACAGGAATGGAAATGCAGGCGCCCTTATATGGGCAGTAATGGAGTCTGATTGTGCCCTAGTGAAAAAGTTTGGTACTGCGCTCAAACTAAATCTTACTGAAAGCTCATTTTTTGAGATATCAACCTAAAATTTGAAACACAACTTGTTCAGATTTTTGGCTTTGATCTTTCTGCCATTTTAGAGTAGCCCAGGTTTTGAAAATATATATTTTATGTAAAATATGAATAATTAATATTTTTACATTGTACATTTCCATAAACTCAACTTTTTTTCTGTTTCACTTTCTTAATTTATTTCACTTCTACAAAAATCTGCCAAATGTCTTCTTTAAAACAAGACCAATCATATGTCTATATTCCAAAGCATTCTTGAATTACAACCATTTAAGTTCGAAATGTGCATTTTCATGTCTATTCAAAAAAGGGGGGGGGGTGACAGTTAACAGGTTAACTATTTGTGGTATTATAACAAAGTGAAAGCCACGTAAAATCAAAGAGCAGGGTCAGCACATGCATTGCCTGACTGCATTGTGGCAAGTGTAAAGTTTAATGGAGGGGGGGTTATGGTGTGGGGTTGTTTTTCAGGGGTTGGATTTGGCCCCTTAGTTCCAGTGAAAGGAACAACTTGACTGTGCACCAGTGCACAAAGCAAATTCCAAGTCATGGATGAGCAAGTTTGGTGTGGATGAACTTGACTGGCCTGCAGAGAGTCCTGACCTCAACCCGATAGAACCCCTTTGGGAATTAGAGCCGAGACTGCGAGTCAGGCCTTCTTTCCAACATCAGTGCCTGACCTCACAAATACGCTTCTAAGAATGGTCAAATATCCCCATAAACACACTCACAAACCTTGTGGAAAGCCTTTCCAGATGAGTTGAAGCTGTTATAACTGCAAAGGATGGACCAACTATATACTGAACCCTACGAATTAAAGGAGTAGTTCACTTTAAAAAAAAAAAAAAAAAAAAAGCTTTTGCAGATAATTTACTCACCCCCATGTCATCCAAGATGTCCACGTCTTTCTTTAGTCGAAAATACATTAAGGTTTTCCAGGTTTTCAAACATTCCAGGATTTTCTCTATATAATGGACTTCATTGGGAACCAAACAATTCAAGGTCCAAATGAGAATTTCAGTGCAGCTTCAAATGGCTTTAAATGACACCAGAAGGTGAATAAGGGTCTTATCTAGGACCCTTTGAGTCATGACTCGAAAAAAGATTCGTTCATTTTGATGAACGAGTTTGCACAGGAGAGTCACAAACGCTCATCACAGAACAAAGCAAGGCAAGCATTTGAGCTTATAAAACTTAAACTTTTTTATTAATTTTTTAAATGACCGATTGTTTCAATAGATAAGACCCTTCTTCATCGTCTGGTGTTGTTTAAAGTACTTTGAAGCTGCACTGAAACTCTCATTTGGACCTTGAACCGTTTGGTTCCCAATGAAGTCCATTATATGGAGAAAATCCTGGAATGCTTTCATCAAAAACCTTAATATCTTTTCAACTGAAGAGAGAAAGACATGGACATCTTGGATGACATGTAGGTGACTAAATTATCAGTACGTTTTTTTTTTTATTCGAATTACTCCTTTAAGAATGTGATGTCATTAAAGTTCATGTGCATGTAAAGGCAGATGTTCCAAAACTTTTAGCAATAAACTGTATGTTACTCAATGGGACCGTGTGGATTCCAGTGGATTCCATCCAAATTGGATGTAATAAATGTAATTATGGTTGTCAATCATAACATATTTACTTGTAAAACAATCATTACCTAGTTATAATCTCATATTGTTTTAAATCATTAATTTTTACATATAAATAATACCGTTGTGGTCTATATAAAGCATAACTGCAATGCTTGGGTCTGAATTCCTCATTATTATAGCTCCACAAGCCCCTTTTCTATCCCTTTTCTGATGTGCGTCTTTGAGCGACCCGTTTCAAAACGGCCCCTTTAAATAAAAAGGAGATGCGTCACACCCCGCCCGCTCTCCAGGTCGATGAGTTCACGGTCAGTTCAACTCCCCGTTCGGCCATTATTGTAGTTTGATTAGAGGTATACGATTATATACGATACCTTCAAAGAACATTTTTATTCACACATTAATAAAATGTCAACAACAGAAGACTTGTCCATCAAGCCTTACATATTCGAGCCAGAGCGAGCGAGTTGATAAAGATGACGACGAACCTGCAGAACAACCTCTTCTTCATATGGATATATTGGTATATGAGTTAACTGTTTTGTGTTATTAGTGAAAGTCGACTATTTCTCTTGTTAAAACAAGAACACTGACAAGATAAATGACTACGGTCTAATCTTACCACAAAAAAATCTGTATTGACAATATGATACGTTTAGAAAAGCATCAGAAAATACAGCAGCTAAATGACCATTGATGAAACTCAAGAACAATAAATTAATACTGCAGACGTGTAACGTTACTTCAAAACAAAAACATAGAAAGACAAAGGTACTGCTAAACCATGACCACCATGTGTTTTAAGAAAGTAAAGTACTTTATTTTTATTAACGATATTTACAGCTTATTGAAATGCTCTGTTTGTCATCTCCAAAGATAGAAGGAATTTACCTCTCATTCAGACGAAGTCAATCGGCAAACCCTTCTTTATACTGGCGGAGGTTGTTGAAGTGGGAATCCTTGAAGTGCTTCAGGTCACTACATGATCCAACAATCGAACATTTTGACTAGCCCTCTCGTAACTTCTGCATCATTGAGCTCGGACTACAAAATCGGAGCGAGAAATAATAATGGCGGATTGCTCGAAGTGTTGGACCGGTAGTCCTTACTTGGCAGTTCCGCTGCAAATACTGTGACATGCTAGTTCAAAAAACGTAAAACAGAAAAATCTGAACAGGTTGAAAAATATGACCAAAACAGAATATAAAGATATAAACGAAGCACCTGAAGAGAATAATTGTATCTTTTCTGTACTTATAAACACTACAAATATACAACAAAATGCATTTAAGGGCTAAAAAAGTGGATTTTGCATGATATGTCCCCTTTACACTGTAAAAAAATATTGATGGTTTAACTTAAAAAAGTAAGTAACCTGGTTGCCATAAAAATTTAAGTTCATTGAACTGGAAAAAGTGAGTTAATACAATGAAGGAGATTAATTTAACCATCAAAAACTCAAAATTATGTGTTATCTGAACTAAATAAATTATTTAAGTTGATTTGACAAAAGAAAAAATGTTGTGATTATTACACTGTAAAAAAATATTGTTGGTTTAACTTAAAAAAGTAAGTAACCTGGGTTGCCTTAAAATTTTAAGTTGATTGAACTGGAAAAAGTGAGTTAATACAATGAAGTAGATTAATTTAACCATCAGAAACTCAAAATAATATGTTATCTCAACTAAATAAATTATTATAAAGTTGATTTGACAAAAGAAAATATGTTGTGATAACAAATCTTGAAAATATTTTTTTTACAGTGTAAGGGCCTGTATAAGCACAAAAGATACACCATGATCAAATGGGAGCAGAGGATATTTTTAAGTTATCACACCATGTTGCTCGGATTTTACTAAATTTGGTGTGTCCTCAAAATGCAACTGTTAACAATGTTATATACACATTATTCATAATATTGAACATGTTAAATAATATCATAAAGAAACACAGTAGGACTCCAGCACATTCAGTGCTTGAGCCCATAACGACAGATTATTGGAACACCAGCTATCTCATTGGATGCATACTCTAGAAAAGAGGATTTTATTCGTGGCGCATCTGTTTGGTTTGGGGACATCTCTTTGTTGTAATATCATTATGGTAATAAGTTCTGATGGATTTAGGCCTCACTTGTTGCATGTGCAATGGTGGGGCTATTCTCTCCTCCTCATCATTAGACCTGCACCTAATGCTCACTGGTGGCTGCTCCTGGAACACAGAAGCAGAACTTGACACACCTATTTTATGTTTATTTTGAACTATTTTATGGTTTTATTTTATGATCAAACATGCACAATGATCAAACATTACATGCTTAAAAATAAATATACGATGAGCCAAAACATTATGACCACCTGCCTAAAATGCTGCTGGTCCGCTGCGTGCTGCCGTGTGGACTCTACAAGAGCTCTAGGGCCTCAATTCTAAAATCTGTTTCCAGATATGAAATCTATAAATTACAAATGATCTTGAAATTGTGTGCAGATGAATGGTTTCATATCTCCACCTTGTAAATGCCTGTTAATATCATTAAGACAAAAGAGCAAACGTCCAAATCATTTACTTGAGTATGGTGAGTAGCAAGAATTGTTTGGATTTTCAAAATAAAGTTCTCCGACTCTGAGTGATTTTTGTGTGTGAATGTTGGAATGGATTTCAGGGTTTTTAATGAAGCCGATGAATGTATCCTGTGGTTTCTGACAGCAAGACTTTGGCAGTAGATCCTTTAATTCCTGTAGGTTTCGAGGTACATAAGTCAAGTCAAGTCAAGTCACATTTATTTATATAGCGCTTTTCACAATACAGATTGTCTCAAAGCAGCTTCACAGTGATAACATGAAAGTAGCACAACACAGATCAATAATATTGTTAAATATTAAATATTAAGTAACCCCGACTAAGCAAGCCAAAAGGAAGCCAAAAGCAAGGCGACTGTGGCAAGGAACCAAAACTCCATCAGATTGGATGGAGAAAAAACCTTAGGAGAACCCAGGCTCAGTCGGGGGCCAGTGCTCCTCTGGCTTACATTCATATTGTTTATATATAAATATTACATATAAATATTGTTTATGTATAAAACGGCGCCATACCATATCGCAGGCGTTGAGTCGTCTCTTTACTGGCGTTGGTCTTCTCATCACAGGCGTTGGGGCATCTGAAGAGGGGAAGCAGAGAGCAGAAAGGCAGATGGGAAATAATTAGCATAGCTGATGTTCATAATGATTTCCATTACACGGGAGTCAGTGTTAGAAAACCACTATCTCACAAACTCTCCGCAACCCAAACTCTCCGCAACCCAACCATACGCGCCGACCCGTTTGACTAAGGCTGTCGAGCCCCACTGTCGCGGAAATGCGTTTCAGTGGCAAACGGTTCCGTATGGCATAACAGAGGACTAAAAGGTAAGCATTATGTGAATGCTTGACTAAAGAGATGCGTCTTTAATCTAGTTTTAAACTGTGTCAGCGAGTCAGAGCCTCGGACCGTATCGGGAAGGCTATTCCAGAGTTTTGGAGCTAAATGCGAGAACGCCCCTTTAGTGGACTTTGATATCCTAGGAATGACCAGAAGCCTTGAATTTAGTGATCTTAAGGAACGCGGTGGATTGTAGGGCGAAAGAAGGTCCGTTTTGCAAGAAAATGATAAAAATTCCAGTCAGGATTCAGACCGCATCATAGTACAGAAACTGCGCTAGTTAAAATTACAAATGATTTTCTTTTAGCTTCTGACCAAGGCTGTATCTCAATACTAGTCCTACTTGATCTTAGTTTGACACTATAGATCATAAAATACTCTTGGATCGACTACAAAACTACACTGGTGTTCAGGGACAGGCATTAAGCTGGTTTAGATCGTACTTATCGGACCGTTCTCATTTTGTCTGTTTAAACGGGGAAAAATCAAAGATAATGTCTGTAGACAATGGAGTACCCTCTATGGAGGACTTGCGCCTGGACCCATCCCTACTCATCCTTAAGTGCCGACTTCATCGACACGACAGCCATCGGCACTGATCCTCAACATCTCGTCTCCAAACCGGCGTGATTACTTCGACTTCCAAACAGATGGAAATGGACAAATTCTTTTAATGTTTTGATCCAATTTGTTTTGTAATCACTGTTCCTTCGTTGGCCAGAGGAGAACTGTCCCCCGGCTGAGCCTGGGTTCTCCCAAGGTTTTATTCTTCATTCAACCATCTGATGGAGTTTTGGTTCCTTGCCACTGTTGCCTTGCCTTTTGGCTTGCTTAGTTGGGGACATTTAATATTCAACAATATTATTGATCTGTGTTGTATTATTTTCATGTTATCACAAGCTGCTTTGATACAATCTGTATCGTAAAAAGCGCCATATAAATAAATGTGACTTAACTTGACTTAACTTGGAGACTCCATGGTTCAAACTGGTTGGTTAGATCTGGGGCATTTGAAGGCCAGTGCAATTATCTTCATCATGTTCCTCAAACCATTTTTGAACAATGTGTGCAGTGTGGCAGGATGTAAGATGCAACTTCCACCAGGGAATACCATTGTCATGAAAGTATACCTGGGCTGAAACAATGTTTTGGTGGCACTTGTCAAGTTTACGTCCCTCATGAATGGCCAGACTCAGGGTTTGCCAGCAGAACATTGCCCAGAACATCAAACTCCCTCTACCTGGCTTGATGTTGTCCTACTGGTGCCATCACTTACCCAGGTAAATGGTGGTGCACATGTACATGGCCGTTCACATGATGTAAGAGAAAACGTCTCTGGTTACGTATGTAACCTTAGTTCCCTGAAGGGAACGAGACGCTGCGTGTAAACGCCGTGGGAACGCCTCTGCGTGACGAGTCATGAAGCACGTATGAAATCTGTCCAATGGCGAGACGGAACGTCATAGGCGGGGTGACGTATCGACCAGGAAACTATAAAGCATCCCCGAAACACAAGCGCAACAGCTTCTGATAGGACTGAAGCAAGCGCTCACGGGCATGCTGGGAGTATGGCATAGACACGCAGCGTCTCGTTCCCTTCAGGGAACTAAGGTTACATACGTAACCAGAGACGTTCCCATTCAGGGAACTTCGAGCTGCGTGTAAACGCCGTGGGAACGCTAATACCAACGCCGCCATGCGAGCAGGTGTCCGTTGTATGAATATCAGAGTGCACATTCTGACGAAAGCATCTGAGCCCCTGGGGTGGAGCTGAAGTCCAGATGGTAAAACTTCACAAATGTGTGTGGTGAAGACCATCCTGCCGCCTCACAGATGTCACACAAGGGAACTCCTGATAATAATGCCTTAGAGGCAGCCATACTCCGGGTTGAATGAGCCCGGACAGCCAAGGGAGAAGGCTGACCAGAGGACTCATAAGCAAGTGAAATGGCCTCGACCACCCACTTACTCATTCTATGCTTAGACGCCGCAGAACCTCTATTAGGAGGCCCAACGCAGACAAATAATTGTTCTGATTCCCTCCACAGGGCAGCTCTGTGGACATACGCGTCTAAGGCCCTCACCGGGCAGAGCAGATTTAGTTTCTCCTGGTCTGGTGTCCGAAACGGAGGAGGACAGAAGGCCTGTAGCACTATAGGTTTGACAACCGTAGTTGGAACCTTCGGAACATACCCCGGTCTAGGGAGGATGAAAGCCTTCGCCATACCGGGAACAAATTCCAAGCACGAGGGGGAAACCGACAGCGCCTGAATATCTCCAATCCTCTTTAGGGAAGAGATGGCTAGGAGAAAGATGGTTTTGAGAGTAAGAAACTTCTCAGGCACCTCATCAATGGGCTCGAAAGGGGCTAAACAGAGCCCCTCCAACACAACCGCTAGATCCCAGGTCGGTACCCTCGTACGCACTACCGGCCTCAGCCTCAGGATACCACGAAGGAAACGGGTTACCAGGGGATGTCTCCCAAGAGAAGCTCCACTCAAAGGGACATGGTAAGCGGATAGGGCCGCCACGTACACCTTTAGTGTGGAGTACGATAACCCTGTGGAGAAGCGTTCCTGAAGGAATTCCAGCACTGCCGGCAACGGGCAGTTAACTGGATCCAACTGTCGCTCTCCACACCAAGAGGTGAACAGTTTCCACCTCGAGGCATACAACTTCCTCGTGGATGGGGCTCTGGACTGGAGGATTGTCTCCACGACCTCAGTCGAGAGACCTGAATCTATGAGCTGGGCCCCCTCAGAGGCCAAGCCCACAACCTCCACAGTTCCGGACGGGGGTGGAGTATCCCCCCGTCTGCTTGAGACAGAAGGTCCCTCCTGACCGGAATCTCCAGAGGAGGACCCTCGAGAAGGGAAATCAGGTCCGCAAACCATGCCCTGGTTGGCCAACGGGGGGCCACCAGAAGTACACTGACCCCCTCCTGGCGAATCCTTTCCAGAACCCCTGGGAGCAGAGCAATCGGGGGAAAAGCGTACAGGGGTGCCCTCGGCCACTCCTGTACCAACGCATCCAGCCCCAATGGAGCTGGAGGACTCAGGGAAAACCACAGCGGGCAGTGTGAGTTCTCCCTGGACGCAAAGAGGTCCACTTCGGCCCGACCGAAGTGTCTCCAAAGGAGCTCCACCACCTCGGGGTGAAGTCTCCACTCCCCGGGCCTCGGCCCCTGCCTCGACAGGATGTCCGCTCCCCGATTTAAGTATCCTGGGATATAAATCGCTCTCAGCGACCGAAGTTTCCCCTGGGACCACAACAGGATCTGGCGCGCCAGCTTGTACAATGGACGTGAGCGCAGACCCCCCTGGTGGTTTATGTAAGAGACCACAGACATGTTGTCTGACCGGACAAGAACATGATGATCTCTGAGGTCTGGGAGAAAGTGTTTCAGAGCCTGAAACACCGCCATCATCTCTAGACAATTTATATGCCATCGGAGGTGATGGTCTTGCCACAGCCCGTGGGCCGAGCGACCACTCATGATCGCTCCCCAGCCCGTGAGAGAGGCATCCGTCGTCACCGTTACCCGGCGACACGGGGCTCCCAGCGCAGGTCCCAGGGACAGGAACCAAGGTTCTTTCCACATAGCCAGGGCACGGAGACCACGTCGCGTGACCTTGATCTTGCGGAGCGGGTTTCCCCTCGGGGAGAACCCCTTGGTCCTGAGCCACCACTGTAGTGGTCTCATGTACAGCAGGCCGCACGGTAACACGTTGGATGCTGCTGCCATCAGACCCAGAATCCTCTGGAATTCCTTTACAGTGAGTGACTGGCCTAGCTTCACTTGCTTGACAGTCGAGATAATCGAGGCTATACGAGCCGGCGACAGACGTGCCTGCATCGTCGTCGAATCCCATACCACGCCTAGAAAAGTGGTCCGCTGAACTGGCGAAAGCACACTCTTCTTGGCGTTGAGTCTCAACCCCAACCTTCTGATGTGGGCGAGGACGGCATCTCGATGCCGAATCGCCTGATGCTCTGATTGAGCCAGAATCAACCAATCGTCGATGTAATTTAAAATGCGAATGCCCTGGAGACGCAGCGGGGCCAAGGCCGCGTCCATGCATTTCGTGAAGGTTCGAGGAGATAACGCTAGGCCGAATGGAAGGACCCGATATTGGTACGCTTCGCCCCCAAAAGCGAACCTCAGGAACTTCCGATGTTGCGGAAGGATGGAGATATGGAAGTACGCGTCTTTTAGGTCTATCGTGACAAACCAGTCCTCGGACCTGATCTGTGACACGATCTGCTTGAGAGTCAGCATTTTGAACTTGAGCTTCCCTACTGACCGATTTAAGAGGCGCAGGTCTAAAATCGGACGCAGCCCCCCATCCTTCTTTGGAACAATGAAGTACCGGCTGTAATACCCCAGCTCTCTGTCGGGAGGAAGAACTCGTTCTATCGCCCCCTTCAGTAGCAGAGCTTTCACTTCTTGTTCCATAACCAGAGCCTGCTCGGGGGTCACCACTGTGGGCAAAACCCCCCGAAAACGAGGTGGACGCGACCTGAACTGGATCGCGTACCCGCGTTCGATAGTCTGCAGGACCCAACGAGATATATTTGGAAGACTTCCCCATTCTACCAGAAATTCTACTAAGGGTACCAGCCTCTCGAGACTGGCCTCTGGAGTAGTTTTTAAAACAGAAACAGCGCCCTGTGACCGCGCACAGGCAGGGTTTAACGACCGTTCTGTATCGCTCCTCGGAGCAAACGAGCGTCCCTCGGGAAATCGCTCGCTGGGACCGTCTGCACCCCCCATTACAGGCAGGGTTGGCAGAACGAACCCCTGAGGGCACCGAGAGAGAGCGGGCGCCGGATTCAGCGGCGAACACCTCTGTCTCACGGTGGGGACCACCCTCAGTAGCCTGACACCAGTGGCGTCAGGACTTCTTCGACGAAGCCTTCCTGGCGACAATAACCGTCCTCAGATCGGTTCTATCCCGGGAAGACCTCGCCTGAGAACGCCGCGTCTCAGCCCAGTTTTGCTGGGGAGGAGCCCGAGACGCGACGCTCTTCTTCTGC
Organism: Pimephales promelas; assembly: GCF_988280905.1. Classification (NCBI taxonomy): domain Eukaryota; kingdom Metazoa; phylum Chordata; class Actinopteri; order Cypriniformes; family Leuciscidae; genus Pimephales; species Pimephales promelas. The sequence goes on from NC_142790.1 coordinate 7,248,630, forward strand.
TGCGCCCTATGCGAGGAACCCGACGGGCGGGGCTGCTCTCGCCCAGCAGCCCCCGAAGGATGAGTACGGAGGGGGAGACATTTCTGGAGCGCCGCTGCCTGCTTTTTTCCCTCTTGGAATCTCTCAATCACTGCGTTCACAGAACCACCAAAAAGACCTTCGGTCGACAGCGGCGCATCCAGGAGAAAAGCTTTATCTTTCTCCTTCATATTAGCCAGATTTACCCATAAATGCCTCTCCGTGGCCACCAGGGCTGCCATAGAGCGGCCGACTGATCTGGCCGTCTCCTTGGTGGCACGGAGAGAAATATCTGCCGCCTGACGCAGCTCATTAATCACGTCAGTGCTGACGACCTCCCCCTCGCTCATATCCTTCAGCAGATCTGCTTGATACGCCTGGAGGATGGCCATCGTATGCAAGCAAGATGCTGCCTGTCCCGCCGCTGAATAAGCTTTGCCCACCAAAACCGAAGTATTTCTGAGTGGCTTGGTGGGCAACGCTGGTGTTTTAAAAGACGATGCCGTCTCAGGAGAAAGATGGCTCGCCAAAACTTCCTCCATCCTCGGCATCGCCCCATAACCGTGCCCCCTAGACCCAGCAATATTAGCGTACATAGAGGTCTGTTGTGTCAAAATTCTAGCTGACACTGGTTTGTTCCACGATCTACACACCTCGGTGTATAGATCGGGAAAGAAGGGCAAACACCGGCGTGGAGGTAGTGAGTGTGATTTTAAAAATCTCTCATCCATTTTACTTTTTACTCTCGACTCTTGTTTTTCAACTGGCCATTCAATGGTTAATTTTTCCACAGCCCGAGTCAAAACCTCCATCAGCTCTACATTCGCGGGAGACTGGGATGGCGAGTCCCCGATCTCCACTGAGTCCATAGACTCTGCATCCACACTTTCAACATCCAGCTCCTCAGAACTGGATAATTGAAGTGATGTCGCCTCAGCCCGGGCAGGAGAAACCGCAACGCGGACCCCCGCAGCGAGAACTGAGGCACTGGATCTACCAGGTAAGGGCAGAGAAAGGGCGGGGCCCGTCTCAATCCCCGCTGATAGATCCATCTGCGAACCCCACGACGCAAGCCTTCGCTGTGCCTCGGCAGCAGCGGGACCCGAGCCACGGGGAGCGCGCACCGAACCACTCTCCTCGAAGAGTGCCCGGCGGGAGCGAAGTGTCTTCATGGGCAGACACTCGCAGTGCTCACAGCCGGCCCCCTCGAGAGCCGACTGAGCATGCTGCACTCCCAAACAAACAACACACAGATCGTGTGTATCCCCACCCGTGATGAAGCGAGGGCAGGGATGAACACTTTCTGAAATTCTGCTGTTGTTTGCTCGCCATATTTTCCAATATATATATATATATACAATATTAGACAGACAGACAATATTCATACATAGAGCGCTTGTGAAGACTCAGAAGCTGTTGCGCTTGTGTTTCGGGGATGCTTTATAGTTTCCTGGTCGATACGTCACCCCGCCTATGACGTTCCGTCTCGCCATTGGACAGATTTCATACGTGCTTCATGACTCGTCACGCAGAGGCGTTCCCGCGGCGTTTACACGCAGCTCGAAGTTCCCTGAATGGGAACGGGACTCATCCAACCAGACGACCCTCTTCCACTGCTCTGTTGTTCAGTTCTGATGCTTGCGTGTCCATTGTAGGCGCTTTTGATGTTGGACAGGGACACACTTCAAACACAGAAATGCACTTGTTGTGACACATAGCCATCGTTAAAATTTTGTGTGACTTGTGCCACAGTAGACCTTCTGTTGGCTTGGACCAAAATGGATAGCCATCGTTGTCCTCTTATCGATGAGCCTTGGGTACCTAACACCCTGTCGCCAGTTTGTGGTTCACTGTTGGTAAATTCTCACTACTGCTGCTGAATAGTTTTAATCAAACTTTAAATATTTGAAGGAATAATTCGATCATAAATTTAAATCATTGGCTTCTGCTGTAGCTTTCAAATGCAAAATCTCAGTCAACATTTGGCTTTTGAAGTGTGTTTTTTTTTAAGAGTTAATGTGTGTCAGAGATCGGCTGACGTAGTACATCCAGACGTGTCTGATTCACAAATGGATGAGTTCTCTCATCGCTCTTTCACAGAGGTGGGTACAAGTCAGGGGATCAAAGCAGAAGAGATGCTGATGGGGGATGAGAAGAGGAGAAAGGGGGGAGTGGGAGGTGTGCGTGTGTAAGGAGGGATGTCCTTGCAAGATTGACGTGATCTAATCCATTTTGTGACAGACTCCTTGCGATATATAAGCAAGACATCTTCACATTCCTGAATTACTTGGACTCTGACCTCAAACACAGGTGTTACTGAAGAGCAAACGTCCAAAGACACATGTAAGTTCAACAACTCTTTCTGATTTTATCAATAGAGGTAGCCTATATATTAAGTTAAAATGTGTATGGTGATTTCTAAAGTTAATTTCTCAACAGAAATTTATCTGAGAAAGTTCATTCGTTAAAGTAAATATATTTGAAGAGTTCAGATGCAAAAGCCTCTAAGTGCCATTTTTCTTCTAGAATGATAATTTTTATCAAGCTAGTATATTTAAGTTAATTAATTTCTCTTAAATGGGGATGAAGATTGTCATTTAAGTGAAATTACTGAACTTAAATATACAAGCTTGATAAAAATTATCATTCTAGAAGAAAATTTCAAATGGCACTTAGAGGCTTTTGCATCTGAACTCTTCATTTATATATAGGTGAAAATAATTTGTTTTATTAATTTTGTGAGGAATTTGATTATGACCCTTATCTGACCCTTAAAATTACGTTTCAATGCTGTGATAGTTGATCAGTCACAAAATATTTTCTCACTTGAATGAATCGTAGTATACATACTGTGCTGATAATTGAATAACATCCAAGTGTTGTGCTTACTATCATAGCTCTTTGTGTCGTGCAGCGCCCTGTCTCAGACTCAGCATGCTGCCTGCCGCCTTCACTCGGCCCGTGACGAAGTGCCTGATTGGCTCGCGCTTGGGGACCGTCGCGTTCCTGCTTCTGCTCGTTCTGACCGCCACTGAATCCTCTGCACACGGCACCACAGTCGAGCACGACCTCCACATCGTCCACAACGTTGATAACAGAAGTAAGTTTTTTTATTTTTCATTGTAACAAATTTATTAGCCTATTCACATAGCAGCTTTGAGACTGACTGGATGGATGACAGATGGACAGTGGAGCAGCTTTCAGACGTTCATGGATTTAAAAAATATTAATAATAGGCTATATTTTTAATAATATAATATAATATAAATTCTCCAAGCATTAAAATGCTCTATGTGATAAATAACTGTAATCACTGTCATAAAATATTAACATGTAGGCTACATTTTATACAATGTAAAATAAAATCTTAAGATTACCAGTAAATAAAATGGATTTGAAAAAAAAAAAAAAAAAAAAAAAATGCAGTTATACTAACAGCATTTTTTTGTGTGCCTGTGTGTTCATTCTGGTTTCTTTCAAATTTCATTCTGGTATAATGTTAAAATGCCAACCTGTTTGAATTGCTTAAATCTGCGGTGGCTTTAAATATACTAATAAAAATAATGATTAATACAGAATGCTACCTCAAAAATGTTTACAAAAATGTACTTTTGCTTACAAAATATTTTACTTTAAAATATACACTTTGACTCTAAACAATGTGGAAATAAATACAGTTTATAATCAGTTTATTTATGTACAGTGTTTTTTACAGCAAAATTATTCGTATAGTTATTTTAAATCAAACTTTTTGCTGCATATGGACGGTATCTTGCGAAATAAGTTTTTTATTGTAGTATTTTTTCCCTTTTTTAGTCAAATCACTGAACTGTTGCTATATCTTAAAGAACAATTTGAACTTGATTTAACTCTTAATAATTAAAAGAAAATTCATTGGTTTAACCTCAAGTTCAATTCAAGATGATTCAGTCAGATTAATTTATAGATTTGACCATGGCACATTTTTTAGGTTGCCAAAGGGGAAAAAAAAATCAATATTTAGAGGATTCTATACATAAATGCGAAATTTGGTGTTGCTTATTTGTTTTAATGCATTGCCACTGGGAACTAATGCAAACTATGCATTATTACATAAAACTGATCATAAAACATTGAATGTGTTTAAGATATTTCTGGTTATGTGAATATAACAGTGAAACTGGAATTAGACTCATTTTTGACAACAAATGGATTTGTTATATGCATGCATATGCCAAATATGCACTTTAATAGACATTTGTCTTAACCTGCCCCAATCAGGTCCAGAGATCGACCCGTTCTGGTATGTGGGCCGCGGTGTGAGACCCATTGGACGGTTTGGAAAGAGACAGAGCGGAGGTGATCTGCAGCCGGTGGTCAAATCTCTGGAGCTCCTGCTGAACACTCTCAGGAATAAAGAGAGCTTGCGGAGCGCGCTGGCACAAGAGGAGTCCGACTGGTTACCGTGAGACCTAGTACTGCAGCAACCTGTTGCCTGTGATATTCCAATGTGTTTTAGTGTGTATAACTAATCACAGTTTTATCATCATCTCCATGGCTGTGTGCCTCTCAATATTCATTTCAAATAAACTGACTGGCAGGTGAAAATATCTGTACATATTACATATGCAATCTATATTAATAAATAAATGTACAAATGTATGTATACGTTGGTTTTCCTCTCATTAGTAGATTACTGTAATGGATTATTATGCAAACTACTGCTCCACAATTCAATTAAAATATAATTTGCCAAAGAAAAACAAACATCTCAGAATCTCTTCAGGAATGCAAACTTTATTCATATTTATTTGCACACTGCTTGTGTCAGAACAAATTTGGCACATGAGAGTTCATTGGCTTTTTTCTTTTCGCTACAGAATATTTTCTCCCCATTAACTCCTTATGGTTAAATTACACAGAGGACATTCTGATAAGAGGCAGGCTAATGCCCTTTCATTCATGACAAACCCAAAACACTCGAAATGCCTACGATATATTTTATATCTTGTCTTTTATACCTCATTTAAATGTAAATATGCATTCGATTTTTCAAATAGAAAAATACATGACACTGTAGGACATTTTCAATTTCTAGACTGTGCTTTTCATGGGATATTTGACATCTATTAGAAACGTGATACATGCTTTTATACACTAACATCGCCATAGACAACAACAAGGAGCAGGACCCGTTTACTGAATAGCTCCTCTGTAGAGAGAATGAAATGGAGAAGACAAAGTTTGGGATGATGGTGCAAAATTGTATATTGCATGCTAGTTATTCTCCATCGGCTCAAAACATTCTGTGGAATATCTCAAGGCAACTAAAGATCAATCTTTCATGCTTCTGTGATTTCTCCGAGCTAAAAAGGGCCAATTTGTGTGACTGAACACACATCGCACAGACGTCATCTTAGTCACTCACTAAGACAATATGATGCGGCTGTAATTCGACATAAAGAGGTGGATATCCCTGCTTTAGAAAACGCTCAAAAAGAATAACGACTCAGCCATTATCGTCAGATTTCTAATGTGAATCACCTTGCCATTACCAAGCAAATGTGATTTGTACTGTGGTACATATGTCCAGGCTAAATAATCTCTGAGAGAACGTTGTGATAATTCTGTGATCAAACACACTGGTGGTTTGGCTTATCATAACCGTTAAGTTGTAATACTGTGCCATTGCAGCATTTTCCCTAAATGTTATATTTACTATTGCTATGGATTATAAATTACAAACCAATCTGCACCACAGAAAAATGACAGAATGTTTTAGAAAGTCCAAAATGACATTTTAAGTATGTACATGATTTTCTAGGTGAGCAGTCTTCTGAGAATAACAACTGGGGTTTTCAGATTAATAAATGAACCCATAACCCTTGTGGACATATTACCGGAGAGCTTCTCACGGAAATAGCAGTGATTTGACGTTCATATTAAAGAGATCAATAGATATCTGAGGTTGATTTAAACACAAGTATGAATACATGCAAACACACTCAAACTCATTATATGGCAAGGGGGTCGAGTGCTTTCAAATAGTACTTGACCCTTGTTTTTAGGAAAATAAAATAAAGATTAAATTATACATTTCACAGTTGTTTTAGATGCTGAATGCAGTTTTTATACAGCACCTCAAACAAACAACTCCAAAAGTGACCATCGGAAAAAGAAACCTGAGATATTTGCACCAGATACGAACAGAACAGAAACGTGACAATGGAAATCAAACAGGTCCTGCAGATATTTTGTGTTTACTTTCACATAGACATTTCACACATTTAAAACTTTTACCAAATGTGCTCCAGCTTCTTTGCAAAACAATAATAAAATAAAGGTCACATTGGTCATCCCGAGAGGTCTTTTTCTAGTCACTTTGCCGACATACAGATTTCAAACATGTACAACACTCAGCAAACGTTAGAAAAAGAGGTGACGTCCCAGATTTTTAACATTTACAAATGTTCATTGTTACACATACAGTAAATACATGAGTTTAAATCTACAATTACAACCCTCTGTGATGGTTCATTGTAGGAGTTTGGTCTCCATTAAGGCAGAGAGAGAGAGAGAGAGAGAGAGAGAGAGAGAGAGAGAGAGAATCAGGTCCCCTGGTAACAGGAGGTGTTGAGCTCCAGGGTTTGGTAGAGTTCTTGGGGTCAGAAGTTATATCAACCTTACATAGGTTGAAGGACCAGAAGTTGGATCAAGGCACTGGTGTGGAACAGCCTGATGGTCCTAGCAGTCACAATCGGGTGTGGTGAGAGGTCACGTCCTCTTCTCATGGCCTCATAGATCTCACTTGCGGCTCAGATTTGACTTCCGTTTCTGTGTTGAAGAAATTCAAAACACCTCCTTAGAAAACAATTTTAAAATTGGAAATCCATTTTCATCATTTCCATTAATTTCCATCCGTTTCCATTTCCATTTTCAACACTTAGCTCTCTTTTTTTGCTCGAATTAAAATTTCATTCAGCCTGTTCTTTCATGAGCAATTTGATTCTACAAAGAACCTTCTCTTTGGCGAACTATAATAAATCCGAAAAAGATTTTTTACCTTAATGACGTGAAATGGCAATTATTGCATTATTACTTTTGATAATTTTGCAATTGAGGGTAAATTTTAGCAAAATAATTGTTATTACCATTTTAACCATTATGGGTCTTACCAACTTGCAAGCACCCTTTTGGGTAACACTTTATTTGAAGGGGTGTGCATAAGACTGACATGACACTGTCATAAACATGACATAACACCTGTTTTAGTCTTTATGAATGTTTATGTCTGCTGTCATTAAGTGTCATTCGGTAAATTATGACACTTTTAATGCAAAGTTGACATTGTTTAAAATGTCTTTGTTATGACAACTTGACATTAACAAGGACAAAAAAATGTCTTTATGACAACTTAACATTAACCAAGACAAAAATTTCTTTGTTATGACAACTTGACAAGAAATTTTTGGCAGGTCATAACAGGTCTAATTATCAAACTTAAAGAAGTTATTTAGCTTTGTGTTAACATTACATTACCCTGTCATATGTTATGGTTGGTTTTAACTTTGGTTGTCATGACACCATTATAACTGTGACATGAATATTTTACTTGTCCTCAAGTAAAGTGGAACACATTGTACTAGTTATAAAGGTGTCATTAAGGGTTATTACATTGTCAAATGCTTTAACAACTGTGTCATTAATATTTCCCCTTACCTCAAGTGAAGTGGAAAACGTTGGACTAGTTATGATTTCTTGGTTAATGCCAAGTTGTCATAACAAAGACATTTTAAACAATGTCAACTTTGCCTTAAAAGTGTCAATAATTTACCGAATGACATTCAATGACAGCAGTCATAAACATTCATAAAGACTCCTTCATGTTTATGACAGGTGTTATGTCATGTTTATGACAGTGTCATGTCAGTCTTATGCACACCCCTTCAAATAAAGTGTTACCCTGAAACCTAAAGGAAATTGACAAATGGGACAACCTGTCTCGTACAGTGACCAGTAGTGCAGCCCAGTAGTGCACAACAGAAACAAGCCATTTCACGACGGAAACAAGCCACAACACGATGGTAAAAAGCCACAACACAGCGGAAACAAGCCATAACACAACGGTAAAAAGCAACAACACAACAGAAACAAGTGACAGTGCAACAGAAATGCTCCCACCCCCTTTCTAGGCGGTATGTTAAAGCTAAGGAATTTATACCAGAGGTAATGGTCTGACGAAATCCAAATTTTGGACATTTTACTGTAGTAAAATTACCCCTTTTTTGACAAACAATACCGTAATTTATATAGCTATGATAAAACATAGCATGTGACACTGAAGATTGAAGTAATTGCTGCTGTAAGTTCTGTTTAGCCATCACAGGAACAAATTAAATTTTAAAATATATTGAAATAGAAAACATTTATTTTAACGTTGCTCTAAGCGATGTCACGCGTTTTTTAGGCCCAAACATTTTTTTTATCACATACATCAAACATCTCCTCACTATCCGCTAGCTGCCTGTCCCCTAAACCAGTGGTTCTCAAAGTGGGGTCCGCGGACCCCTGGTGGTCCGCGAGCTAAAGCCAGGGGGTCCGCGAAATAATTTACAACCTAACGTTTTTTTTCCATGCTATGAGTCATGTTTTCTTTATCATCTGAAAACATGCTGTTTATTCCTAAGTAACTTATATAAAGCATTTAACATAAAACAATACAAAGTAGACACTTAAAGTTTTCTATAGATAGATAATCTATATCTGTGCGTCAAGTAGATTCGCTGCTGTTGATTTTGCGGGACGTGCGCCAGAGGAGACAGAGAGACGGCATTAACCCGCATCCGGTTCTTTTCTGTATTTTTAAAAGGCATGACATTTTGTAGTCATTTATAATGTAGCCTATACACAAATAAAAAATGGACACTTTACCGTTTCGGATGATGCACTCTTGTCTTATCTATGACCATAAATAAGAGTATTCCTGTTTCCACTGCTGAGGAAAAATTCCCATGTAATTGCGCGCCGGCGTCTCGCGTGCGCGCACAATAGTCAGTTCTAGCACTGCTACTGTAGATTTGACATTAGAAGTCTGATCATTATCAAAATAAAAGTGCATAGTGACAGGGCCGTACCCACAACTGAGGTTGCAAGGATGCACATCGCGATGATACTGACCTTCTCGTCTGAGGTGCTTCAGCAGACTAACAACGATAGCTCGTCAATGTCAAAATGTTTGAGTCGGAGTGAACTCAAAGTTCCCCGCACGACGTTTCAGTCAACGGTCATAAAGTGCGAGATAAGATGTAGGCCTTAATTAACATAAACTAAACAGCTGTTTTAGATAAAAGTTTTAAAAAACGACTGAAACAATCAGTTTGCAAAGTATTAATCAACTTTAAAAAAGGAAAAAGCAGGTCAATAGAAACATACTGTGCCCATGAGATTAACATTATGGATTCATATATTTAACATACTGTATGTTTTTTTTAGCTAATTACAGTAGCTCAAATTAACAACGCACGCACCTATTAAACATAATGCCATTATCATTGTATTTATAGGCTTATGGGCTTTATTTGTGTGCAGAATAGGCCTAATTATTGAAACATTTCTCTTTTAAGGCCATTCCTGATTGGAATATGTGATTGTGTTTCGTGACACCTTGACAAAAAAAAAAAAATGTATGCCACTGACTGACATGCTTCTACTAAATCTATAGTTATCCAATTGTGGGGCCTTAAAACACCTTAAAATGCACATGTGTAGATCAAGAACATCAAAAATTCCTAAGTGAGGGATCCTAACTAAGTGATTCCTAGCAAGATCACTTTCGTTACCTCAGTAGGCTATTTAGAAATTCCTGCATAGTACCCTGGGTGGAGACCATTCATTTTGTGCAAAAATATTTCATTTGCCGCTCACACATTAACTTTGTGCTCAATAACTGTTATAAATATGAGGGGGGTCCTTGGAATTTTTTTTCCCCTGAAAGGGGTCCCTGGCACCAAAATGTTTGAGAACCCCTGCCCTAAACACACTGTAAAAAAGCACGGTCTAGCAGACAATCTAGGCTCCACAAATGGCAACAAAAACAAACTGCGGCAACCCGCTCCACAAAATATAACAAACTGCTCCAGCCAATGACTGACAAGAAGACCCTGGGGGTGGGGTTTGGGGGGGTTCAGTGCAGATGAGGAGGTGGGAGGGTCTATCTAGCCTCCATTTTGTTTGAAAACACTTTAAAGAGCCCCTATCATGGATTTTTGAAAATGACTGTTCATATGGTGTGGAATATAGCTCTAAGGGAATGAAAACATCCTGCAAACATTTATATCTGAAAATGCACCGTATATAAAGTTATTGTCTTTCAAAAGTGAGAGTCGACTCTGAGTCTATGAAATGAATTGTTTTTGAAACGAGTCATTAGCTGGTTCATAGTGACGTAGGTACATATTGGCCACGCCCAGTTACTGTGCGCGCACGGGAAGTGTAAACTTGAAGTCTACACATTCAAATACTTCATCATAGCATCATGTCGAGAAGACGCTGTGTTCTACAATGCAAAGATAGTTCAGCCACTTTGTTTTCATTTACCAGGGACGAGCACGTGAAGAATCGGTGGTTAGAGTTTATATTTGCAACGATACCACAACAGTATAGCCCGATTGTGTTCTCATCATTTTAATTAATCGTTCAAAAACATAAATTAATTCAAATGTGGATTCGCAAGCGGTTGTTCCTGAAGGAGGGCTCAGTAACTTACTTACCCAGTGTATATGGATCAGCTTCCTCCTCTGAATCACAACCTGTAAGTATTATTAATAATTGTTGCTTTTATGGGTTTTGAACGGTTTTGTAGCGTCGGGGCGTGAGGAGGGAAGGCGCAATAAGTATGTGTGTGCGTGCGTGCATGTGTGCGTGTGTGTGTAAGTTACGCTCAGCGCAGCTTCTAGGTCTCCAATGTCAATTTTTTTTTAAATATGTGAAATGTTTGTCGCTGTTATTGGAGTTGTCATAAAGAATAGAGCGTCTTGTAGTACTGCAGTGCTTTATCAATATGTTTATGCATTATGCTAACAAACAATAACTGACTGGGTCTGTCATCTAACCAATCATCGGAAAAATGAGTCGTCGTACGAATCATTTGGGAGTCGGTGAGCAAATCAGTTAAACATAAATGCATATTATAAGACAAATAAAGTGTTTTTTATCCTTGCATGCATGTTAAACTGTTTTTGGGAACTCCTAAAACAAAAATTGGAACATTTCAAATGCTATGATAGGGGCTCTTTAAATGTCAACAAGAAGTCACGTCACCCGACATCGCTTAAAGCACCTTTAAATTGTAATAATATTTCGCAATATTACTGTTTTTTTGTCAAATAAATGCATGCTTGGGGACCAAGAGACTTCTTTCAAACATTTTAAAAAAGATTCTTTCCCCAAACTTTTGCATGGTGAGCAACAACTACAATTTAATATTACAAATATACATGTTAAAATTAAAAAACGAATTAACATGAAAAATATATTATTACCTTAAGACCTTTTAAATGATGAGACCAAAGTAAAATGCATTTATTCAGATATTTTTTTATGGGCCATATTAAAGAAAAAAGACTTATTACAAAATGTAATTATTGTAACTGCTTAACTGCTTACTATTATTTGAAAGAAGAAAAAATATATGCTGGTCCACCAAATCAAAGTCATGTGGTGAAGAAAAGAAATCTTAAACAGCAAATGGACCCGCTGTGGACCCTCATGACTGTGTCAATGTCAATAATTCTCGCAAAATATCAGATAATATCACCTTTTTATGACAAGGCAAGGTGAGTACAGGTTGTAAAATCTAACTTGGTGCGGTGACTCCTTTATAATTTTACAAATTAAAGGGCAGCCTGCACGTTCTGCAAAACATCATCTTTTGTGTTGCACACAAGAAAGTCATACTGGTTTTAAATGACGTGGATGAGTTAACAACATAATGTTCTTTTTTTTTTTTTTTTTTACTTTAATCTCAACATACAACACACTGTCCAGGCTTTGTACAAGCTGTTACCGTCTCCTATTGGTAGATTTGTGTGACTAACAGCTGAACTGGAAAAGTAAGCTTGTCCTTTGAAGTTGCAGCTAATGTGAAATAAAGAAATCAAGATGAATCATGGTCATATCAATGGGCAGTGCTAAACAGAAACCCTGATAATTAGTAGGAAGATTAAGCAGAAAAAGACAAGAACGGAAAAAAAAGATAACACTGCTGGCCGACTGTCTGTTTCTTCTCTAATGGACCCTCTTTTCTTCTCCCAGTGTCTCCACATGGTGCATTAAGTTTTGCACCTTTTCACTGGTTACTCATTCCACCTTTCTTTTCAAATCAGAATGTGTAATGTCACTAGGTGTGAATATAGATTTTTTTTCCCCCTTCCTCAACGTCAGTGGAAGAAAAAGCTGCTCTTTTTTTCTGAAGCACGTGAAATTGTTGCCTGTGGGATTTTAGCAGGTTCATGATGTGATCACACTCACTGTACACATATAATGCATTTAAAAGACAAGTAGGATTTAAGCATTGTTGTGTTTCTGAAAATTCAATTGATCCATGGAGAGTATTACATATGTCACATTAAAAAAAAGACTAAGAATAATTGAATTTTTTTAAGACCATGATTCCTTAATCAGAGTTAAGAGTTATTAGAATTGAACATGCTAAATAATGTCAGTTACTATAAATGGTCTAATATTTGTTAAATTTGATGAAGTTAGCATTATTAATTCTGTTACTTTCCTGTTTAATGTTGTGAAGCTAATTTAAAACAATATCAATTGTATTAAGCACTATAAAAATAGAGGTGAATTAAATATAGTCCTTGAAAATGATTAGTAAGAGATGACTCTAAACAGAATATAATGTCTGTTATTCATAAATTTCATAAGGCCCTTATCAACTTTTGTATGTTTTTTATTTTATTTTTTTATTACCGATTAAGACTTTTTATGAACTGGTTTGACCCATTCATTGACAAGAACTGACTTGCACAGAACAATTCACTGACAAAACGAAAATTCATAATGGCTTGAAAGCAGATTTTGCTCTAAACACACTTGACTAGATGTGCAATATCAACCTGATTAAATATTAGAGCAGATTTAAAGCTGAACACAACTAGAAAAACATATTTTACCTTTTTGTTTACCTTTTTTGTTACATTCAATCACTATTAAATGAGTTCATTTAGTTCCTTTAAAATGCAAATTTTAAATTCCCTGGTTTTCAGTGTGGAACCTTGTTTATATTCTTATAAATTCTTATATAAAACTGTAGGTCTCCAGTCAAAACATTTGTCAAGAAAGTTCCATAGAATTTCCTTCAAAATCGTGAGGAAATGGGAAAAGAGTAATAGATTATAAATAGATAGAGGTAAACGAAGGTTAAAGAAATTGTGTCCCTTCCGACATTAGCTGAAATGTCACTTAATTCAAACATGGCAGGTCAAGATGTGTTGCATCTGGAATAGAAATGTGAGAACCACTGATGGATCCCATAATAAACAAGACACCTGGCACAACATGTTTTGTGTTATTTTTAAACTGAATACAGTTTTTAGTGGTCTGGTTCTTACCCAAATCATGAATTTTAATGCATAGTCCACTTTTATTGTGCTTTTCCGCCTATTTCGTTATTAAAATTAGAATATGTCCCCTATGGACATTCTGCACTATGTTTTTAGTTGTGCTCCAAGGAAGATAGTAAATCTTACAGGTTTAAAATGACTCAAAACATGAGGGTGAGATCCCTTTTGAGTCAATGAACCCTTTCAAAGTGTAGTGTGTTCATACCTGATGACAGACTTCTGAGAGGAGGAGCAGGAAGCTTTCTCCTCTGATGACGAGAAGAGTCCAGCGTCTGGGACTGATGTGGGAAAAACATTGTGTCAAACCATTAATAAGTCTTAAATCATGAAGCAAAACCATTTCAATTGTACATGTATCCTACTTGTTTGTCAAGTTTAATCTCAAGTAATATTAAGGTGCATATGAAACTCACCATGGGTTTAGATTTGTTCTTGGAAAACCGTGTGCATGGAGTTACATTCAGACCTGCAGTTTTGAGGGCTGATATTCTTGCCTCAATATCTGAGATCTGCAGATAACAGACAAACTTCTAAATTTACACTCGAAGAGTCTGAGTACTATAGATAGCACATAGCGAGGGCTCACCTGGAGCTCGGACTGCTGCACCTGGGCGGCAGCGGTGGCCACCTGGTCTTCCAGGAAGGCCAGCTCAGTCTCTGTGGTGGAGCTGCTGATGTCGCGTGCACAGTCTTCTAAGTCACTCAGCGCCCCCTCTAGGCTGTACACAGCACCTGCAGCCAAATACACCTGCACACAGATCACAGGATCACAGAAATTATTAGTATTTTACAGATTAATGTGAGAGTTGAATGACGTTATTTGAATCATAAGTGTTCTATCTGTTAGTCCCTGGTTCTTTAAGGGGCGGAGTTTAGTGGGTTCAAGGGACTAGAGGGAGTGAGAGCGGTAAGCGGAAAGTGAGAGTCAGTTTAACAGCAGAGACAGCAGTCGACTTTATATTTCTTTTCTTGATATTGTACGGCCTTGGGTTACGTCCATAAATGTAACCCTGCTAGCCTGACTTCGTCATACTCATATTCAAGAAAGAATATGAGTCTGAAACTCATCCATTGGGCTTTGATTATGAGGCGTGTCGTAACCGAACCAGGACAAAAAAAAAAAAAACCCTCTGCACTCAATTGGATAGTCGGTAGACCTACCAACCAATCAGAGCAACGCATAAGTCAACTCCTTTGCATAGCGCAGTTTTCAAATACAGAACGTAGCCTAACTTTATTTATTTTAGAAGTTAAATAACAAGTGTTACTTCTTTTACTTACTTCCCCATGAGTGCAACCAAAGGAGAAACAACAACGACCACAGGCTTTTCATTACGTCCCATCTTCTTAACGACCGTCAGAGCCAGCTGATAAGTTACACTTTTCCCGAATCATGTAGGAAGGACGCCAAAAATATCTTTCCGATCGACAAATGCCTTGATTGCAGTTCTCTGTTTGTCTATTAAAATGAATGCGCTGTCGATTCATTTTACAAAAGACAGCGGAATCTATACATCTCAATTCTCCCGCTGCAGTCACCTTTGACAAGCGCACTTTGATGACGTGAGGATTACGTTACTGAAGACCACTTGTCAATCATCGTATAAAGCCCGCCCGGGCAATTTGATTGGCCCGATGATTTCTGAACCGATCATAATTACTCCTCAATGGATCGAGACCAGACCGAACTTCCCGTCCAAAAAATGTTGTGGGCGGAGTTTGGGCTGGCATCCAGGCTATAACCCTGCAATTCTTGAATAAAACCTTAAAAGGAGGAAGAATTCATCCGTTTACTTATATGTTGCTGCTGCTGCATAAATAGTCATGCATACATCCCATAGCAGATTTAGGCAGGTGGAGCTGGGGGAGGTGGAGGATTTTAGAGGAACTCTGATGCGCTGCAGGACTGTGATTACAGTGAACCCTGAACCACCAGACTATTTAAATGTTTAGCAAGATATTGAATTGGCTACAGAAACAACAGAGGCCAGTTAGGTTGTGCCAAATCAAGCTTTTAACGTTGTTTATATGTTTATGTGGTGTTTTAAATATGCTTGTTTAAGACAAACAATGTGAAAATTAACAAGTCAACACCGTTCCTGAGTATTTTTTTCTTAAAACTGCAGTGAACCAAAGACACGGTTTGAAATTGCAAGGGTTTCTGATGTCACAAACTACCTTGTGATCATCAATGAGAGGAGGCCTGTTTGACTTCATGCAGCTCTGCGCAGACCGATCGGTGGCTGACTTGAAACAGTGCATGCAGGTTAGAAATTTTGTACGAAATTTTGCACTGCAATTTGCACTGCAAATTTTGCAGTGCTGACTCCACATGACTGTGACGTATGCGATAAAAGTACCGCGAGAGCGATTCGAGAGTAGCCGGAGGACTCAGCCAGCGCAGCGGCTGCACAAGCTCTGATGATGAAACAAACTGTTCCACGATTGGCCGATCATAGTCGCAATGTTATATTGAGTCATGTTTATCAGAATAAAACTGATTAAAAAACGTTGACGTTGAATGAAAATGTCTCTGAAATATCTGTGTATTTGGCAAATATTGCATTTATTTCACTTCAGCTGTGGTAAAGTATGCAAACACCACGTGAGCGGTCACTAGAAAGTGTCCAACATTACGTCTCCGTTTGCAACTCCTCCCCGCTTGCCCGCATGTGGCAACTCTAGGCCGATCGGTTACATCCAGCCACAGCCGATGTCGAACACACTTATTATCTTTGAGCTGGTGTGAGTAAGTGGAGGCATATTCATTGCATATTCACAGAACCGTGTATACTAAATAAGTAATAATTTTGAGTTACATTCAAACTATTTTAAGGCATGACGGTGTATTGGCGGTCTAGACCTTAATGCTATTGGACAATGCTATGCGCGACTTGGCCTGCTTTGTTGAATGGCTTGAAATCTTGTGGCTTGACTTTTGAGTATCTGGGTTAGCAAAAACTTATTTAAAGGTGAAGTATACAGATTCTGCGACACTAGTGGAATTACAAAAAATAAATCATATTTTAAAACAACTTTGCAAATGCCCTTTTCCAGGCATCCCCAACTCAAACATCACAAACACAACTCTTGAGGGTGTGTTTCAGCTGTGTTGCAACAAATCGCGAGTAAGCAATTAAGTTGGATAACACTAACAAGAGCGAACACGAGTATCTTGTTCGGTACCCAATGTACAGGTATCATAACCGGGCATTTCATGTTCGACAAAACTGGGAACTCGAATCACCTTTTTCTTTTCTTTTTTCGAAAAACGGTGACTAGCTGTCTTCCCAGTCTTGATCTCTCTTCTTTTCGTGCTTTTTTTCACTCTTTTGGGATCCTGATTTTGCCTGGGCCATTTTTGCCATCTACTTGATGCAAGAAGAGTCAAACTGTAAAGTGTACTGCCGTTTTTCTGAATAACCCACAAACCTCTTAAGGGGACACACACATGCTTGGCACATGCTATAATGAATGTCTATAGTTTAAAAGATTATTTCACGAAGAGGTAATTTAAATACCAAAATCATACAAGAAATGATGGGGTTCTGCTGGGCCCCTGTGTGACCAGGGTCCTTAGAATTGTCCTCTTGTTGTTGTTGTTTTTTTAAAGAGGAGAAATCCTCTTTAAGAAGATCAGTGTATTTAGACAAACCAATTAAACCATTAGAAGATTTTCGTGTAATAAATCTTACATTTTCCTCCATCTTAGTGAGGTGCTGGTCCAGTTTCCTAGTTCCCGGGCCCGAGGACATGGGTGTGCCAGCCGGAGAAGGGTCATGAACTTTGCCTTCTGCCTCTCCGAGCAATTCCTCTGTAGCATTTAGGACCTTTAGAACCTCTGTGGTGATGCTGCATAAAGATGCGGCGGAGTACTTCTGCTCCATAAACATGAGAGTGAGCAGAAAACAGAGGAGAAAAACACTGATAAACAGATGCAAAACAGAAGCAATTCAAATGCATCAGGTTCTCTTGAAATTTTCCATAAAAACCATAAAACCTTTTATTTATAAACTAATAAAGAAAAAACATTAAAAGATTCAACTGTTGTGTGGATTACAACTTCCATAGCTACCCAAGATCTCACTCCCAATTAAGCATGGATTCATTGCTTGTCAAGCTGTTCAATCAATGAACAGGATAAGAGGATTATGGGAGAGGAGGAGTGTGACATGAACATACATGGATGAGAGATGATCTTACAGAGGTGAAAGGTCATCATTGAGGGTGTATCAAAAGTAACACACACTCATCAACAAACACACTTGAAAAATAAAGCAATTATTCATTCAAAAATGAATATTCTGTCATCATTAAATCACCCTCATGTTGTTCAAATCCACTAGCCTGACTACGTCAGACTTCCTACTTCCGCTAATTTCATTTCGCTCCTGTAGTCAGTCTGAGATAGCGGCCTATCTTTCTGTTTTCCACCGGCCTGAAAACAGCCGGCCAATCAACGAATAGAGGGCGGGCTGAGAGCCGTGACGTAGACACTAAGCGCCGAGTGTACATTGTAGGTTAGAGAAATCGAAAACCGAAACAACCACAGAAATGGGAAACAAGACACGGGATGCAATTCGCTCTGTTATGGAGAACATTCCGGGGTTTTTTCAAACTGAAGCAAAGGTCGTTTACAGCCATGTTCACTCCGGTATTTCGCTCGCATCATCAGTGTTTACAGCTAGGACCGGCGCGTGCACAAAAATTTTAACACTTCAAGCTTAGGCATTTAGGCTACCCAATTTTTTCAGGCTAATAATTGTAGTAATGATGGATCAGACCTATTTGGCCATAACTATATGCATAACTAAGGACATAACTTACCCCCATTCAACAGTTCTCCGTCTTTTACGGCCAAGACAAAAAAGTCGGTCTCCTCGGCTGTGAACGCTCCTGGTGCGCTCTTATTATCATATTATTATTATCATAATAATAATCCACCATATTTCGTTTCGACATCCTGCTGCATTAGTCCCAGATATGTGATTCATGAACGATCTGTTCATTGCGTATGTCACGTGACAAATGAACGTAAGACTCGGAAGGTAAAGTGATTATTTATGTTCCCTGTAAATCATTTTTTACTGCATTATGATTTCCCAGATAGCAAACTGACATTGAATTAACGTGGAAATATGACATCTCAACAACGTTGATCTGACATTGTTTTGCTCATCGAATTAACGTTGAACCAACGTCAGACGCGTCATTCTTTCAAAACTAACGGAAAATCAACTTGAAATCAACGCGTTGTTTCAACGTTATGAAAGCAAACCAATTTTCGATTTTCATTTAGCTTTGAAGAATGCCGCGTCTGACGTTGGTTCAACGTTAATTCGATGAGCAAAATCAACGTTGTTTCAATGTCATGAGAGACGTCGTTTCCACGTTGATTCAATGTCAGTTTGCTGTCTGGGTTCTTAATTCAGAATATGATCAACATTGCGTAGTGGATGTGATCGGGGAATTTGGCTGTTAAAATTATAACATTAAGCCACTTAAATAAACGAAATGACTCGAATGACTCAGAAAATCAGTAAAATGAACTTCCTATTCATGACTCGCGAGAGCAGCGGCTCGTCCTCGCGGCGCTGCGGAAGCTAAATCAGTCATGTCTCGTGAGAGCGGGGCAGTGGGCACGCCAACGTTGCGGGGCGGCCGCAACTCAGTAATTCATACAAATAACCTAGTTTGTGAATTGTTCATTTCCACAGTTGGCACACATTTTGCAGCCCTTACAAAAGCGCCGCTCCCTGTTTACAGTGGAAGTTCGATCATAGACTTGAGTTCGATGCATAATGTCTCGATGCGGCCGTGTCGGCGCATAACATACGTCATAAATAAACTTATCTGATTGGCTTACGGGTAACCAATGATTTTAAACTTCAGAGAATCATATCCACAAGTTTCCTACGCCCCATGAGGCCTTGCGTCAAAAGTGGGCGCGACTTCCGGTTGGAAGTAAACAAAGCGCGATTTGACATGCTAGACACTCGTTCATTCAACAGTTGACAGTCATTCAAGTTATAGCGATCCAAACTAGCTAACGATGTGGGAACACAACCTCAACCAAATTCAAAAGGGTGAAATAACAGTACCTTTACCCTCCGCAGTAGTTGATTGGGAGTATTATAATAACATTATTAATAATCAATACTCATCAAGGCATGGTGACAGACAGTTGTGCGAGCTGACAAACAATTAAAATAAAAATACACACTTAGTCATTGTGCTTTGGAGTTTATTCAAAATTATAAATGAATGTGCTGCTTGAATACATTAACTGGCACATTTGGTATTCGGTCAACACAGGCTTTGATCCTGAGTTTAGGTGTAACATCAGTAGAAAACAGCCAAACACATGCTGATAGAGTTTATAGAACATTAAGAATTTAAACAAATGTACACAGGAAGATTCGTCGTCTTTTGGGAGGTGATGGAAACTACAGTCGTTGGCAGGATCACTCTGATTTCGTTTTCAGCTTATGTTCAAAACAATCACGTTTAAGCCACTAAATTAGTTTAGTCCGGCTATACATACAACCGCGAACAGCACATGTTGTCCCTGAGCTCCGTAACGGCATCTCTCATAAAGATTTGCGCCTTTAAATAGTAAAATAATTCTCCGCAAACAGCTAGCCTCTTCGCTAACTAACACACAAAATACCATTGGAATGCTACTTCCGCCGCGCCACCGGAAGTTTCACCCACTTTATTTTTTACAGGAGCGCCCCTCGGAAACTTGTGGATAGAACGCTATATGACAAAACGGCGCTATAGTACGCACATGGCACCCGTTATCGTTAATATAACACGCGCTGTGATGGTTAGGTTTAGGTGTGGGGTAGGGTAGGGTAGGGTAGTCTCATATTACGCGAAAGGATTTATGACGCCTTGGGTTCGCGTGAATATTAACGATAAAGGGTGCCATGTGCGTAGTATAGCGCCGTTTTGTCATATAGCATTCTATGTGACGCTAAAGGATGAGAACGGGCTGGCTATATCTGTAAGAGATACAAGGTCAAAACACAAATGTGCCTGAGAACGTTACATGTAAACTCTCATATGTACTGTACATCAGAATGCACGTCATCGCAAGACAAGGAAAGGACAGGGATGAGAAGTACATTAGTTCTTGTCAATACGTTTTTCATCTCGAGTGCATCATCTCGAGTACTAACCATCAATATGAGATGTACATGTTGACGCATGCGTGGATGTGTTTCTAAGTAAGACAGTAAGCACACTTGAGAGAAAGTAATTGAGATAAAATGACTTTTCGAGATGAGAAAGTGAGAATGAAAGAGATGGGAAGAAAGAGAGGAGCAGTGGGATTCAGTAATGAATACCTGAAGAATCAATTAATGGTTGGGTTGGTGTATGCTTTGATCACAGAAATAATTGATCCAAACTCAGTCCTCAGGGCATGTGTGGCTCTGAAAGGGGCTGTGTGTGTGTGTGTTTGTGTAAAAACGGACATCTAAAGTGAGTGAATATGTAGAAAACAGGTAGGCGTGCAGCACAGCATAAATCTAACACCCAATGAAAAGTACTCAAGAACCACACTCACACTGTAATAAAATATGAACATAAATATTAAAATAAAAATAAAAACGGTATATTTCTAATATGTTAATGATTGCCCAAAAGATAACAAAACGGTTGTAGGCACTGCCTATTAAAGGGATAGTTCACTTTGAAATTCATTTTTGATATGTTTTAGCTTACCTCAAGGGCATCCAAGATGTGGGTGTCTTTGTTTCCGAAATATATCGAAATCGATCTAAATATGTTTAGTGAAAGGTAAAACTTCTGAAATCTCTGTCTAAACAAAGTGTGACGTAAACGCGCGAGAGATCACTTTCGGCGTAACGTCTTGAGACGGTTCAGTTCGGTCCAGTTGGACATCTGATTCAGATCAGTTCGACGGCTGTTAACAAGAGGTAAAAACGATATAAATACTGTTCGTTTTCTCGCACAAACCGCTCGTTTCGTGTCTTAGGCCATCAGTGTGTACCTACATTTACGAGTCATTAAATCATGTTTCATTCTGACTTCTCTGTGCTCTTTGAGGTGGACCAAGGGAGGACGCCCTTAACCTCCAGTGTATGACTGACAGACAACAACGGTTTGACCAAAAAATGTCAAAATTGAAAATGCTGTGGAAACAAAGAGGTAAGCTAAAACATATCAACAATTAAATTCAAAGTGAACTATCCCTTTAATAGGGGAAAGTGCTCTTAGTAGGGTCATTTCTATAGCAATGAAGGCACAAAACTCATGTTCTTTAGACATGTTAGACAACTATGTCTCTATTTTATATAAACTATTATTAACACTAAATGTACAACATGAAAATTGTTTAAAATTATTATTTCTGTTAAGGTTTTTGGCCTGTATCTAGTTTGTCACAACCTCTTTTGTATCCAATGATATAATTTTAATTTGTTTTAATATTATTACTAATTTTCAAGTTACATTCGGATGTGTCCCACATTTTTAAGCAATCTTGTTAAAACATTATATTTATCCATCATTTTAATAAAAAAATAGTAAGGAAATATTTTTAATATTTTCATACAATTCTATTTTTTTATCTGCAGTTTTATATATTCTTCATATTTTAACCCTACTATTTATAATAAAAATTAACTAAATATAATACAATTAAAATATAAAACGTTTCTCTGTGCAAACCATCATGTCATCCCACCCTTGCTGAGTACTAGCTCATTTAGATTAAATTGCAATCCTGTTACTAAATTCTGACATTTTATTAGAAATTTTTGCCTATTATTAAATTAATATGTTTATTTAAATATCCTGTTTATTTGTTTATTGCTGGAAAATTAGACAATTAGGGGTGGTGTTGGCGCAGTGGATAAGACACATGCCTTTGGTGTGAGAGACCACTGTGAGACACCAATGTGTCCCTGAGAAAGACACTTAACCCCTAGTTGCTACAAAGGCGTGCGACCTCTGTCATATATAGCAACTGTAAGTTGCTTTGGAAAAAAGCGTCAGCTAAATGAATACATGTAAAATCATATAATTCACGATTCTAAACTGTATTCGGAAATAATTAAGTAACATGATTGCAAATAAATATTATACACTACCATCAAAGGTTGAGGGTAAAAAGTATATTCAAGAAATTAATACTTTTTTATTCAGCAATGATTTAAATTGATCAACAGTGACAGTGAAACATTTGATAATATTGCAAAAATATTTTTATTTCAAATAAATGCTGTTCATTTGAACTTTCTATTCCTCAAGGAATCCTAGAAAAAAAAAAATCAATAATCCTGTGCCATCACAGGAATGATTTAGAATTATATATTAACTATATATTAAAAAACTATATCTTTTCTAAATAATACAAATCTCTCAATATTGCTTTTTTACTGTCTTTTTGGTCAAATAAATGCAGCCATTGCGCCTTAGAGATTTAATTCAAAATCTTTTAAAATAACCTTACTGGGCTGTGGGCCCTAATTTTTGAACAGTGTACGCTAATATAAAGATGTTCGATATTTTTGCCCTAGTTTTGAACTATGGCTAGCGCCAAAACACATTTTCAACAGATTGAAGCAGCTCAGGACCGAGCAGCTGAAGGGTTATTGTTGCACACCATCATGTGCTCTCAGTATCACCACCAGTACTGAGATAAAAACCCCCCTGTACCCCCACTGTGTATCTGGCTCTTACATACTCTGTTGTTTCCTCAGCAGGTTCCGAGACAGGGAATAATGGACTACACATTTGATTCAGGAGGAATCTCTAGCTCTACTTCATCTTCTCATTATGATATATCTCACCTGCTGTAAGAGAGAGGAGATAAACTGAAGCCTCTGCTGTAGGGCACGATCACTCAGACCCTCCTGAACCAACAAGAAAGCGTGGAGAAAGAGAGACACAGAGACACACACAACGAGAGAGAGAGAGAGAGAGAGAGAGAGAGAGAGAGAGAGAGAGAGAGAGAGAGAGAGAGAGAGAGATAGGACAGAGAAAGACAAATGAGAAAAAAAAAGACAGGGACAGAAATAAATGGTAATGGCAAGAACGATAAAAGAGGTGAAAGACACAAAACAGTAAAAAAGTGATGGTTCACTCCAAAATGAAAATCCTTTCATCATTTATTCAATCTCATGCCATTCCAAGCCTGTATGACTTTCTTTCTTTTTTTGCAAAATACATAAAAGCTGCAGTAGGAAGTTTCTCCTCTTTGTCGCCATCTCTGTTTGAAATCTGCAATTGCAGTCATTTGCGGAATTATCAACTTAAACGTGAGTTGTAGTTCAATGCCCTCGACACGGTACAGCGTGTTACAGCGACACGGTACAACGGTACAGCAAACAAACAGTGTTTGAGGAGACTGAGGCTGTCAGTCACAGCGTCGGTGTGGAGACTGTCATTCAGAATCACAGATTATTCTTTTTGGAAGTATGACCATTTTCACTGGAAAATGTCATCCGAACTAGTAAGAAACATCAACTTTTGTTCTGGATCTGAGATTAAATCGTGCAGATTAAATCTAATAATCGCTTATAAGTTATCATATCACGCAAAACCGTGCAAATGATACTTTGTTCTCAAATTGTTAATGTTAACAACGTCAGCATTGTGTGACTACATGTAATGTCCTTCCAATATGTGTCCTTGTTTTCACATGAGTCCGGTTGCAGTCTCTTTCTCTCTGTAGCCACTCCGAAGTCCAAACGAAGTCTTTTGCATTTTACAACGGGTGAATCTCTAGTTGTCACTGGTGATTGTCGCTTGAACCTTTCAGGATCTGCCATCAAATTGAAAAGTTTAATTATATCATGTGCTGTGAGAAAAGGCTATAAGTCTCCACCTCCAGCATCCTCAAAGGCAATATAGCCTACTAGCCGTGACTCCTTTATGTGTACAGATGTGACGTAATGATGCAAAGACATGCTCGAATCTCCCGCGGATATCCACCAATACCACTGGAATTAAAAACATTATTACAAGCTTACTGCTTTGAATCGAGCTAAGGCAAGTAGATAGTTTTGAACACTGGCTGGTTATGTATTTTATCAAGTATGTATTTTGCATAATTTTTAACCCCAAAAAAGCTACGGACTGCAGCTTTAAGAAGGAATTTCAAAAGGATGCAAATGCACCATAAAAAAAGTTATTAACGTTGTCAATGTGACTGTGTTGTCAATGTGCGCTATTCAAAGTCATATAGGCTAATCGTCCTCTTTGGTAAGCTGGATCATTCAATCAGTGGGTTAAACTCAAGATCACATTAGTCAGATGTGTGAACTAATCATTCAGACTGGTTTTGTGAACAAAAATCCGACATTGTTACTTCTCGTGAACTCACCAAGGAGAGGAAGAGCAGTTCCCTTTCAAGTGGAACTCAACGGCGAATCATGGTTTGACACTATGGGAAAACTTCAAGTGAGCCAGTGTCTGAAGCACGTGTTTACACACGCCAGTCCACGATTGGTTAAGCATTATTACATTTAGCGATGCTAGTGGGACGCTATAGAGCGACGCTATAGTGCGTCCCACATGTATGAACTAGGGGTGACACGGTACATGAAAAAACACCCGAACCGTACGGTTCGCTTGTCTCGGTTCGGAGCGTCTGTGCGTCTCACGGTTCGACGCATGCGCAATGTAGCCTCGTGCCCGTATGTGACGTGTGTTTTCTTTTCGCGCGACATAAGCTTGTTCGACTTGGACCGGCGCTGCACAGAGCGACCGGTGAATAACATCAAACTAGAGCGGGAACGACGGCTCCGTCACTCACTTTCGCGGTATTTGATGTCATTACCGATCGTTCTGTGCAGCGCCGGTTCAAGTTAGTAAACAAGCCAGTAAAAGTGGAGTATGGAGCGCTGCAGGTCACGGCACGCGGAGAAATGGCAAGTGGGAGAGATGAGGGAGTTGGAGGATGCGCCAGCGTCCTATAAGTCTATAAGTCCGGTGTGTGGGGACATTTTTGATTTCATGTTATGATATTTTAATATAACGTTACAGTGGCACTTTATGTTTAGATAAGAGCTTCAGTCAAATGTTTCCAAATCCTGCACTTTAATTTAAACTGAAAAAAAGGTACCCTCACTTTTTGGGAATAGAAGCATTGTTGATACTGTTTTTTGTGTTGAGGTTGAACTTTTCACTTTATGTTTATGGCCTTTGCTATTTCTATAGCCTAATTATAGGCAATGAGGTTTCATGTATATTGACTTATTCATAAAAGACAGTGTAGTTCCTCTTTTTTTCTTTTAAAAGATAGAATTTTTGTAAGAGCTACAAAAGTTGGCAGTTGATAAATGCAAGTTAATTTCTTTGTGTAAATAAGATTTTTGTGATAAAAATGCACAAGTTCTTGTAGAGATAGTGATACACATTCTCCTTTTTTTTGCCAAATAAACGAAAAGCATGTCAATTTCTTCTCTCTTGCTGTGTCAAAATCTCACCTAGCTTTCCTCTGAGATAGTCCCAAAATGTGCTTAAAGTCAAAGAGTCAAATTCAGTTTGTGCATGATTGCATGAATATAATTTTTTTTATACTGTATCCTAAAGTGTGGATAATTAAGCTATATATCACATGATGAAGTACATTTCTGAAGTGTTAAAGATTAAAAGAAAAAAATAAGAAGAACCGTACAGAACCGAAAACCGTGACACTAAAACCGTGATGCAAACCGAACCGTCGGTTTCGTGAACCGTGCCACCCCTAGTATGAACGCATGTTTTCTCCTCTGTGTGTGTGTTTGGCAAAGATAGGATTTAGATTCCACTATGTCAGAAAATAAGTAAGATACAATGATGACTTACACAACGTTGTGTGAACTGGGTGAGGAGCAGTGAGGTCAATCCTCGAAGGCGCTGACTGCGCTTTTACGTCAAGTATAATCTCAGCTTGCTCCAATCCCAGTTGGCTCTATTTGATGAGAGCCAAGCATCCAGGGGCTTGGGTCCCGCGGCCGGTCATGGGGCTCGCAGGTAGAGTTGACGGACAAGGAGTGCCGAGACGGGAAATCTTTCTTTCATTCTCTCCAAGGATGACCCCATTCTGTGTCTTAAAGCTAGCAAGTTGTCTGTGTTTGATTCTTTGATTCTGTGTTTGATTCGTTTGAGAAGTTGGATGCAGACAGTTAGTTGGGTGCATCAAAAGAGCAGTCCTCTCAGTTGCTCAAGGAGCTGTTCAAAGTTGTGACTCATGCTGTGGCCAAGTTAAAATTTGAGTCGCCTGATGAAAAGAAAGTTCCCACGGTCTAAACTCTATGACCACTACCTAACATCTGGCAGAGAGCAATCTCAGCCCTGGAAGCAGTTAAAGAGGCCACAAATCTAGGCCCGTGTTCTGTGACTGGAAAGCACACTCAGGCTCAGTTGTCCCGGGGGAGACAGGATCTCAGATCTGTTGTCAAATCCAATTCAAGTATGGTTCTTGGACCTGATATATCTGCTAGACAACATTCCATGGGAGATTCCAGTTCAGAGAGATCTTCTGCGCAGGGGACGATCTACCACCCAAAGCGATCTGGAAACCTTGGGTCTGGGCCCCGAGAGGTACCAGCTCATAGATTCTGGTCTCTAATTTGAGATTGTTGAAACAATTCTAATTCTATAGCACCTTCCACTAGGAAGCTGTATGACCTGAAATGAAAATGACTATTCGTATCATGTTGCGAGCAGTGCAACCTGAACCCAGCATTGGTCGTGGGAGTATTAGCTGAAGCACCATTTAAGCCATTGAAAATCCTGACTCTAAAGTGGCACACTTGTTAGCACAACACTAAAAAGTTAGAGATTTGCAGGCCAAGTCAGCAGACTTTTCCTGCCTAGACCTCGCTCCAGCTGGTGTCAAAGCTACACTGCACCCCAGACCGGACTATACTCCAAATGTTCTTTTTATGGCTGGCCAATCTGTGGTCTTGCTTTACTTCCTTTCTTTCCTGAGATGCAAGAGCAAGACAGTCCTCCAAGCTAGTGGTCTGCTTCACAATCTCTCTTTCCTAAGAGGTGCACGGAATGGCTTCACATCTAGGAGTTAGGTCCAACTCCACGAAGAGTGTTGCGTCTACTAAAGCTCTTGCTAGGTCAAGTCAAGTTTATTTATATAAAAATTTTGTATAATACAGATTGTATCAAAGCAGCTTCACAGTGATAACATGAAAATAATACAACTAGGGGTACATCCTTGCAAGATATTTGTGCTGCAGCTGGATGATCCTTCCTGCATACATTCGTCAGGTTTTATAGTCTTGATGCATTTTCAACCCCAGGGTCACAAGTCCTTCAGGGTTGATCCAGTCTGAGCCTGCCCTCACAACTGTCTGTGCAGAAACACATCCTTGTTGGCAGTCTCGTGGCATAGCGACGTTGGCATTAAAGTTCCCAAAGCGTCAAGCCATGATGCGACTGAGTTCCACTCGAAAGGGAAAGTCCCAGGCAGTGGGGATTTCTTTAAGACTGCAAGGGAAGCTTGTCTTCCCCTTAAAATGTCAAATAATGAATCTTCAATATGTACTATTGTGTTTATATTTTATTGACTAAAAATTAGAACACATTCATCTTGAAGACGAGTTTGTTCAGAATCGGCTACATATTGCAGGTCAGCCGATTCGATTTCATTCCCGTAGTATCACAGTGCATTTTCCTGTTGAAGCCAAGCGTCCATTGACTTCAATGGGGCTGCTTTGAACAGTTTTTTTTCAGTGCTTCGGAACTAGATGGTCATTGGATAAATGCTGCGATTATGTCCCATCCAAAGACGCTCAGCGTCTCTGGGGGTGAATGGAGAAGTGGGCTGGCCTGGACTCAATAAATGGTACATTTATTTGTGTGTATCTGTTCTGCATAACTAAGAAAGTCATACTGGTTTGGAAAATCGTGAGGGCGAGTAAATGATTAAATAATTGTCATTTTTGTTTTAACTATTCCTTTAAAGCATCACCAAGTGACTTTTCCTCGATGGTCGCCCTACAGGTTGGAAGCGGAATTGTCCATTACTGCTTTCGTAAATAATTTAGCCTACCACAGCCTACTGTCGCATGCACACGCACATACTCTCTGTTTATCCAGCACCGGCTTTGGAATCAACAATGGCTACAGACAAGATAGAGTATGATGCTTGATTTTATGGAAGTGTAATTGTAGTCTACTGTCGAGTACGCTCCAGCTATCGGCAATTTGCCTTTGGCTAAGTCACGCCTTAGAGTGTAAATTGACCAATCACAGCGCAGCCAAGAACGAGCTCCCACAGAGGTCGGACACTTTTTCACAGCGCTCCATTGACTTTCAACACAGGCGTCTCATATTTTTGGTCTCGGCAGGCTATTACTGTCGTAGTTTTATCAAAAATATGGTTAAATGTTGTGCCTCGGGCATTTGTAACATAGATACGTGTTTCCCAGCGAGGTTGGAGGGGGGTGTCTGTTTTTCCCTTCCCAAAACCGAAGTCAAATCCTGACAAGTGTCTTTTTTTGGATTAAACTGAATGGACATCCTCAGTCAGCTAAACCCCTCAAAGATCAACAAGCACATTTTTTTGCTTCTAACCTTACTGTGAAGTTATACAAGTTAGGCCGTTTTATAATGTTTTAGGTGCTGATTTTGGTTCTCATACCGGTTGTTAGCACACGCTGCTAATAAATACAACGATATACCCGTGTAGTCTGTTTGCTTTGTAATAACGATTATAGAAGTGAAGAGACCTACCCAGCTTTGCATGAACAGTGTTGCTCCCTGATATTGTTAGTCCCAGCCTGCGTCTCGATTAGTAGGATAAGCGGTGGTTCATGTTTTGACTGTGACCGGTAATTTTATACTTTTGCCTCTATTTGGATGCCTTGTTGTTTCTTGCGTTTCACCATGTCTTGAATATAGCCTTCAAACGCATATTGCAGCCCATTTTGCCTACTTCTATCGGACACTTTATTTGCTGCTTTATAAAAGTTTGATAACATTTCAGCAGGAAGAGCTGTCACAGCATAAGCCATGCAGAGCGCAGATGAAGTTTGACGGATGTAGCAACAGTAACTAAGGGGGGCGGGGCTTAGCCAAAGGTGAATTGTAACGTTTGCCGTAAAGCAAGTCAAATTTGTAGTTTTCTTAAGTCTCATTCGCACTACAGAAACACAACCCGATCTGGCAATCTTACATAGCGTTTATATATCATATAAAGGGCCGCAAAGTGGTGGCAAATGTGCATTTCACCATGTTACGACTTGATGGACCACTGAAACGATTTTGAAAACATTATTTTAAGGTAAAAATTCTTACTTAGTGTTGCTTTAACGTAATGGACAAGAAGCAGGCTGAAAATTAAAGGACAGGACAAGATGCAAGGTGAAGAGGATCCACTAAGGAAGACAATACCTTCCTTATGGTGTGCATTCCCCTAACATCATCAAGAGTGGTTCTTAATTAATTTTGCAGGCTGGTTCATGCATCACACAATGCCTCATGCACGATACATGTCTGCAGTCGCAACACAGAATTGGGCTTTCATCAGACATGCTTTATGGCTTCTTGTCACCAATAAGATCGAAGACCTTCATTCTGAGTTAAATCAGTAGCATAGATCTATACATTTTAGGGTTTGAGAGAGAGCTGCAAAGTTCTAGAGGTGCAGGCATCTTCTGAAGACCTCGTAATTTTCACAAGAATGAAATCAACATCCTTTCATGTTCCTGGAACCACATCCAACCAATCACTACATTCAACTGCAGGTTTTAGGTGTAGGGCTATGATTGGTTGACAGGAATGTTGATTTAGTATCAACAAAAAAAGTGGATTTTGTATCAACATTTGTGGATCACAAATGTTGATTTAGTGATCCACAAACTCATCCCTTGTTTTGAAATCACTTAACATCTTTGTACATTTTCTTTATCAGACTGGCTAAAGGAAAGTTGGGTGGAACAGTGAAAAAAGTACACCCCCTCTGAACATATTTTTTTTCCCGTTCCATAACGCTGTTACAAATCAACATACACTTAAAAACAGAGAAAAATATCATCAACATTTGTAATATAAGTACTGCTCTGACCCTTCTTGATTTTGAGTGTACAATTTCACAATAGTTTTCATCTCTATTCTGTTTAACTCCTGGAACATGAATGCTTTATGCTCAACTACAATAGTTAGTTGCAATAGTGCAACTACAAATACTTGAACTTGAATTTTTAATTTAATTTAATTTTTACCATGGGTGAATAAATAGATTCTTTGTCATGTTGAAAAAATGCTTAATAGCACAGAGAATAAGGAGAAGGTAGCATCTTGTATTTCATGATTTTTCATGAAACATCATCACACAAAGGTGTGTAAATTCATGACACCATTGATTAAGCACAACTCTCCCACTCCTTCAGCACTCAAACATCATAAGAATCTCGTTAGCACAGAACTTCAATGTGAGGACTAGGCACTTCTGTCTGTACTCTTCCCACTTGGCATAGATTTTAGGTGATGTTAGATCCAAAATAATTGATTTGGTCTAATGAGACCAGAGTATGGATTATCAATATTATAAATTTAATTAAGTAGTCTGAGAATGATTCAGTGGGCTAACACTTAATTGTCAACAGATTATTTAAATGTTTTGGTTCAACAGTTGATCAGCAATTTCCTTTAACTTGCACCAGAAATATCGTATTTTTTTTATTTTTTAAACTTTCAGGAGTTCTTTATAGGCTATTAATAGTAGTATGCTATACAACTGTACTTAACTGAACACATTGTACTACAACTACATCTCACTTTCTATAACACAATCCACACTCTTTATCCTGTTTTACTACTTTTCTTTTACCAGCTTTAATATTTCAATTTCACGAGCCATGGCAAATCTTTGACAATTGACTTTGTAATTGTCTCGTAGTATATCTGTATTCTATTGTTGTTATAAAAATGTTAAAGGAAGCCATCATTATTTGAATTTTAATGGCCCATCAATGATGGCCAATTATTAATACTTAATTATGCATATATAATTTTTTTTTACAGTGATTTAAAGTGAATATGCTAAAAAAAAAATGAAGGGGTTGAAGACAGAACAATCTATTTTCACAATGAAAAATCTTTATTCTCATTTCATGTACATTACATTATACTACATTTAACGACATCTCCACAATTAATGATTACGAAAAATAGGCCAAATCTTTAAGTTTTGAGTTAAAGTCTATCAAGATTCTAAGTTATAAGAGAAAAAAAAAACCTTTTTGGTAGTCTGCCTAAATCATACCACTGAAATTGTTTGAGAAATGTAAATGTATTGTGCATTTTATCCAGAAAAAAACACAGTTCGTCCATTTATTTATATCGTTTAGGGTGTCTTGGCCAGTCCATTATGATGGATTTGTTAAAAAGCATTTTTATGTCTATGGATATTTTCCTCATCTGGATAAAACTTTAAGCTTGTTGCAATTCAGTATGAGATTTATTTAGACCTCAAACATAATACATTGTGTTGTTGCAAAATGTGTTGAATTATACTCTTACCAGTGCTGCAAAAGACACTATAGTAAGCATTAGCATTTACTTCTGTTTTAGGCAGTGGTGGAATGTAACAAAGTACAAATACTTGATTACTTTACTTAAGTACATTTTTCACGTATTTTTACTTTACTTAAGTAGAATAAATAGTGCATACTTTTTACTTTTACTTCGTTACATTTTGCAGCAATTATTATACTTTCTACTCCACTAAATTTCTACAACTTCTGTTACATTTTCATTACATTTTCTGATCAGTTTTTCCCCCGTCAAAACGTAATCTGACCGTCCGTCCGTTACACGTTTGTCTCACCAGTGACGTTTGGACGGTTTGGTTGCCATAGATATATCAACCCGGTCACACTAAATGGGTCTCGCACGCAGTGTGTTTATCACGCAATTTATGCGCGGAAATTTGTTTTTACGTGCATAGGAAACGCACCGTGTGTAATATACGTTTGGTTAGGATTATGGCAAGCAAGAGGTTCAGAATTACACCATAAATTAATTGCGTTTACTGCAAAACATAGTTATTAATATATAGTAAGGATAACCATGATGTGTATATTGCCTAATTGCAAGCTTGTTTCAGAAATATTGTCAACAATTTTTTTCCATAATTATTGAACATCATTATAGGAGTATTAGGTTGAATGAGTTAGAATTAAATGTTTTATTAATCATTAGAAAATAGACATTAAGAGAATAATTGTTATGCAAGAACTTTTACTTTTAATACTTAAAGTACATTTAAAATCAGGTACTTTTTACTTTTTACTTAAGTATGGTTGTCATTGTGTTACTTCTACTTTTAAGTAAACATTTATGTGGTTATTTGTACTTTTACTTAAGTGAGATTCAGTACTTCCTCCACTCCTGGTTTTAGGTCATACTGTCCTGGTGGAGCAATAGTATGAAGAGACTCATGCTGATCAAGGTAGATAAAGTTAGTAGAACTATCAATAAAGCCTAGTTCACACTAGATGATTTTAAAACATCTGGCTGAACTGTGCGGTTCACACTACATGACTTGCTCTCTGTGAAATCAGGAGTGTTCAAGTTGTTGAGCTGTTCCCTTTCGAGGGAACTTCGAGCTGCATCGAATGCTGTGGGAACGCCCCTGCGTTGTGCGCCATGAAGCACGTATGGAATCAGTCCAATGGAGAGACGGAATGTCATAGGCGTCATCGACCAGGAAACTATAAACCATAAACTATAAACTATAAACCCGAAAACACAAGCGCAACAGCTTCTGTGCCTTCAGTAGAGGGAGAAACACGTCTGTCTTTAAGAGTTGCTAGGCAACAGTAATCACATTTTACACCACACAAACAATTTTGTATGACAGACTATGGCGAGCGAAGAGAATTTAAGAAGTCTGATGGGCGGGGATACACATTCTTTGTGTTGTTTGTTTGGGAGTGCAGCATGCCCAATCAGCTCTCGAGGGGGCTGACTGCGAGCATTGCGAACGTCTGCCTTTGTGAACGCTCCACTCCCGCCGAGCGCTCTTTGAGGAGAGTGGCTCGGTGCGCGCTCCCCGTGGTTCGGTGACGATGCTTATCGTGGGGATCGCAAATGGATCTTTCAGCGGGGTTAGAGACGGGCTCTGCCTTATCTCTGCCTTTACCTGTTAGATCCAGTGTCTCAGCCCCGGGTTCAGAAGCACGCTCTGTGGTTTCTTCCACCCGGGCTGAGGCACCAGTACTGCAAATATCTAGTTAAAAAAAAAACTGAGGAGATGGTCGTTGTCAGTATTGACGAGAGAGATGTGGAGGACTCGCCACCTCACACTCCAGAAAGTGAAGTGAAGTCAAGTATATTTATATAGCGCTTTTCACAATATAGATTGCATCAAAGCAGCTTCACAGTATTACTCAAAACATAATAACAATGTTTGTTTCTTAGTGGAAAAAAAAATCCACATTTGGTTGAGCTGATCAATGGTATTACTGATTGGTTAAAGGGCACCTATTATGGAAAATTCACTTTTACATGGTGTTTGAACATAAATGTGTGTTGGCAGTGTGTGAGCAAAACCACCCTAGAATGATAAAAATCCACCCAGTGGTTTTTTTACAATCTCAATAAATCATATGCACTGTCTCAGAACGAGCTGTTCTGAGATCCAGCGCTTTGTGACGTAGAAATGGAGACAGGGGTTTGATTGACAGTGTGGCTGTGGCCTAGACCCCGCCCTCAGTGATCTGTACACACATCCTCCATTGTTTCAACGACGACAGCCGGTAATGTCTCTTGGAAACATACGTGTTCTGTCGTGGACTCGTGGGTTAATCCTGTTAATCCTCAACTGTGGATCGTCATCTACTGTTTGCGATCCACCGTCACATCCAGTAACAGTAAGTGTGTTTTATGATTTTTGAGCAAATAGTCTTTTCAGTCAATGTCAGCCAATTCAACAACAAATGCGTCTAAAGTTGTTGTCGTCGTAGGATGTCTGTGTAGGCTATATAATTTAAACCTTGTTTGTATAGTGTGTAACCACACGTTTATATATATTTAAAGATATTGTATTAAAAACTGCATATATGTTGTTGTTCTGTATGTTAGCCATCTCCTCACATTTGCCACAGAAGCACCCGTATGACAAGTAAACATGACGCCACAGGTCCCTCGCATAAATGTAATTTTGCTTGTACGTAGCAAACTTTATCACAGTATGTATTTGTAATTTCAAAAAAATTGCGCCAGCATTAGTGTTTATGTGTGTCTGTGTGTGTGTGTTGCACATGCCCATCATTTCAAAGGGGACACGATTACAACGCTAAAGTACATAAATGTATCAAATAACCATACCGAGACGTACTGGTCCATTCTCATTTGTGTTTATTCTGCCGGAGTCTCTTTGTACTATTTATATATTCCTATTCAAACGTACGCTGAATGACATTCAAAACAGCGCGTCTCTCACTCTCTTAGCCCTTCTGCTTAGACCGACTGCCAGGTATCAAGTTACGCCCTCATCCAAAGGCAGGGCGGGGATATGCAGCTCATTTGCATTTAAAGCCGTATACCTCCGAAACAGGTCATTTTTAAGCAGGCCCCAAAATGACATTATCAAATGGTTATAATAAATTAACTGTGGGGTATTTTGAGCTGAAACTTCACAAATACATTCTAGGGACACCAGAGACCAATATTACATCTTGTAAAAAGGGGCATAAAAGGTGCCCTTTAATTCATTTGAATATCCCCAACTGAGCAAGCCAAAGGCAACAGTGGCAAGGAACCAAAAAACTCCATCAAGTGACCTAAAGGTGTCCTAAAACTCCATCAGGTGACTCAATGGAGAAGAAAAAAAACCTTGGGAGAACCCAGGCTAAAAGAAGAGCTTATGGAGGTTCTCACTTGAGCTGAATCAAAACTAAGCATTGAGTGGCCAGTGGCTAGACAGGAGTCTGTTATTAAATCTAAGTTAGTGTTATTAAATCTAAGTTAGATGAAAGATTTCTCCCTTCCACGCAGGTGCTTGCCATTCTTTCATGATCTCCATACTGAAGTGTTGAGATCATGAAGAAGCTGGCTTCAGAATTATTAGCCCCAAATCATTTAAATATTCTGATTTAGTGGGGGCTACGTTTTTTTGAGAAAAAAAGACGGCGCTTAGCCGTGGGTAGAAGAGACGATTGCGAGCTATCTCCCTTCCGAGGCTGCATCGTCATTTAAAGCACCGTCATTTGAAGCACTCTCCTTTGTAGTGGCTGTACGAGCCCACTCTACTAGGAGTATCTCTAAATGTGATGTTTGTGATACGTCTGGATGGACTTCGCTGCATACATTTATTAAGTTCTATGATTTGGACTCCACTCCTGGGGCGCAGGTGCTCTCATCCTCTGTGCGCTAGATCCAACGCATTCTCATCCTTTAACGTCATATAGAACGCTATATGACAAAACGGCGCTATACTACGCACATGGCACCCGTTATCGTTAATATAACACATGCTGTGAGGGCTAAGTTTAGGTGTGGGGTAGGGTGTGCGTGTCATATTCACGCTAAAGGATTTATAACGTCTTGGGTTCGCGTGTTATATTAACGATAAAGGGTGCCATGTGCGTAGTATAGCGCTGTTTTTGCATATAGCGTTCTATATGACGTTCAAGGATGAGAACGGGCTGCTAGATCTCACATGATGGTCACTTACTCCTGTGGTGACGTGGGTAACCCTAGTTCCCTGATAGGGAACGAGACTCTCCGTCAGTCCGCCATACTCCAGGCATGCCCGTTAGCGCTTCCTTCAGGCCTATCAGAAGCTGTTGCGCTTGTGTTTTCGGGGTGCTTTACAGTTTCCTGGTCGATGACGTCACTCGTCTACGTTTAGTCTCTCCATTGGACTGATTCCATAGTGCTTCATGACGCACAACGCAGGGGCGTTCCCACAGCGTTTCGACGCAGCGTCTCGTTCCCTATCAGGGAACTAGGGTTAAATACGTAACCGAGACGTTCACACCACGCGACACAACGTGATAGACAGGAGGTAACGCACTACAGGAGTTGACAAACACTCTGTCACCCAACGATTTTATCTTATCTACAAACCACGTTTTGTCACGAAAATTCATGTGGTTTAACAAACCGGAAATGACGTGAAACAGCACCGCGGGCCAATACCCAGCGAAGAAGATAAAGAACAAAACATGCGAATATGGACGTCAGACAG
This sequence comes from Pimephales promelas, assembly GCF_988280905.1. Lineage (NCBI taxonomy): Eukaryota > Metazoa > Chordata > Actinopteri > Cypriniformes > Leuciscidae > Pimephales > Pimephales promelas. Next base: position 7,285,440 of record NC_142790.1, read on the forward strand.
AAACTAGTGCTGCAAACTGTTAGTGCTGCAAAAAAAAAGAAAAGAAAAAAAAGATTTACTCGGTGACCTCAACCAGTGCCTTGCTCTGATTGGCTGTAGCTTATGACATCACTTGAGGTTGAGTTGTGTCACATCTCTGGATATCTAGCATGCTAGATATTTTTCTAGGCTCGGCGATGCGTCTGTGAGGCGTCTGCCAGCGTCTTTGATGTGTTGTTGGCTTTTTCATACTAACAGATTGGCGAGCGTTCATCGCCCACTAATCCCCCACGATTTGCACATGATAACACCCTGACCGGTCAGCGAGCTCAACGATTTGCAAATTGGGCTTAAATCGGGCTCAAAATCATGTAAACTAGGCTTAAGTCAACCTGAATTTATGCAGTCCAGTTAGGCAACTCACAACAATTAAGAACAAAGCCTGGGTGAGGTAGGAACTTTTAGAGGAACATTCTGGAAGCAGTACTTACCTCCGATGGCTCCTCCAAACTACAGGGGACGCTGTCTGGAGATGTAGTTGAAGACCTGGTTGTCTTTGTCTCGAGTTGTTCTTGTGTTTCTGACCCTGTTTCTGATTTGCTTCTCTGAAGTGACATTCTCTTCACTTTTTCCTTGTCTGTTTCATTGTTGTCCTCCTCTAAATTGTTATTTTGCATAATTACTCTAGATGATGCTCCCTCAGTTTCACAGGGTCCTTCCTGTTCATCTTCTTCTTTGGATTTCACACTCAATTTAGGCTCTAATTTCTCTTTTTCCATGCGTATGCTTTTCCTCTTCCTTTTTATCTCTCGCTCAACCTCTGATTGCTTCTCTTGCCCTTGTTTCAGTTGTTTCTCCATTTCCCTCTGTCTTTCCTGTTTCCTCACAACCTGCACCTCGATCTCTCGTTGTCTTTCTCTGTCCTTCTCGATTTGTTTCTCCAGCTCTCTTTGTCTTTCTCGCTCTCTTTCTACTTGTCTTTCGATTTCTTTCTGTCGCTCCCTTTCTCTTTCCAATTCTCTCTCTCTATTCATTTGTTTCACTGCATCACTTGTATCCATGTCTCTAACCGATTGTCTTTCATTCGGCTTCTCGGTTTCCCTCGGTTTCCCTTCCTTCTTCTCTCGTTTGCTCTCGCGCCTCTCCTTTGGTCTCAGTTTCTCACTTTCGTTCTCCCATAACCTGTCTTTTTGCTTGTTGCCCACTTCCATGATTGGCTCAAAATTAGATGACATTACATCCCTCTCGCTGACTTGGCCAACCAGTTCACCAAACTTGGATCTCAGTTCCTGTTCCAGGGTTTCATTTAGAGAGGAGACCCTGAGCAAAGGGCCCTGAAGGTTATACCCTGATTTGCTGGCCCCTGATTGGCTCCACAGGCTGGCGGCACTGGAGTTGTGAGCCACAGTGCTCTGATAGTCAGGTTCAAGGGTCATGGCGTCAGAGGTCAAAAGGTCAGGAGGGGTCACAGTGTCTGGAGTCTGGTAATTCAGAGGAACTGGGCTCTCCTGGCTCTGTTGGCGGCGTATCATCATGGCGTTGAGCAGGACGGCACTGTTCTCCTGAGATGTTTTAAATAGAAGGAGAGTTGGAGAGCAGAGAGAGAGAGGGAGAGAGAGAGAGAGAGAGAGATTATATAAAATAAAGACTTCATGGCTAAGATAAAGGATTTAATGGATGGTTAGCCCAATACAACCTCTGCCCTGCAGTGCCACCTACTGGAGTCAAATCAAACCACATTCATACATTTAAAAAAAAAAAAAAAAAAAGATTGCTAGTTTTC